>NW_027522565.1:0-308278 GCF_052094955.1 Ictidomys tridecemlineatus | reverse complement strand
AATTTGCTGAATAAGCAGCGTGACCATCCGTGCAGACAAATCTCTCCAGTTTGAGCCCCCGTAGCTGATCCTCGTGCGATGAAAATCCTTCCTCTAGGTTTTGGAGCAGACCAATTTTACTAGAAATTCCTAACAAGATAGCTTTTTCCCGTTCTAACTTGTCATTCTCCCACACAGTGATGCGGTACACAGGGGTGATGCACTCCCTTCGCCACCATCTTCCCTCGAGATCAAATTAAGAAACTTTAAAAAAATTATTTATTTATTGTTTAGTTGTAGTTAGACAGAATACCTTTATTTTTTCTATTCTTATGTGGTGCTGAGGATCTAACCCAGGGCCTGGCATGTGCTAGATGAGCACTCTGCTGCTGAGCCACAATCCCAGCTCTGAGAAATGTTTTTTTTAATACCATTTCTTCACAGAGTATCTTCCATTGCAGTGTGTTGGCAGAGACCTCATGGCTCTCAACCCAAAGGAAGGCAGTGAGGAATCCAGAGCCCCCATTATTTTAAATTCACTGAGCATGATTGAAAACCTCATGCAGCATTCTTCAGACATGGGATATTATTTCTTGGCACTCATAGAGGGAGACTCTTGAAAGAGCATGGGCAATCTCAGGATTCCTCGATCATGGGGGCAGGCGGGATGCTGGTCAGCTGGGTTTCTCAGAGTCGTCCTCCTCTCCTGGGAATGCTTGGGGCTACTGCTGGGTCTCACACATCTGTCCTGGACAGGCAGGCAGCTGTGTTTCTCTTCTCATGGTGCTGTGTAATCTGGGTCCACAGAAGGGTCAGGACCAGCTGAGAAACCCACAAGGTTTAAAATGTATTACACAGTGAAAGTCCTGGAAATCTCAAGAAAGGAAACCCAGTCTGGGATAGAAAAGCTGAGGCCAGGGCCCAGAATCTGCTTCCTTTAGGGCTTGGAAGCACCTGAGTCCCTGGAGCCTCCCCTTCCACACAGCAGGGCAAATATTTGTCCATAGCTGCAGTGTCTCAGAGGAGGAAAAGTCTCCAGGGTCTCCTTGCCTGATCATTTCTACTCTTCTGGGCTCCTCTTGATCAGAAGCACA
This sequence comes from Ictidomys tridecemlineatus, assembly GCF_052094955.1. Classification (NCBI taxonomy): domain Eukaryota; kingdom Metazoa; phylum Chordata; class Mammalia; order Rodentia; family Sciuridae; genus Ictidomys; species Ictidomys tridecemlineatus. The sequence goes on along the minus strand of NW_027522565.1, from coordinate 307,205 downwards.
GTGTGTAAAGTTGAGAGGAGATAGGATCTCAGGGGGATATTCATTTAGGAGGCAGGATCTTTTAATCCTAGAGGTAGATCCAATCATCTGAGATGTCAGCGTTCATTTGAATAGGTTTTGTTGATTGATAGGTTTAAAATAATTTTTGAAAATCCCAGGATCCCCACTGTTGATTGTGATGGCCAAGCCTGACTACCCTGGTCTCCAAGGAGAGAAAGAGAGAGTAGAGAATGAGAGACTGAAAGAGTTATCCTGGGACTGTTGTAGGAACAGACAAGCAGGGGTCTAGAGATAGCAGAAAACAGTTCCATTTGGCTGTAGCCAGGCTCAGAGGTACAAATTTCAGTGAAATTAATTAATTCCTTGAAATTAATTAATTCAGGTAGTTTCAGAACTTTATAGCCAGTGTGTAAGGTGTAAGGGGAGGGCCTCAGAAGTTCACAGTCTGCAGAAGCTCACATAAAAGCAGCTTTTTCTTTCACTGTTTTGGGCAAGTTAACCCTTCAAGGACAAGGCATGGGATGGGGGCTGACTCTAAGGTGACACAGCCTCAGTGAAAGGCAAAGTCTAAGGGTCAGAGGTCAGGAGTTAGAGGCTGCCCAACAAATTCACCCACAGGTCTAGCACCTAGAAATATTATTTCCAGCCCCAGTCTCCCTGCTGGGCCCTTTCCTGCCTCCAAGTCCTGGCTTTTCCAGATGGCAGCCCACAGCTGAGAGGAGCAGGTGCATGGCACAGCTAACTGATATCTGAACACTAGAAACAGAGTGGTTTAAAAAATGGAAAGGCAGAGACTTTTTTGACATTTCACAGATTGTCACCATAAGTTATGTGAAATCAGTGTAGAGGGTTTATATAACAAAATAAACTCCCCTCTACTTTAATTCATAAAAAGTAAATTGTAATCTATCTTTAGGGAAGAATGTACAAAAACATGTGTACTTGTCAAAAAAAAGTTTAAAAATTTATTCTTATTTCATGAGCAGGGAATAGGGGTTTCCCTTTTCAGGAACAAGGGCTGATTTAGTGATGGGGCAAGTCTTTTCTGGGATCCTAACTTCAGATCGTCCCATTGTTGAGATTTGCTTTTCAGTGTTTGGGTAAGGTGGGCTTGTCTATTGTTTCCCATTATTTCTGAACTCTTAATTTTTGTACCAGAATTGAACCCAGGGGAGATTAATCATTGAGACAAAAATCTAGCCTATTTATTTGTTCATTTATGTAAACTGGGAATTGAACCTGGGTGCTTAACCACTCAGCCACATATCAGCTTTTTTTAGGTTTTATTTAGAGACAGAGAATCACTAAGTATTAAGGGTTTAGCTAAATTTATGAGGCTGGCTTTGAACTCACCATCCGCCTGCCTTAGCCTTCTGAGTCATTGGCATTACAGGCATGTGGAACCATGCCCAGCCCTTTTTTTTTTATTTTGAGACAAGGTCTTCTTAAGTTGTTTAAGAACTCCCTAAATTACTGAGGCTGGTCTTGAACTTGCCATCCAGCTTCCTCAGCATCCCAAGTCCCTGGGATTACAGATGTGGGCCACTTAGCCTAGCTGTTTTTTGTTTTTGTTTTGTTTTGTTTTTGTAGTTGGACACAATACCTTTATTTCATTGTAGTGCTGAAGATTAAACCCAGTGCCTCACACATTCTAGGCAAGGGCTCTACCACTGAGGCACAACACCAGCACCTAGCCCAGATGTTATTGCTCTACTTTTTGCTTAAAGAACTAGGCCAGAAAGAAGTCAGGCACTCTGAGGGGTATAATTATTGGTGTTTCTACCTCTAGAAACTAGAAGTGATAACTGTGGGTCCACCTCCCTTTAAAGCATAATTTCCTCCTCAAAAAAAAAAAAGTAGAATTTTGGTTTTAGAAGTGTAAAGGTAAAATTTCTAAGCTGTTTCTAAACTGCAAAGCCTGAGTTAAAGTGTAAAAGACCGGGCATTGTAAAGTTTCCAAGCTCCAGGGTCTGAGTTAAAAAGTGAAAGACTAGGTATTGTTAAAACCCCTATGCTACCCCCAGAACCTGTAATCCCTGTAGCTGTTAGGACAATACTGGAACTGCCCAGTAAATATTCCTCCTGAACCTCTGGCTGTTTAATAGCTAAGGGCTCTGAGTAACTCGGCACGTAGGCATCCAGGCCCCAAAACCAATCAGTTTAAATGTGTACCCCACTTAGAAGTGACCAATCACCCCTGCCCAGCCTGTTCCTGCCAATGAATGTACTAATCATGTCTCAGAGTTGTTGTTCAATTTTCCCACGCCTCATGATGATTTGTTCTGATGTATGCAAAGCCCCTTGCCCTCCCCAAAAAGTGTACTTAAGCTCTGCTTGACCTCTGCTCTGGGCTGCTCTCTTTTCTTGAGTGGACACGGAGCCCAAGAATCCTGTAACAATAAATATCCCCTTATGCATATTGCATGAAGCTGGTCTCTTGTGGTCTCTTCCTCTGACGCTTTGACGGACCTTTACAGAAGCATTCTCACACACATCAGGTATCCACAGGGAAATTCTTAATATGTGTTGCCTTATTGGGTTTCTCTTCCACTCTCCCCCTCAGTTCTCAACACCTGTGTTATGTGGCTCTGGGGGTCAGAACCAGAGCCTACAGCCCACCAGAAAAATGCTCAACCTATGAGCTAGACCCTCAGCTCCCATATTTGCTTTAAAATGATCTTATCTTATGTATTTCTACCAACTGTTTGAGAGTCACTAAGATATGACTATTTACCTACTTACCTACTTTGGACAGAAGGCAGATGTTTACTATGTGATAGGATATTAATAAACAATTTACCTCACTTTTGAAATTTGAATTTCTATGATGTTAGTGACTCACACATCCCTGTGCTCTTGCTCAAGTCATAGTTCCAACCCTACTATTTCCTCTCTTGACTTCAATACCACACAAAATTTGAATTCCAAAGGTGAAAAGAAAAGGCTTTAATCATGTTGTAAATTTTAATAAAAGAAAAACCACAATTATGAAAAGATCAAAAGGTATACAGAATTTGATAATTAGCCACAGAATAGGACAAATTTAAAAAGGAGATTTATCTCACTGAAAAGTGTTCATTCATTTATGAGAGAAAGAGAAAGGAAGGAGTGGTGGGCACTGCAGAGACCTCAGACCTCAAATATCCAGATGCTGGGAAAGAGAATAAAATGTTGGGGCATCAAAATTTTACAAAGAAAGTGGCAAAAAGTACCAATATTCACTTTCCATTTGGGAAAAACAGAACCAGGAGGAAGTTGTGAGGTGAGACCACCCGAAGCTCTCCACTCTCACTCTCTCCCCTTCTAGTTCCTGTGTCTTCTCATGTTTTAAGAGACCTGCAACTTTGAGAAGCATGAGGGCTTTCTGATGCTCAGCACAATAAGTAGAGCAGAGACACTGCAGCCCCTGTTCACTAGACTTAAGAAGTACACAGCTTCATCTGGGGTCCTAGCAAGTTCTTCCCAAGAATTCTTTTCTCCAGAGTAAATGGAGCCCATCTTTGGTCACTGAGTTCTCATCCTATATAATCAATGAGTTTATACATTTGTTCCTATAACAATGTCTTAGCGATGTGTTAATGTTCCACCCTGTAGACATGGAAGAATTTTACACAAAATAGTTGAAATGAGATCCCTGGCTTTTCCTGTTAGCCAATTACAATTTTGTTTATTAAACACAGGATATAAAAGTGATATGAAAGTAATTCTCCAACAAGTGCTGAATCAGGTATCAGGATCTTTAAGCTACAGTCAAGACCTTAGGTCTGCCAAGCTGGGTTTGGCTCTAGACTTGGAGGTGAGCAGAGAAGGTCTCAGAGTTTAGGTCTTTCTAGTTCCTTCTTTCTCTTTCCCCTCTTTCAGCTCCTCTTTGACACTCATATTTTTAAAATTCCAAGATATCCTTCTGAGACTCATCACTCCAGTAGATGTGTATTCAGATTTTGTGGAGGGGGAAGTTCTAGTAAATGGGGGAGGGCTAGCGAAATCTATTTAAGGAAGATTGAATAACCTCAAGTATCCAAGTTACATGACTAGGGACCTTCTCAGAAGCTCTGAGGGTACATTAGCTTTATGAGATTGGTGAATTTTATACTAAACCTTCTCCTACTGCATTCTCCAAATCTTAAACTATCTGAATGTTCATTTCCTATTCATGGTCAGAGGCCTAGTCTTTTTTAAGATTAGGGGTGAGTTCCATCGACTTGGGGAAGGCTTGGACAACACCCCTGGAGTGGGAGTGGCAGAAAATGTCAAGCTGATCTGAGAAACACACTTACACTTGGGGGGATAAAGGAACTGATGGAGATGAAGAAGGCAACTGTTTTAAGACCCCTCAGAACTTTGTTTCAGTTGGAAACTGCCATTAGGCTACTTGATATGGACTCTACTTAGCAAAGATTCATTCCCCTGGTGCTTCATCCCCCTCACACTTCCTCTGGCCTCGAGGTGCTCAAATCTTGCTGCCCACTAGGTGGTGCCAGAAGGTATCAAACCCCTGGATTCCTTTTAGGAAAAAGCCCTAAGCATGCCTAAAGGAGTGCTTCCTCTTTTTTTCTTTTAGCTACTGAAGGATGCTGCTGAAGCGTCCTTGGGCCCCTGTGGGGAGAAAACCCAATTCCACCAGGCATCAGAGTGGTCGACAGGTAAACTGAGGCAAGAGATACTGGGGAACACAGCTTAAAAGAGCTGTGCTTAGGAAGGCAGTGGGGGCTGGGGTAAAGCCCTCTCTGCTGCCCAGGCTTACACCTGAATACCCAAGGCCTCCAGGCTGTCATCAGAGGCGACCACCCTGAGCATAGTCCCTTCACCTCTTGGGGCCTCTGTATGGGAAAATCAGGTTTCAGCTTCATGGGATGAGACTCCTCTCAATGTGATCGGGCTCCCCATTCACCAGGAAGACTTCTGCTCCTTTACTAGGGCCACCCACCTGCTTACCCAATACCCGCACTGCTAGCAAAGTGTCTAGGTACACCCACTCCTGCCTGGTCAGGGGAGGCAAGAGTGAAGTACTTCACTGGCTTCCCAGATGCAATCGTATTCTCTCAGCTGAACCTGCCTGGAACTCATAAAATCTTTGGAAGTCATTGGATTCACTATCGGGAAGCTGGGGAGAGAAGGTGTCACCTGAAAAACAAGATGACATCATTGTCACCACTGAGGGTAAGAAGTAGATGTCAGGGTTTCAGTCTTTTTTTCTCTCCAAGTTATGCAGGCATGTGACAGAGCAGGTGCTCAGTGGAGGTAGTTGCTGGTAAATGAGCCAGTGTTAAACCTATATAACAACCCAACCCTGTAGCCAGTGTTGTACTCAGGCTGTGTGCTAGCATAGGAAAAACAGAATTAAAACTGAATGTGAGATCGTCCTTGCCTGTGCTACCATTTAATCCTCATTGGGAATAAGTCTGTTATGTTAGTGTATCAAGTCAGAAAATATGCTTACAGAAGTTAATTAAAATTTACCAAAAATACTACAACATACACCCCAACCAATATCTTAATCTTTCAACTTGGTTTCTGGGGGCTTCTTTTGTGTGTGTGTGTGGAGGCAGAGAAGGGGGAGAGATTTTTTCCCATGTGACCTGTTGCTGGGAAAGGCTGAGAACACCACTCCAGGAAAATAGAGTGAGTTCTGAGTCTCTTTACTTTCACCATGTTTCCCAACGTTTTCCTTTGATATCATTGTTTCCTATGTTCCTTTTCCTAGAAGTTCCCACAACTCTCCTACAAGGTTAGCTTCTCTTCCTATGTTCCTAAAGCAACCAGGCTGGAGACAGGCCTGGAGCTAAGACAACACCAGTCCCTGACTGCCTCCCCCATTCTATCCCTACCCATCCTCACAAGGCTTAATTAGGACACCCTCCCCCCCACACACACACATACAGACACCTGTCAGGATGACCAAGGACTGGGAGAAGAGGGCTGTTCTCAGCTCTCAACTTGCTTTTGAAGCCCAGCTCACTCCCCTATCTTTTCCTTGGTAAAGAATAAAAAGCTGCTACAACTGAGTTCTGATCACTAGAACCACAGACCAAATGACCTCATTTAAATCCAGGGCCTCACCTCATTCCTAGGGTTTTCCTTCCTTGGTTTGTATTAGAAATAAGATAATGAATGGGGAATCAGAGAGTGTAGTATACAACAAGAATCCTTGGAGGATCACCCACTGCTTCCAATGGCGCCATCAGAAAAAAAGACTCTGAAAGGGCATCCTGATCCCTTCCAGAAAATTAATGATATTTCAAGGGATGATGGTGGGTGAGGGAGTAGCAGCCTGAACGCAGAACTCTATGTCTGGTGATATTCCATTTTTCCTAGAAGTTAGCACAGTGTGGTTATATGACTTGTTAGTGTGTGTGAACTAGTGGATACAGATGATCCTGATAAGAGAACTGAAAGGCTAATTTTTGACCCTCAGCTATTTGAAAAGCCCATAATAGACTGGCCATGATGAACATTTTGGTTTTACTTATTTGTGTCACAAGATTTCAGATAAAACAAGAGTCAGAGATGATCCTTAGAATGAAGGGAAAATATATAAACGTAAATTATGTAAAAGAAATTGATATGGATGGGCACAGTGGCATACCAGCTTGTTATTCCAGCTGTTGGCAAGAATGAGGCAGAATCATGGCAAGTTCCAGGCCAGCCTGGGAAACTTAGAATTGCCTCAAAAGTAAAAGGGGCAGCAGCCAAATGTGTGGCTCAGTGGTAGAGCACCACTGAGTCCAATTCCCAGTTCTACAAATACATATAAAGGACAAGTGGTCAAGGTTGAGGTTATGTCTCAGTAGTAGAGCACTTGCCTAGCATGTTTGAGGCCCTGGGTTTGATCCTGAGCACCACATAAAAATAAATAAATAAAATAAAAGTATTGTGTCTAAATACAACTAAGAAATCAATATTTAAAAAAAAAAAAAACAAGAAACAAAACAGGACAATTGGTCCCAGCTGGGTGGATATATGCCTAGTTGTGCTCTGTGGGTCTTTTGAAGGACAAGGGTAACTCTCCCTTCCTTGGTCAGGCTTTGCTCTGAGACAAAGACTGGTTTTTCACCTTCAAAAGGCAGGATGTCATAATCGTAAAGGCAGATCCAATCATATCAGATGTCAGTGTTCATTTGAATAGATTTTGTTGATTGTTAGTTTTAAAACAATTTTTGAAAATCCCAGGATCCCCACTGATGATGGTGATGGCCAAGCCTGACTACCCTGGTCTCCAAGGAGAGAAAGAGAGGGTAGAGGATGAGAGAGAGAGTAAATTATTTATACTGGGAGTGTTGTAGGGACAGACAAGCAGGGCACTAAAGATAGTAGGAAAAAGTTCTATTTGGCTGTAGCCAGGTTCAGAGGGTACAAATTTTGCTGTAATCATTTAATTCCCTGAACCCCAAGTTCCTGTAGTTTCAGAACTTTATACCCAGTGTGTAAGGGGAGGGGCTCAGAAGTTCACAGTCTGCAGAAATTCACATAAAAGCAGCTTTTTCTTTCACAGTTTTGGGCAACTTAATCCTTCAAGGACAAGGCATGTTGTGGGGTGATTCTGTGTTGACACAGCCTCAGTATGAGGCAAAGCCTAAGGGTCAGAGGTCAGGGGTCATAGGCTGCTCAACTTCCCCCACAGCTCTAGCCCCAATCACATTTCCAGCCCCAAGCTCCCTGCTAGGCCCCTCCCTGCCTCCAGGGATTGGTTCTTGGGGGTAGCAGCCCAGGGCTGAGAGGACCAGGTCCAAGGCCTAGTTCACTATTATCTGAAGACTAGAGATAGAGTGGTTTATTTTCTTAAAAAAATATATTTTAGTTATACATGTACACAATATCTTTATTTTGTTTACTCATTTATATGTGGTTCTGAGGATCGAACCCAGTGCCTCACAGGAGAGGGGCAAGTGCTCTGTCACTAAGCCAAAACCCCAGTCCAAGAAATAGAGTGGTTTAAAAAATGGAAAGGCAGAGAGATTATATTTACATTTCACAAATTTCACCATAAGTTATGTGAAATCAGTATAGATGGTTTGTATAATAAAATAAGCTTCCCCCTCCTTTAATATACAAAAAGTAAATTGTAATCTAACTTAAGGGAAGAATGTAGTACAAAAATATGTACACTTGTAAAAAGAGATAAAAAAAGTTATTTGTTGACAAAAATAACAAATTTATTTTATCAGGAGAGAATAGAGTTTTCCCTGATAAGGAACAAGGGCAGCTTTAGTTATGGGGCAAGTCTTCTCTGAGATTCTAACTTCAGATTATTCCCATTGTTGAGACTTTGCTTTCCAGTGTTGGGGTAAGGTGGGCTTGCCTATTGTTCTCATGATTTCTAAACTTTTAATATTTGTACCAGCAATGAACCCAGGAGAGATTAACCACTGAGCCAAAATCTAGCCTATTTATTTATTCATACTGGGAATTGCACCTGCGTGCTTAACCACTGAGCTCAATCACAGACCATTTTAGTCTTTATTTTGAGACAGGTACTCTCTAACTTATTAAGGATTTAGCTAAATTGCTGAGGCTGGCTTTGAACTCACTATTCTCCTGCCTAAGCCTCCTGAGTCTCTGGTATTACAGGCATGGGCCATGCCCAGCCCTTTTCTTTTTTTATTTTGAGACAAGGTCTTTTTAAGTTGTTTAGGAACTCCCTAGGTTACTGAGGCTGGTCTTGAACTTGCCATCTATCTTCCTCAGCATCCCAAGTCCCTGGGATTACAGACATGGGCCACGTAGCCTAGCTGTTTTTGTTTTGTTTTTAGTTATAGTTGGACACAATACCTTTATTTTATTTATGTACTTTTTTGTAATGCTTAAGATTAAACCCATTGCCTCACATGTGCTAGGCAAGGGCTCTACCACTGAGCCACAACCCAAGCCTCTAGCCCAGACATTATTGCTCAAATTTTTGTTTTTAAGAACTAGGCCAGAAAGAAGTCAGGCACTCTGAGGGGTATAATTATTGGTGTCCCTACCTCTAGACACTAGAAGTGATAACTGTAGGTCCACCTTCCTTTAAAGCATAGTTTCTTCCTCACAAAATTGGAATTTCTGTTTTAAAAGCATTCACACTCACACACATAAATTATCCACAGTGAAATGCTTAATCTGTGTTGCCTTATTGGGTTTCTCTTCCACTCTCTCCCCTCAGCTCTCAACACTTGTGTAAATACTCAAGCACTGAGCTAGACCATCAGCTCTCATATTTGCTTTCAAATGATTTTATCTTATGTATTTCTTACCAACTATTTGAGAGTTACTACAATATAACTATCTACCTACCTACCTACTTTGGAGAGAATGCAGATATTTAGTATGTGACAGGATACTAATGAACATTTTACCTCACTTTTGAAATTTGAATTTCTATGGTGTGAATGATCTCACACATCCCTGTGCTCTTCCTCAGGCCACAGGTTGACCCCTAGTATTTCCTCTCTTGACTTCAAAAACACAAAATTTCCCTCCAAAGTTGGAGGGAAAAGGCTTTAATAATATTGTAAATTTTAATAAGAGAAAAACCACATTCTGAGTAGATCAAAAGGAACACAGAATAGGATAAATTATCCATAGAATAAGATAAATATATAAAGAGATTTACCTCACTGAAAAGTGTTCAGTCATTCATGAGAAAAAGAGAAAAGAAGGAGTGGTGGTCACTGCAGAGACCTCAGGCAGGGAAAGAGAATAAAATGTAGGCGCATCAGAATTTTACAAAAAAAGTACCCATATCCACTTTTCATTAGGAAAAAACAGAACAAGGAAGAAATTGTGAGGTGAGACAACCTGGAGCTCTCCATTCTCACTCTCTCTCCTTCAACTTCCTGTGTTCCCATATTTTAAGAGACCTGAAGCTTTGAAATGCTTCTCAGCTTGATTAAGTAGAGAAGATATACTGCACCCCCTGTTCACTAGACTAAAGAAGTACACAGGCTCATCTGGGGTCCTAGCAAATTCTTTCCAAGAATTATTTTCTAGATAGTAAATGCAACCCATCTTTTGCCACTGCATTCCCACTGTATATAATCAATGAGTTTATACATGTGTTCCTATAATAATGTCTTAGCACTGTGTTAAAATTCCACCCTGAAGACATGGAAGAATCTTTCACAAAATAGACTTGTTGAAATGAGAACTCTGGCTTTTCCTGTTATCCAAATCCAATGCTGTATATTAGACAAGGGATATAAAAGTGATATTAAGCCAATTCTCCAAAGAAGGGCTGAAACAGGTATTAGGATTTTTAAGCTACAGTAAAGACCTCAGGACTGCCAAGCTGGATTTGGCATCTCCATTGTCACCATGCCAATTGCTCTGTTCTTCAACAAACTGTGCACAGTGCTGAAGCTCCAGGCATTTTGCCAGTTGCAGAAAATGTGGAAGTGAAGGACATCCCTGCCCTTTTTCAGCCCAGAGAGGTAGGTGTGAAGACAAACTTTAGTGTCAGAAATGACACCTGACATGATGTGCTCACTCCAGAAGAGTGAGTAGCAAATACAGCCACCTGGAATCCATTCTCTTTTCCTCAGTATTTCAATTTTTTCTAGAGAGACAGTTTAGTAGAACAAATATACTAGGGGCTGAAACAGACACAAGCATAAATATTGTTTTTTTTTGTAAAATGGAGACATTTCATATCAATAAGCAAAATCAATATTGTGATTTTTGATTTTCATATGGAGATGAAATTGTGAACATCTCTTTCTCATACCAAATAGAAATATAAGCCATAAATAATGACCTAAGTATAAAAATTTATATTTTACTATTAGAAAATACAAAATACCTCTAACATTGCAATGAGACAAAATGTCTTAAACAAAATAAAGAAATCAGAGATCATAAAGTGGATGTCAATAAATAATTGATACATGGAACCCTACATCTGTTGATCAAATACAAGAGATAAGCTAAAACTGGCATCACTCTGGGAGAAGGAATAGTAAGTAACAAAATTCAAACATACAAAATACCCCTGTGGAAGTCATTAGATTCACCATTCTGAAGCTGGGGGTGATAAAGCATCACCTGAAAAACAAGGTGAAAGAATTTTCACCACTGAAGGTAAGAAGTAGATTTCAGGGTTGCCATCTTTCTTCTCTTCAACTTATGCAGTCATGTGGCAGAGTGAAAGCTCACAGAAGGTAGATGCTGGTAAATGAGCCAGTGTTAAACCTATATAACAACACAACTCTGTAATAAGTGTTAGACTCAGGCTGCGTGCTAGCATATGAAAAACTGATTCATAATTGAATGTGAGATTGTCCTTTCCTTATCATTTTATCCTCATTGGGAATAAGTCTATTATCCTAGTGTATCAAGTCAGAAAATGTGCTCACAGAAGTTAATTATAATTTACCAAAATTACTACAATATGCACCCCAAGGAATGTCTTAATTTTTCAATTTGGTTTCTGGGGCTTCTTTTGTGTGTGTGTGTGGGGGGGGAAATTTCTCCCCATATTATTCTGTTGTTGGAAAAGGCTGAGAACACCACTCCGCAAAAATATATAGTGAGTTCTGAGTCTCTTTACTCCCACCATGTTTCTCAATCTTTTATTTTTATACCATTTTTTCCTATGTTCTTTTACCCAGAAGTTCTTACAACTCTCCTACAAGGTTAGCTTCTCTTCCTATGTTCTCAAACCATCTAGGCTGGAGACAGGCCTAGAGCCTAGACAACCACCAGTCCCTTACTGCTTCCCTTACTCCAGCTCCACCCATCCTCAGAAGGCTTAATTAGAACCCCCCACCACCACACACACATACACACACCTGTCAGGATGACCAAGAACTGGGAGCATAGGGCTGATCCTAGCTCTCAACTTGCTCTTGCATTTCAGCTCACTCCCTATCTTTTCCTTGGTAAAGAATACAAAGCTGCTTCAGCTGAGTTCCAATTGATAGAACTACAGGCCTAATGACCTCATTTAACTCCAGGGCCTCACATGATTTCCAGGTTTCTTTGTTCTTTCCTTGAATTTGTGTTAGAAATGAGATACGGAATGGGGAGCCAGGTAGTGTAATATACAACAAGAATCTTTGGAATATCATCCACTGCTTCCAATGGAGCCCTCATAAACAAAGACACTGAAAGGGCATTCTAATGTGAATAACGTAGAAGAAATTGATATGGATGGGCACAGTTGCACACCAGCTTGTTATTCCGGCTGTTGGAAAGAATGAGGCAGAATCATGGCAATTTCCAGGCCAGCCTGGGAAACTTAGGACTTGCCTCAAAATTAAAAGGGGCAGGAGCTAGATGTGTGGCTCAGTTGTAGAGCACCACTGAGTCCAATCCCAGTACTATAAATACATATGAAAGAAAAGTGGTCCAGTGTGGTAAAATAAAAAGTTGTAAAATGCCATTTAAAAAGATTTTGAGGAAACTAGACTTACTTTAATAGCTTGAGAAAGGAAAAAAGAAGAAAAAGGTATTTGTACATGGCAGATTGAGACAAAGCTTAATGAAGTAAAAACAAAAAAGGCCTTTGGTTGAAGGGCAGCCATGTAAACTAACATTTAAGCGATTTAAACAAAATCTAAGCCTCGTTTAAAAGAGTGAAGTTGTAGGTGGTGAAAAAATACATTTAAAAGTACAGTATAGATGATAATTGAAAGGCTTTAAAAGGTTAAACTGAAGGTGGTCGAGATGCCTTCATGGTGGAAAAAAGATTGCTTTACTCATCAAACTACTTATTAAACCAAAAAGAGGGAGATGAGATAATCTTTGTGTGGTAAAGTAAAAAGTTGTAAAATGTCTAAATAAGTTGCAAAAGTCTTTAAAAGGTTAAATTGAAGGTGGTTAAGATGCCTTCATGATGGAGGAAAAAAAACATGAAAATGGGAAGATAATAAGATAAAAATATTTAGATAAAGAAGATTAAAAATTTGAAGTGGAAAACTTCAAAAACAGAAGTACAGAAAGGTAAAAAAAAGAAGATGTGGAAAGATAAAAAAGATATAGGAAGATAAAAAGATGTAGAAAGACAAGAATTTTAAACCCACAAAATAGGAAACAAAATAAAACTAGGAGAGCAAAAAGCAACTAAGAGTAAATATAAAAACCTTAGAAGAAAACTAGAAGATAGAAATAAGATATAAAATGATTGAAAATGTCAAGTAAAGGTATTTCAGATAAAAAATGCAAAAGGCTAAGACAACTATTAGATACAGACATTTAAGATAGAAAAAGGTACAAGAGAAAAGTTTAAAGTCAAATATTGGATAAAATAGAAGAACAAGGAGATTATTAGTAATTTCTTCAAAAAACCCATCAACTTTAATTTCTGGTGGTGCAGAAATTAGAAGTCTCAGATGAGGGTGTTAAAATTTATAGACAAAAGCCAATTTAGAAAACATTAAACTAGAAGGAAATTGGTTTAAAACAACATCAAAAAATTAAAAGGACTAAAGTAATTCTAAAAACTAAGGCAGAATGCCTTTGAAAGACTTAAATTTAAAAGGATCTTTAAGGGGTATATACCCCCCAAAGATAAACTTAAAATAACCCTTTTTACTCTAAACTTTCTAAATTTGGTTTCATCAGGACTTAGTGCTGCGGAAAGACATATGTATCCAAAAAATGTACATAAGCCTAAGGTACTTTGGAAAGATATTCTAACAGAACAATGGAAATGTCCTGACCCAGTTATTGTGTGGAGTCGGGGTTCCATTTGTGTTTTTCCACAGGGAGAACAGCAAAATATTTTTTTTTCATATTTTAAAAGTGAGTTCGGGAATAAAGAATTGCTGTTTGAATCTACAAGGTGTGTGGTGGCTTGTGATTCAGTGCCCAGCCAAGACTGCGGCATTTGGTTGTCCGTATGTGGAACATCTGAAACTTGGAGGTAAGTGAAATTACTTGTCCTTAAAGGAGAGCGAAAGAATGGGTGACCATTTCAAAAAACAATGTGTTCTTGTTTTGATTTATTTTTCTTTTTTTTTTTTTTCAAGTTGCCTGTTCTTAGAACTTTCTCAGGCAAACTGGGGAAAATGATTGGCTCAAAGTTTGAAGTTGTTCACCCCTGAGGAACAGAAATTGTTAGAGAAAGGAGGTACCCCAGTAAGACCAAGAACAATAAGGGCATATGTTGATAAAATACAAAAATGTAGCCCAAGGCTTTTTAAAGATGAGTTATTAAGTATATCAATGGGACCATCATGGTATACTGTAGAAGGAGTTTTCTTCAACAAGAAAGAGATGGCTATTTTTTTTTCTATACTTGTCTAAGATCTTGGTTTTTACAGACATCTGATTAATTTACAAAGCTAAAGTGTTAAAATATCAACCACTAAATATAAAATCAAGTACTCTTTACTTATTAAGTTCCATAAGGTAATATATTTAAACATTATGTGTGTTTTTATAAATTGGTAAATGGAAAAAAGTTTAATATTGCTTTGGTCTGTGTCTTTGCTGAAACAAGGTTACTAAGTGTTAAGATTCTATCAGGTGTAATTTATATACAAAGAGTATAAGAAGTTTCAGTTGAGTTTCAATTACAGTATTATAGTACCATAAAAAACACGAAAGTATTTCATCTTATTAAAGTGGAGTAATTCGTCTATAGTTGTTTCAGAATGTGAATTTTTAAAAAGGGTTAACGGCTAGAAAAGAGATATAAAAAGATATTCAAGATGTGGAATTCAGAAAGTATTTGGAACATGAATTGTGCGGGCAGAACTCGGATTTCCCCAGAACATGTTTGTACAGGGCTGGTGTGAGTCTGGGAATAAAGAATTGCTGTTTGAATCTACAAGGTGTGTGGTGGCTCATGATTCAGTGCCCAGCCAAGACTGCGGTAGTCCAGGGCTAGGCTTGTGGCTCAGCGGTAGAGTGCTTGCTTAGCATGTTCGAGGCCCCGGGTTTGTTCCTCAGCTTCACATAAAAATAAATAAGTAATATAAAGTTATTGTGTCAAAATACAACTAATTAATCAATATTAAAAGAAAAAAGGACAAGAGGTCCCATAATATTTCCCAGTAGCAAAAAAGTAACTACTGTCCTGTGAATAAGGCAGACGAGTATAGAAGGAAGAGGGTCCTCTGTGGAAACTCCAGTGGGCTACAGAGCCTCAAAGTTGGAAAGAAGCCTGCCTTGAGTTCACAGGCAGCCAATTTTTATTCTCAGCTGCAGGATAACCTATGGTTTGATTTGGGATAATGAATTAAGCCTTTGTAGGAGCAGAGGTACATGCCCTGAAGAAGTGCTATGAACATGGGATATCACATATGTAAAAGAAGCAGAGAGACTGGCATTTTATAATAAATAAGCCTTTATGAAATATTTTAACCTTAATCTAATTAATAACTCATAAAAATTGGATTTAATATAATTGCACCCAGCCCAACCAAGAAAGGTGTAAATCTGCAGGACTCCTTTGTGGGGCTGGCAGCACAGGTCAGTGGATCTGAAATAGAAATGGGTTTCAGAGACCAAGAAAGCAGAAGCAGGCTGTGGGAATGCCCCTGGGGGACACAGGTGGCCTCCAGCAGACTCTTCTTCCCTTCTAGACTTTTGCATGCACTGATCTCCTGGGACTAGGACCTCATCTGCAGTAGCTTGGGGCTGCCAAGACTGATAGGTGCTTATACACAAGTCTCCAATCTTATCCATAAAGGAAGTCATTTCTGTGACTTTAAGGATCCTTCTCAGCAACCCTCAGGTAAGTGGATCGAGTCCTTGCCTGTTCCAACCCTTCCCAAGGAGGGAAATTTTCCCCCACACTGTGGTCCCTTTCTAGATAGATCTAGGACTGCAGAATTCTGCACTGGCTCCTACAGGAAAGAAAAAATTAGTTTTATTCATCTTTGTTTTTTGTAGTGCTTTGAAAATTCATTAATTGATACATATTTACTACAAACATTGAAGGGGTTCATGTTACATCTTTGTTCATACAGATGTATTGGTCACATGTATCCACTCTATTCCATCTTCTCACCACTTCCTAGATGCTAATAATCCCTACTATACATTCAAGTAAACTTTTTGTTTATAAAATTCCATATTTGAGGGAGAACATGCTATACTTGTAACTCTTTTCATAACAACTTGCTAAGGCAAGGACTCTGTATGTTCTTATTTGAATAATAATGCGGATTTGATGACATTGAAGGTAAAAGGATCATTGAACAGAGGAGCCTGTGTTCCTATAAGATATAAATATATGTATGCTTGTCATAATTTTTTAATAACCAATTTCTGATAACCAGGCAACAGTGGGCCATACCTGTAATCACACCTATTCAGGAGCCTGAGGTGGGAAGTTCAAGTTGTAGAAAGCCAGGGAAATTTACAAAGATCCTGTCTCAAAAAGAAAATATCAATAAAGTGCCCCCAGTAGAAGAATGTGAAAAATTCTTTTACATTAGGGAGATTTTTAAAGGGCCACAATTATGCATTTGACCTTAATTGGGGTTATGCTTCTAGAGTAATTGTATGATCACGTAAGAATGATTACACCTTTACAAAGTTTATTTGTTATATTATGTCTCAGGAACTGTTGTTACTTTGCTCATATTTCCTTTTTTTTTCTTTTTCAGCACTGGGGATTGAAGCCAGGTCACTAGAACAAAGCTACATCCCCAGGCTTTTTATCATTTTGAAATGGGGTCTCCTTTAGTTGCTCACCTGACCTCAAACTTTTATTCTTTCTGCCTCAGCCTCCTAGTTATGGGGATCACAAGTGTGTGACACAACTATGCTGGACTGACCTATGGTTTCTTAAAATCCTAGAACATAATTTTTAAATTAACAATTTTGTTCTCACTTCAGATTGAACAATGTCCACCAGCTGTGGCTTAGAAAATTTAAATTACACTTCATTCTATTAAAGGTTGAGACAAGAATTTAAATCTGAACCATATTTGTTTATTTGATATTTGAAGTCTATAGCTTTCCATCCCTCTCCTCCCCTCTCCCACCTCTCTCTTCCCCTTAGTCCTTAAAATTTAGGAAATTTTCAGTAGAGAAACAGAACAGGTAGCTGAGAATTCCAGTCAAGACTGGAGAATTGATCTGCATGTTCACTCCTGTCTTCTCTAGAGAGGACTCAGTTGCAGCTTTACCTATGATTTGATTTGGAATAATGAATTAGGCCTTTGTAGAAGGAGAGGTACATGCCCTGAAGAAGCACTGTGAACTTGGGATATCACATATACAAAGGAAACAAGAGTCTGGTATTTCATAATAAGTAAGCCTTTGTGAAATATTTCAACCTTTATCTAATTAATAACTGATACCAATTAGATTTATTATACTTGCATCCAACATGATTGGTTTTTTTTTCTTTATTTATTTGTTATTCCTAGATATACAGGACAGTATTGTGAAGATGCTTGATTTTTAACTGAAATTCATCAGACCCAATTATCTGAAGCAGTTTGCTTCCAAGAGTACCATCACCACCCAACATAATGAACTCTACTTTGAGATTGTGAAAGAGTTCCATCAGTAAACACCAAATGCTGAGCAGCCACTCAGTCCTTTGCCTCCTCTCTCAGCCCTACCACTGCTTCTTCTGACCTAGAGGTCAAAGTCATGGACCAGTCACTCCTATGTGAAGCAGGCTCTGGATTCTGCAGAGATGACACTAAGATCCCAGTTGCCTTTGACACAGATATCAGATAATTTGGGGCCAAGGGTACTACCGATCTGTATTGAGCTGAAAGGACCCCTGGTGGGGTAGCCTATATTTCCACTGGAAGCTCCTCTCTAGGTCATGAGGGCTGCTATATTGGGGCTGCCCTCCACACAGACACTTGCCTAGAGCCCACACACCATAGAACCATCACAAATTTGTCCTGCCTCCCTGCCTGGAATTCTATGCCCATTACACAGAAGAACTCAAATTCAGCCTCAGAAAAGTGCCATACTGCAAAGCAATCAGGTAGTCGCCTGACCTGGCAGTTTCTCTTGGTCAAATCCATGTAGTTTTGGAGACAGGCTTCCCAGAAACATGCAGACCTTTAACCCTGGCCCATATACTGAGTCCTAGGAGTACTGAGTGTTCAGATTGGTAGATTTTATTTCTACTTCTGTTCCAGAAAAATGTAAGACATATCACTTATCAAAGTCTTCTTGTTTACTTATTAATAAACTATTGATGTTATTTTTACAGGCCCTAATAAATATTTGATTTTCTTGCTCAACATTGGACAGATAAAGAGAGAAGAGAGAATGGAGTAGTGCTGCATGAGGTTGGAGACAGAGCTGTGCTGTGGACTTGACATCAGAGACTTAGAGAAGGTCTACTTTTGAGGACAGAGGTGTGGAAGGTATTCAGGAATTGCAATCCAACTGAGCCCCAAATCTTGGCCTTAAACAAATCTATCCAAATTTAGGAAACAATGTATGGGATGGCAGGAATTCCTTAGGTGGAAAGTGTCTCTCTTTGGACAAAATTTCTTTTCTGCATCTACCTAAGAAAGGAACTGGAGTCTTCAGTTTCTAAGACCTCTACACAGATGTCCCTGTCCAGCAGAGCCTCTCCTAGACACTGGCCACTGTCAGACTGGTGTCACTCAGATCCAGTTTAATACCCACCAGAGAGAGGAGGTCATGGAAGGCAGAATGTCTGCCTCTGGTCCCAGAATCCCTTTGGTAATGCAGTTAACATATATAGAAAATGTACAAGTATCTCTAATTGAATTACATATTTCTTGATGGAAAGGCTTATACAAAAGAAAAACTGTAAAGTGTCAAGATAAAATTTTAAGACTTTGTTTTTCTTTTACCTGTATGTTTGCTCAAATAAAAATTATGTGAAACTAACCTGATAAAGACATCTTAAAAGCAAAAAGATTTTAAATACTCTTTATGGAGAATACGTATTTTTTAAATATTATTTTTCAGTTGTATATGGACATAACCTTTATTTATTTCTCTTTATGTGGTGCTAAGGATCAAATTCAGGGCCCACCAAATGTTAGGTGAGCACTGTACCACTGAGTCACAATCCTAGCCCAAGAGGAAATGTATTACTTATGGATAAAACCTAAGTCCATTTTTCTAGGGTTGTTAAAATTAAAAGACATTATAATAAGCTCAAAGGCAAGAAGTAACATATAAAGGCACTATTGTTTTTCTTCTGTCTTTAGGAACAGATACTTAACACACACAGTTTAAACACAAAGAAGAAAGATAACTAACAATCTGATTAAGAAGCAAAGGCAAACTTCAGACTGAACAGACAATGTCTCTCAAAATCACAGATCTGGTCTCTCAAAATCACAGAGCAACTGGCCCATAGAGAGGGACTTTCAGAAATTAGAAAAGATCAGAGCAGGCAGCCATCAGCACCAGAGCAAACCTCTCCAGGACCACAAAGTCCCTGGCAAATGTCAGAAACCTGGGTCATTCAAAGTTTTGGGGGAATGTGTGCATGCAGTACTGTACACTATTATATTTGGAAAGTAAATGCTGTATTCACCCTAAAGATCAATGTGGCAATGCTCAATAAAACTAATGTTATACTTTTTTGAAGGAACAATTTTATTTATGGGCACCTGCCCTAGAGAAATTCTCCTACATGTTCACAGGGACAAATCAAGATTTCAAATGTTTGTGTTCACTTTTAAAATACAAAGAAACTGTAAAGGCCATCAAGGATATGCATATTCAAAGGGCCAGAGTATCTGAAAAATGTCACCTTACAAAAGCAATGTGGCTCAGTATAGTGGTTTGTGCTTGTAATCCCAGCAGCTCCAGAGACTGAGACAGGAGAATGCCAAATTCCAGGTCACCCTCAGTAATCTAGTGGGCCTTATGTAACTTAATGAGATCCTATCTTGAATTAGACAACCACTGTTAAAATGTAGGAGTTGGTATGTGTGTCTAGGCCAAATAGTGGGACTTACACAGGTTCATAGACAAAAAAAAAGTGCTGAATTTTGGCTTAAATATGAAGAAAATAATGCTGAACTTGAGGTTTTAGATGTGGATTTTCTGGTCATTGAATGTTTCCAGATGAAAAAAGCACTGGAGATACACCGCCACACATACAGAGCTCATGGCCAGATTATCCCATACATGAATTCCCTCTGTCACATTGAGATATGAGCCTTAAATAAAAGCACAATTCTTTCCTAAATCAAAAGAAGAAATGCACTCATGCATGTGTTATGCTCGAATTTGGGACCCCCAAAAGACCACCAGAGACCAAGATCAATGTAAACAGCAAAGAGGTATTTATTTTGAGCTAGCTGGGTCCTCCGCATGTACACAGCAACTGGTGACACTGAGAGGCCCCAGGTTCAGGGTTTGCAGCAGTTTTACACACTCTCTGGGGAAGGCAGGGACTTCACATACATCATAGCATCTCTTAGCAAATCATCACAAACCTCAGGAAAATGAAACAACAACTCTTTACATTGATTAGCACATTGACTGGTGGGAAGAAGTTGAGTAAGGGTGATTGGTTAGTACAAGAGGGGGATTCATTTGAACTGATACTTGCAAGAGGGGTGTATTGCTGAACTACATGGTTTCCCAACATGTTATCAACCACCATAAACTACTGGGAGGGTCATCTGACATCCTAGGAATTTTTCCTCTCTCATGCTAATTGGTGGTTGCTAGAGGGTTGACATGGGTCCTCACCTAGGCTGACTGAGTCAGGGACACCTGGCACTGCAGATCTCTCCTGTTATTTGTAGATAAACAACTTAGCAGCGTGGGTTTGTGCCTAGGAGTTCTCTGTGGGTCTTTCCAAGGACAAGAGTCACTGCCCCTTCTTTGGACAGACTTTGCTCTGAGGTACAAGCTGGTTTTTGTGTTTTTCTCATCAGATTATTTGAGCATCCATGGTCCATGGCACGGATTGGGAGTAGAGGGTCTAAAAGGAGTTGGAGTGTTTTTATGATTCAGATATACAGACAGAATTCCAATGTGATCATCTTTCTTTTAAAAACCTAAAGTCTAAATCAGCTTTCTTTATTCAGCAATAAAAGAGAATAAAATCATGGCATTTGCAGGTTAATAGATGGAGTTAGAGAAGATAATGGTAAGTGAGGTTAGCGAATCTCAAAAAAAAAATGCCAAAATGTTTTTTTTTTTTTCTATATAAGGAGGCTGATTCATAGTGGGATAAAGATAGGGAACATGGAAGAATAGAAGAACTCTAGGTAGGGCAGAGGGGTTGAAGGGGAAAGCAGGGGCCATGGGATTAGAAATTATGGTAGAATGTGATGATCATTATTATCCAAAGTACATGTATGTAGACATGAATTGGTGTGAATATAGTTTGTGAATAACCAGAGATATGTAAAATTGTGTTCTATATGTGTATTTGTTTTAATTTTTTAATTGAAAAACATTAATTCTCATGCATAATATAATATCTGATATATATCATTAACATACTTTCGTAAAACCATAGTGAGAGACTATGATTTTTAAATTCATGTATTGAGTTTTCAGTTGAGGAATGAGTACCTTAAGGCAAATGTGTGCCAGGGGCTAAGGATCAGGGTGGGTCTCTGCAAAGGGAAGAGGGCCACAGGCTCAGGAAGGCTTAGTCTTTGATAAGTAGCACAGGTAGAGACCAAGTGCTTTGGTCTGAGCTAGCAAATACACCAGGAAGAGAAGGAGGTATCTCTCAACTTGACCTCCACTTAACTGTACTATGATACCTTTACTTGTCTTAACTAATCTTTATATTATTTAATAATCTTCAGTGTCTTTTGCATCCATTTCATAATTTAATGAATTTCTTTTTTGAATTATTATTGATATATTTTGAATCCATTTTGCAAACTAAGATCTCACTATATTTTTCTAGTTTTTGTGACTCTACAAACATCTTCCTTAAAAAGTCATTACTGAAATTTCATTTCACTAGAATAATTTCCAGGAAGACAGAAAAAGGAATGAAAATGGAAGATATGAGATTAATAGAGAAGTGATTTTATCAATTTTTTTTATTAAAGGTCCTATAAATCCACAAAATTGTGTAGCATCATTACCTTTATTAAGTGATTTAGAATCTACATGATTCCACATCAACAGGAAGCCATGCTTTCATTACTATAAACATTTACATATATGGAAAAATACTTAATGCTTTTTACCTTTTGGAGTTATAAGACATTTAATATGTCCTAGAATCTCTATACAATCTATTCCCTTTGGGATTCTAAGGGTTGCCTTGTTTCTAACTATGTGGATCATTTTTATCTTGTACTATGAAATAATAGTATTTTTTCTTTAATAAAGTTTCTTGTTTCTACAAATGAATCTGTGGAAGAAATTTCTAAAAGTGAAATTTCTATATCAAAATAGTATATTTAAAACTGTTAGAACACATGGCTCTGTTGTATGTTAAAGAGTCCTACCAAATTCATTCAAACAACAGCATTGAGGAAGGTCTTTCTGCCAATATTTTTTAAAATTTCTTAGTTATACATGGACACAATATTTTGTTAGTTTTTATGTGGTGCTGAGGATCGAACTCCATGCTTCACATGTGCATGACAAGCCCTCTGACGCTGAGCCACAACCTCAGCTCTTTGCCAGCCTTTTAACAACATGGGTTATAATAAAAATTTCTTTTTTTTTTATTTAGCAGGAAACAAATCCAGGGACTCAGGCATGCTAGGCAAGTGCTCCACCACTGACCTTCGTCCCTGCACCCTGTAATAAAATTTTGAGCACTTTTTAATATGCCATTTAAATATGTATTTCTTTTAATTTAGGTCTTATATTAGTGAGGCCATGATTATCTTTCCTACTACAGAAGTATTTAGTATTGTGTATTTGTCTGTGGGAATTTGAAGAGTTCCATAATTTTTAATGACTTTTCTAATTGATTTTGTGTGAATGACAATTGATAATATCTAACTGTCAATAATTCATACTTTCAAAAGCTTACAGCATCCCATCTTATGTACCTTGTTTCTTCTTTGCCTTATTCACATACAATTGTTTTGTCCCTACTCTCATCCCAATCTGTTCTTTTGCTGAATCTTCAATTATGATTTTAAATCGTTAACCTCATAACATCTCTTTATGACTCAAATTCACACCATAATAGTCAAGAACTCTGGATACCTAGTGGAATCTGAACTCTCCTTTCCAGATTCCAGATTCACACTGCCCACAAGCATCATTACTTTTCTGCTCCAGGAGAAACACTTGTGTAGTTTTAAGGCAAGAACATGTCAGCAGTCAGAATTAGATAAAATTTGGTAAGGAAAGGACATCACTGAGTATAGCTCCAGAGTTCCAGAAGAAAAGATTTAGGAAGAAGAAACTACCTAGAGGTCCAGGAAAAAGCAAGTGTCTGGAGCTGCACTGGCAATAGAAGTCACAGTGGTCATCCTGGAGCTCGGGATATATCAAAGTTGTGTGCAGTATCTGAAAACTTATGCACCTTGGCCCAGGCCTTCATACTTGGCTCTCCATTCCTGGGCAAGGCTCCTTGCTTGAGCCTCCAGCCACCCTTCTTGAGGACCCTGTTCCTGTCCCTTGATTTCAGGCCCATTTTTCCTTCCCCTTCTCTGCCTCCCCTGTTTTAACCTTGTGCTGTGGGATCCTGACTCTGCCTGGACTCTCCGTTACCCCTGCGTCTGCTTAGCCTGAGTTCCTCCAGTGAGTTCTGGCTCCCCACCAACCCGCCTCCCTTCTTCCTCTGCTTGCCAGGAATCCTCTCACAGTGTTCTCAGTTGGCCCTCCTTTGGTCCAGGTTCCTCTCTGAGGATCTACTCACCTGGGAAATAGAAGTGGTATTGGCTGCCCCTGGCCTGGGTCCCCTAGTCTGCTGGAACCTTGATGCCAAGCATTGGAGGTGGGATGTGGGTTGACCTAGCCCTGAGCAATCCCCTTCCTTCCCTCCTCTACCATCTGGCCTTGCTTGCTGCCTGTAATTCAACCTAACCTGGACCCTTCCAGCTCAAGTCCCCAGGCCTGGCCACTTGCCTGAGGCCATGTCTGCATTCCTCCCTTAGGGTAGCATAGTGTGGGGTTGCTTTGCATTAGGCCTAACCAGGGGACCCCTTGCTGGGGGCCCCTAGCAAAATCCCCTTGGTGACCTTTGTGCCTCCTTCTTTTTCCTGGTCCTCATGCAGCCCCCTCCTCCCCTTCCTCTCCTGATTTACACTGGCATTCCCCTGTCTCCTGCTCCTTGGGTCCCTCGGCTTAGATGTGTCAGACAGATTCCTTGCCTGGGCTCCTGGCTTGGGTTCTGTCTGTCACCCATCTCTTCACCCACCTGATCCCTTGCTGTGCTCTCTCGTTGTCCTACTCCAAACCCCCTTTTCTTGCCAGGCCTTCTTTGCTGAGTCCCTGGCCCTGGATTCTCACCTGGGCCAGGTTGCCTTGTGAGAAACAGAGCCCTGCCCTTCACCTGGGGCCCTTGCTCTTCCTGGGCCCTTGGACCTGCATGGGAACCCTGACAACTGGCAGTGGCCCTGGGCCTGGAAGCTAGCTGCACACTGCCAGACACCCTGCATTTTCTCCCCAGCCTTGTCCAATTTCCTGAGCCCCCTGCCCCAGTCCTGGAATTTGGCTCTCCATTCCCCGGCCTGGCTCATGGCTTAAGCCTCTTGTGGCCCTTCTTGCTCCTTGAGTCCCTGGGCTTTGACTATGGGCCCCTTGCTCGGCCACTTCCCTGCTCCTCTTGGCTTCCCTGTAGTGCAGAACACTAGTGCCACTCTCCTGCCCTTTTTGTGGGCCCCATTCTTCCCTGCTCTCCTTTGGCCTGGGCCCTCCTCTAGGTTTCTAGCCTGGGCTCCTTCCTGGTGTTTTGGCCCGCATTCCACCAACACCCTTCCTCTGCCCCTTTTTGCTGTGCCCTCTTTTGGCCCTCCTGTCATTCCTGTCCCTGCCGGGCCCCTTTTTCAGATCCCTTTCCCAGGATGCTCACCAGAGCCAGGGGACTGGAACTGGGCATTTGCCCCTGCAGGCTTCCCTTTGGAAAATGTAGCCCTGCCCCTTGAATGAGCCCGTTAGCCTCCCTCAGCTGGGGTCCTTAATTCTGACACCCAGCAGTGAACCTGGGCCTTTAGCTCTCCTCTCCCTGTGCCACTTGCTCCCCTTTCTTTCCTCATACCCATCAACAACCCTGTGTCTTTTCATGGGACCCAGGAGAAGTTCCTGTCACTTGGCTCTCCATTCTTGGGACTGGCTCCTTGCTGGAGTCCCTAGCCGTCCTTCTTAAGGACCCTAACCCTGTCCTTTGATTTCAGGCCCCATACTTGGCCCAATAGCCTAGGTTCCTCAAATGGGTCCTGGCTGCACACTAACCACCCATCCCCATCACTGCCCTAAGGTATCCCCTCACAGTGCCCTCCTTTGGCCCTTGTGTTGTCCCGAACTCTCTCTAGCCCCTGGGGCAGAGGAATGTCATTGACTAGCCTAGGTTTCCTGTAGACTCCCTATGGGAAAGAAAGCCATGCCCACACTTGGGCTCCTTGTTATCCCTGGGCCCTTGGTCCAGCACCCAGAACCTTGATACCTGGCAGTGGCGCTGGGCCTCGAGCCTGCCTCCCCCTGCTGGATC
Organism: Ictidomys tridecemlineatus; assembly: GCF_052094955.1. Classification (NCBI taxonomy): domain Eukaryota; kingdom Metazoa; phylum Chordata; class Mammalia; order Rodentia; family Sciuridae; genus Ictidomys; species Ictidomys tridecemlineatus. The sequence continues at coordinate 281,719 of NW_027522565.1, read as the reverse complement.
TCCTGCCTTTCTACCCCAGCACAGTCTACTTTTCTGAACCCCTGCCTCAGCACTTTTCTTAGGCTCTGCATTCACTAGTCTCGCTCTGTACTTGAGCCTTGGGGGCTTCTTCTTGCTCTGTGCTACCTTGAGCTTGGAGTGTAAGCCCCTTAGTTACTTTTCCACTCCTCTTGGCTTCCCTGCACCTCAGAACCCTAGTGCCTCCCATGTACTGGCCCACCTTTTTTAGTTCTCCCCTCTTCTGGGCCCTCCTCTAGGTTTCTAGCCCGCATTCCACTCCTTTTTGGACTCCACCAACACCCTTCCTGGGCTCTTCATGCTGTGCCCTCTTTTGGCCCTCCTGTCATCTCTGTCCCTGCTGGGCCCATTTTCCAGATCCCTTTGTCAGAATGCTCACCAGGGCCAAGAGACTGGACCTGGACATTTGGCCTTGCGGGCTTCCTTGGAAAAAGGTAGTCCTGTCTCTTGCCTGAGCCCTTTGGCCTTCCTCACCCCAGGGCCTGCACTCCAAACCTGACACCCAGCAGTGAACATGGGCCATGAGCTCTTCTCTCCCTGCACTAACTGCTCCCCTTTCTTCACTCCCTCCTCTCTCCAGCCCTGTTTATTGTTTTGGGACCCAGGGGTCCTGGCACTTAGCTCTCCATTCTTGAGCCTTGCTCCTTGATGGAGCCCCAGGCATTCTTTCTCAAGGCCCCTGTCCCTGTCCCTTGATTTCAGGCCCCTTTCTCAGGCCCCCTCCTCTTTCTACCCTCTTTTTCTCTTCTACTCTGATATCCTGGCACTGCCCAGACCCTCATTTCCCCTTGCTCATTTCTAGCCTGGGCTTCTAAATTGGGTCCTGGCTTCCAACTGACCCTTCCAAATCAAGGACCAAAAGTATCCCCTCACAGTGCCCTACTTTTGTCCCCCTCTCTCTCTAGGACCTACTCACTTGGGACAGAGAATGGAATTGGCTGTCTCTGTGCCCTGAAGGTCCCTATAGAAAACACATCTATTCCCATCGCCTGGACCCCCTTCACCACCCAACCTTGACACCTGGCAGTGAACATGTGCCTAGCGTCACCTTGCCCTGAGCGATCCCCTTTCTTTCCTCTCCTGCCTTCTAGCCTTGCATGCTGCCCTTACCCCAACTCAGCCCTCCTGAAACCTGACTCTTCGCCCTCCAGTCCTGGGGTGTGGCTGCCCCTTGGATCCCCTGGCCCAGTTCTTCGTGAGGCATAGCTTCCTGTGGTGTCTCTTCAAGTTGGGTCTTACCTTGGGGCCCCTTGCTTTGGGTCCTCCACTTGGTGTCCTTTATGGTACCCAGTGTCTCATCATCCTAGCTCTGCCCCTTTCTCGCCTTCCTTTACACTTTCCTTGTGGGAGCAGCCACTGGTGGGCCTCCTGTACCTTGAGTCACTTTCCTGGGCTCCTTGCTTGGGTCCTGGCTCCCACCCCTCTCCACACTCACCACGATCCCATGCTATGCGGTCTCGTTTTACTCCTCCTGGTCCCCGTCCATTCCCAGGCCCCCTTTTCCAAGTCCCTGGCCAAGGATTCTCATCTGAATCAGGGCGACTTATCAGAAATAAAGCTCTGCCCCTCACCTGTGCCCCTTGCTTTTTCTGGGCCCTTGGTCTTTCACCCTGAACTCTGACACCTGGCAGTGGAACTGGGTCTCAAGTCTGCCTCCTTCTTGCTGGATTCCCTGCCTTCCCTCCTCAGCCCTGTCCACTGTCCTGAGCTCTCTTCTCTAGACATGCTCTCTCTCTCCATTCCATGGCCGGGCTCCTAGCTTGAGACTCTAGTGGCCCTTGTTGGCCAGCGCTTCCCTGTGTGTTGACTGCGGTCCCCTTCCTTTGGCCATTTTTCTGCTCCCTTTGGTGTCTCTGCACTACAGTTCACTAGTGCCACCAGTTTCCCCAGCCCTGCTCTTCCCTGCTGTTCCTTGGCATGGTCCCTCCCATAGGTCCCTAGCCTGAGCTCCTTGCTAGGGTCCTGGTCCCCAACCACCCAGCACCAGTCCTCTGACCCTTCCCATATGGGAAAATGGTGCACTCCTACACTTCTGGTAGAACTGTAAATTGGTGCAGCCAATATGTAAAGCAGTATGGAGATTTCTTGGAAAATTGGGAATGGCACCACCATTTGCCCCAGATATCCCTCTCCTCTGTCTATACCCAAAGGACTTAAAAACAGCATGCTGCAGGGATACTGCCACATCAGTGTTCATAGCAGCACAATTTACAAGATCTAAACTGTGGAACCAACCTAGATATCCTTCAAAAGACGAATGGATAAAACAAATGTGGCATATATACACAATGGAGTTTTACTCAGCAATAAAAGACAATAAAATCATGGCATTTGCAGATAAATGGATGGAGTTAGAGAAGATAATTCTAAGTGAAGTTAGTCAATCCCCCCCGCAAAAAAAAACAAATGCCAAATTTTTTCTTTGATATAAGAAGGCTGCTTCAGTGTGGGATAGGGAGTGGGAGCATGAGATGAATACACAAACTCTAGAAAGGGAAGAGGGGTGAGAGGGGAAAGGAGGAGGCATAAGGTAATTAATGATGGTTGAATGTGAAGATCAGTATTATCCAAAGTACATGTATGAAGACAGGAATTGGTGTGAGTATACTATGTATACAACCAGAGATATGAAAAATTGTGCTATATATATATATATATATATATATATATATATATATATATGAATTATAATGCACTCCGCTGTTATATATAAATAAAAAACAACAAAAAGAAAAATTAGAGCAAAAATGCTGTAAGGGTACAGGCCAAAGACAGAAAGGTAAGTTTTTCCCGATAAGAAGAGAGAATATAATTGAGGGATTCTTTAAAAGGACTTAACTTTTAGTTGTAATGTTCTAATTTAATTAAATAGTGATAGAGCACTAGTGAGCACTGTGTGAGGAATGTATTGAAGATTCATGTGTCATTTAAAGTTAATTTAGAAATAGCTACATGTCCACATCAAGAGCTTCGAAGGATGGACACCTGCTGGCATTCTGAGGGCAGCATAGCTCAATACTAAATGGCTGAGCATCAGAATATCCAGAGCTTCAGGTGCCAATCCTGCCTCCAGCAGGAACTCTGATGTGACTGTTGTTGTAGCCCTGAACTTGGTGCCTTTATAAGGCTTCCCAGGTGATTCGAGCAAACAGCCAGGGCTGAGATTCATGCTGGGACTGAACAAAACAGATGTGATGGTCAAAATAACGGTTACAGAATGTTTTGGTACCCTGGGCTGGTCGCTGGAACAGAATGAGTGGCTAACAGCCCATCCCTGCAGCAGCCTCTTGTTTTGAGAAACATCTGGTCAGGGAAGATGTGGCAAGGTTGTGGCAGCTGATGAACAACACAGTGACCTCTGACCTGTTGCCACAACTTTGTTGTAGATCTTAAGTTATTTCCAGATGAGATGCTTCAGAGCTCTACACAGTTGTGGTAATTTTCCAGGTTGTATATGAATTATCTTGAAACAGACTTTGGAAGTTTTTGTGTTTTGAATTTTGTATTTTAAAATGTTGGGGTTGGATGGTGGTCTTTACTGGGCAACCTCTGTACCTCTGCCAGTCTCTGGAAACCCCTGGACCAGCAGGAGCTGGAACTCAGCTGAGGGCAGGTGGAGATGGATATTTTTCATGGTCACAATCTGGCAAAATGGTACAATGAGCTAAGTTCAGACTCTAAGGAAAGCATTCCTTTTGGGCTCAGAAGTGAGAACTGGCAGAGAAGCTTGATGTTTGTTTTGGAACCAAAGAGTAAGAGAAAAGGGCCTCTCCCTGGGAAAAATCACAGAACCTTGGAGCTGGGGAAATCAGTGCTCATAGGTCTAGTGTACTCATTGCACAGACTGGTGGAGAAGAGGCCAGAGAGATGGGGAGGCCAGGTTAGGCTTCACGCCCAGCTTGATTCCCAATTGTAGGACCCTTGCTTCTATTTTGCTTTATCCCTATACTCACCAGAGAGATGTCTGTGTTGAGGGAAATTAGCCTCTGGGTTTCAGAGTGCCCAGAATTGAAATCATGGCTTCTTGAATCTCTCTTTGGCTTTTCTGGGGGAAATTCCTTATTTTCTGTTAATTAAAAGCTCTGTGAGAAGGCTTGCTCCAATTTGCCAGCTGCTAACACTTCACAAAACCAAATCATTCTGTTGAATGTATGATTTCTTTACTGCCTTCCACCCCTGTGGGCTGGTGCCCTGCCCTACCTCATTTATTGCATGTTGGTGGCCATCTCCTGCTTCTTGGGAAGGGAAGGTATGAGCCACTCTCACCTTACTTGAGTGTCCAGCTGAGATGAATGGGGTGTATTGCCATGAAACTTACTCAGAGTTGGTATCACACCCCATTCTGATGCCAGACCCTAAAGGGGCCTATGTACATTTTGGGTTGGCCATTCCAGTGAATCCGAAGTTTTGTCTCCTCATACTACTCTTTTAAATGTGTATTTCCCAATGATCAATAATCAGTATCTTTTTGCTTATAAGCCATTCAAATATCTTTGAAGAAGTGTCTGTTTAAATCCTTTGTTTCTTTTAAATTGGGCTATTTGTTTTCCTATGATCAAGTTGTATAATAAACTGTGATAATAAGCATTTACTGTTTTAAGCTAATAAGGTTCAGGGAATTTATTACTGAAACTAATTATTTTATTAATAAACTTACTATATTTATACATGTGAATAACAAAAACATACACATATACAGGGTGAGGGGTAGTTGGAAGCTGGGACCTGGCTCAGAAATGTGCTTTATATTCATTCTCCAGATAAGACTCTGCAGGAAACCCCATGAGACTCCTCTTCTGGGCTATCATCCAGTCCAGTGGTCCCTTACTTCAGCAGCAAATAGTGTGAACAGGAAAATGATTGTCTTCCTGAGAGGTCTACAAGGGAGGCTTGGAGGGATGGAGGGAGTTGTGTCCTCCATCACCCCCTGCAGGATCCAGAGGGGCTTAGCTTCCAGGGTTAAAATGCCTCAGTGTCCCAGACAATGCAGGGGCTATCAGGGACCACAGAGCTCCCTGCTGGGAGGTTTTGGAGGGGACCCTGACCAGGCTCCGAGGCCTGGCTCAGCCTGGAACCCCCACAGCCCATGTGGGCAGGATGGGAACTGAGAGGCCTGCAGGCAGTGGGCACCTTGAGATGAGGTGATCATCTGGAGCTGGGGCTGCTGTCCCACTCTCCTGCTGGGACCTGCAGGGAAGAGGGAGGGATAGGGCTGCAGGTCAAGACACAGAGAGGCTCTCAGACACTTGACTGAACCATATAAGGGGTCATCTGGGCCACCCTGCCCCACTCCAGGGTTTGCCTGAGCCTGGAGAAAGAAAGGATCCTCTTAGCTCTATCAAGACCCAGATCCTACCTCCCAGTTTCAGTGCTGCCTGTGACAGGGGAGAGAAATAAGAAGACCCACGTTGGATAGTAATGGAGGCACTGGGTTCCCTCAGCTCCTAGTGCCTCTGGTGAGGATGGGGACAACTGGGGAACCCACAAGAACCTCAGATTTTTTAGACAAGGATTTTCCTTCTCCTTACGGGGAGATGTAAAACTTTACACCCTAACACAGTGTATACTTATAAGTACATTTATGAAATTAAACCAACAGCTTCCTGCATGATATTTACCCTTAGTGTGATGATTTCATCTGTCCTTCCCACCCCATCCCCATGTGTTCTGCTCTACTCTAGAGGCAAAGCAGGTGAAGCTCTGTGGGCATGTGTGAGGGGTCACCAGAGTCCTTCCAGAGGGAGTCCCAAACTGCAGCTGCTCTGGGTGTCTTCTCCTATGGCCCTGGGGTCTGGGCAGCAGAGACAATGTCCTATTCACTCTCTATCCTAGTGGCTCCTGGAAAAAACCTGAAATTCTTAGAATCTGCAAACCTTGGAGAAGATCCTGGGGGCAAAGCCTGGTTTATGGGGAGGAAGGTTCTGCTCACATGCATCCATCCAGCTATTGTAATTGACCTTTGGGAACTTCTCAGTGCACAAATTTGGGTCAGGGGCTGTGGGCCCTGGCCCCTAGACTATCTTTCTTCTTTACTCTGAGCCTTCCAGTCCCAGCTCCCAGGGCTGCCTTTTGCTCTAGTTTAAATCACTTGTACATTTAATTCATTCCTGGTTCATGGCCCTGGGCTCTGCAGACCTGAGTTTTTGGTATTAAGTCTTAGATTATAAAGAGCTGGCACAGAGACAACACAGAATCTCAGTCTGCCCAGTCATGAGCATGTATGTGGGTGAACAGAGGAAAGGCCCACTGGCCACTGGCCACTGGTGGAATAAGGGGCTTTGGTGCCAGACAAACCTAAGTGTGTTTCTGTCTTTGCCACTCAGAAGCTGTGATTTGGGGTATGCTCCTTTGTCACTTTATACTCTTTTCCTTATTTTTTTTTTAGTTGTAGATTGATACAATATCTTTATTTATTTATCTTTATGTGGTGCTGAGGATGGAACTCAGGGCCTCACACATGCTAGGCAAGTGCTCTACCATTGAGCCACAATCTCAGTCCATGTTTCCTTATTTCTAAAATGGGGATAATACTGCCTATTTTGTAGGGTAGTGTGAGGAATAGGAAAAAAATGTATCTAATGTACAATTCATTTGAATTGATGTGAACTCAAAATGGCACATGCTATGATTATTGTTAATAGTAATCACAATGATTGTAACTGGTAGATCTCAGAACAACTCTGGATATCTCAGGTGCCCTGTGACCGCTTGGAAGGCATTTGGCTTCCATTGTTTGCATTATCCCAAACAAAAAGAAAACTTTCATAAAAACTTCAGGGAGAAGGGGTGGGGATGTGGCTCAAGTGTTAGCGCGCTCACCTGGTGTGCATGCAGCCTGGGTTCGATCCTCAGCACCACATACAAATAAAGATGTTGTGTATGCTGAAAACTAAAAAAAAAATATATTAAATTCTCTCTCTCTCTCTCTCTAACTCTCTCTCTCTCTCTCTCTCTCTCTCTCTCTCTCTCTCTTACAAAACAAAAAACTTCGGGGAGGAAGCAGGTTATGTTTGTGAACAGGTTGAATAATAAAAGGAGAGGAAAAACACACACAAAACCAAGCAGAGGACACAAGCCCATGCCAAGCATTTCCTTTGGTTACAAGTGATAGCTGCATTCTTGGAAAATGAACAGAAAGACTCTGGTTCCAGCCAAAGCCCCCTGGTATTCTGGGAGGATATAACCTTGGCCTCTGAGCCACCCCCAGTCCATGCACCAGAATAAATACAGTATGTTGGGACAAAAGGATAAGTGGAATGGAAAAGGTGGGGTAAATACATGTGAGTGATGGGAAGCCCTGTTCTTTCCCTCAGAGGCAAACACAAAAATAATTTAGGAAATCATTTGGAGGGGCTCAGCAGTCATTTTTTTTAAATAATTGAATATGTGAAATTTTTCAGAATAAAAATGGAGTCTTTTTGTCAAACCCTAACAATAAGAATACAACCATGCCAGGAAGTTATAAAGGAGGGGTCTCATACATGTGTAAGAACTATTATTCAAAAAAGACTTTGCCAGAACTCAAACCTCATACAAAGGCCACCACAACTTTACACAGAAAATACTTGTGCAAGGATGCCTGCCCAGCAACTCTGTTTACCTTGGACTGATACCACCCTTTCATTGATCCTTGTAGCCAAGTATTATTGTTTCAAAACATCTTATGTAATACTGCTTAAAAAAACTAAAAAAAAAAAAAAAAAAAAAAAAAAAAAAAAAAAAAACCTTCCTCATGCCTCAATCTCCTTGAATACACCCATTGTTTCCCCTGGAATGGGTCTGCTTTTCTTCAATAAACTTTATTAATCTTTGAAGAATCTCTGATTGTTATTTAGGTTCACAAGTGAAATACCTTCATGAGTGAACATAACATAGGATTTCAATTATCCATGTCAGAAAACACATATTTGGTGAATTACGGAATTTGAAAAAAAAATTATGACATGATTGCCAATTTTGCTCTAAATTTGCCATTTCTCTTTATGTTTGCTAGCTGGCAGAATGGGACCACAGCAGGTCCCCCAGTTCAGTATCAGCTCTGCTCACACAGGTTTAAAATGAGGAAATTGGGTTCCATTCGGATTTTTCTTTTCCTTCCAGAAAAGAAATGTCAAAAATTATTCACGGTTTTCCAAGGACCCTCTCTAGCACACAGAGGTCTTCCATTTCCCTGTCTGATGGTCTGAACCTGAGGCGTTTCTTATCTTGGAGAAAGGAACAGTATGAGAGAAAATTGACCCTAAGCCAGGTGCTTTTGTGTGAATTTCATTTTTTTATCTTCACATGGAGACTCTAAAGTGTCACTTCTGTTTTGATTAAAAAGTGCCATCATTTTGTTGCCTGGACATTCTCTAGGTATATGTATTTCAAATGTTACTACCAGGCTCAAATGAAGGATCAGCCTGGGAGAGTAAATCTAGTGACACTAGAAAGGGACTTCTTTGGAGGTGCTCAAATTTTTATTCCTGGAAGTGAGGACTAATGTGAAAGAGTTCTATACTTCTTGAGCAAAGAGGCAGATAACATCCAGATAACTGACTTAACACACAGCCTGATCCAGAAACAAAGAGTCAGAGCTGTGCGAGCCAGTGATCATAATAGCCAGAGGCCAAGGTCTCCTTCCTTTCAGTTTGGTGATCTCTCTTCCAAGTAACACAGTAGCAGGAGGGCCACTGAATCAGCATGTGCCAGGTTCCTCACCTGGATGTAAGCCTCACTGACTCCTGACAGCCATGCTTTGATGCAGGACACACAAGGCAATTTCACTGAGTCACTGAGGTTATTTATTCAGGTCTTGTCTCTGTACCAACATTCTGCTAAGGGAAGTGGACACTAACACAGAAATATAAACCTTAGTGCTTTGTCTCTATAGAGTTTGTGATTAAAAAGAACTTCCATTGCTTAATTTACACAAACTGGTTCCAGAAAAGTAAACTAGTTTGTTCAGCATAAGTATTCAGACTTTGGAGCCGATTCCTGATCAGTCAGGATTAAATGGGATCAAAATGCCTTCCTGTTATGCATTAAATTCAATAGAGAAAAGTGTTTCCACATGTGGAGGGAATTAAATTCATTCTGGTTGAGAGCTATAAGGACAGTCTCTGAAAGTGCCACAACCTTAGTGTGCCCCCCAACCCCAGATCCCCACCATGTGATTTAGCCAAATCATGAATCAATTGAGCACACACAATGGGGAGAAAATTGATTTTTGTATCAGAAGAGAATCTCCCTTAGGTTTTTCACTCATAAATTCATCCATTCAAGTTTAACTACTTCCTATTCCAAAACCAGGCTAAACTTGTACTTCATGATCCTCTACAGACTTTAAATCAAATCAGGGCATTTCTCTGCTCAAACCCAAAACTTTTTAATGATTCACTATTTTGCTAAAGCCAAGTTCTCAAGAAAAAAAATCCTATAGAATCTTTTTTGAGAGAGAGAGAGAGAGAGAGAGAGAGAGAGAGAGAGAGAGAGAGAGAATTTTTTTAATATTTATTTTTTAGTTTTCTGTGGACACAACATCTTTGTTTGTATGTGGTGCTGAGGATCGAACCTGGGATACAGGCATGCCAGGTGAGTGTGCTACCGCTTGAGCCACGTCCCCAGCCCCCCTATAGAATCTTTTTTTTTTTTTTCCTGGATGATCTTTATTTATTTATTTATTTTTTAATTTTTAATTTTTTTATTGGTTGTTCACAACATTACAAAGCTCTTGACATCTTATATAGTCCCATTTCTCATTATTTATCTCTCTAGTGTCATCTGATTTCTTCCTTTTCCTTTTTCTTTTTTCAAGCATTTTTTCTGCCCTTTGCAGGAGCCCACATCACTCCCTCTTTCTTTCTGTTTTTTCACATCATGTCTCAACAAATATAACTTTCAGATCAAATGCTGGTTTTGTATGGTCCACAGCAGAAAATGGGATTTGCATTTTTAGTGGTTGAAAAATTCAGAACATGAATACTATTTTGTGATACATGAAAAGTAAATGAAATTTAAATTTCAGTAATCATAAACAAAGTTTTATGGGAACAGCCATGGACACTGTTTTGCTGTTGTCTATGACTGATTGTGTGCTATCAGGTCACAGTTGATCCATAAGCCTGAAGTATTTATGAGCTGTGTCCGGCAAGGTGGCGCACACCTGTAATCCCAGAAGCTTGGGAGACTGAGGCAGGAGGATTGCCAGTTCAGAGCCAGCCTCAGCAACTTAATAAGATATTGAGCAACTCTGTGAGACCTTGTGTCTAGATAAAAAAAAAGGGGCTGGGGATGTGGTTTAGGAGTTAAGTGCTACTGAGTTTAATTGCTGGACACACACACACACACACACACACACACACACACACACAAGAATGCATTTATGACCTGGCCCTTTACAGAATATTTTTCTGATCCCTGAGTAAGGTCAGTATGGTATCACTGTCTTTCACATCTCTCCAATTCTACCCACCCTTGAAAATTCAGTTCCAATCATCCTCTTCCAAATGTTATATCTTTAACAGATTCAGCCAAAATCAATACCATAGCCTTGATTTATTTCCCAACCTAGAATTATTATTAAATCAATTCACTGAAAGTTTATTGCCTTTATGCAATAAGCCCATGCATAATAATTGGTACTTAGGATAGAAAATAAACTGGTTGTAATCCTAGTCTTATTTGATTTTGCATTCTATTTATGAAAATTATTTTAATGCAGAGTGATAAGGTAGTAGTACTTACGCAAGATTTTTTCATACACTGGAGTGATATCTAACTTAACCAGGGGTAGGGGGAAGACACTGGCAATATTTAGTGAATTAAGCTTGAACAGAGTTTGGAAAAAAGTAAGTGAGGGGAAGAGGAATGGAATTGTAGTTCAGACTAAAGGGGGAAGTGGGAGGAGAGACCAGAGGTAGGAGGTGTATGCTGTACCACCTGCTTCTAAGTTATTTGGTGGGGATGACAAGGTCATAAATGGGTAGACCAGATACCATATAGCCTTACAGGCCATTTGGTTCATTACCTCCTTTTATAGATAAAAAAAAGGCACAGAGGCTTAGCACCATGGAATGATTTGCTAAATTCTGGGCTTTGGAAAGCTAGAATGGAAGTTGAGATCTCTTAACTGTCATCAACTTTAATACTCTTTTTTCCCACTAGGATGTTTTGAGCCTGTATTTTGGTGAATATCTAAAGTCCTATTTGCAGGCTATTAAATAAAACACAAAGTGAAGTCAACATGATATTACAAGAATGCTGGGTTTCAACCAGGTGCAGTGGCACTTACCTGTAATTCCTGCAACTTGGGAGGCTGAGGCAGTAGGATCACAAATTTGAGGATAGCCTTGGTAACTTAGCAAGACCCTGCCTCAAAATAAAATAAAAAGATCTGAGGGTGTAACTCAGTGGCAAAGTGCTTGTGTGCAAAGGCTTGAGTTCAACCTCAGTACCAAAAAAAACTCAAAAACAAACAACAAAAAAAAAAAACAACAACAACAACAAAACTGGGATTCAGGAAACTGGGCTTCCAATTCTATTTTTTTTTTCAAACATACAGAATAAAGCACTTTGATTCTCAGGGGTTCAATTTCTTCAATAGACTGGATTAAATAATTTTGACAACCCTTCCTGGCTCTCATAGATCATTTTTAAAATATATTATCATTTCTATTGAAATGTGTTAGGTAATATTTGATCTAGTGACTCTTGCTTCTCATTTCTCCCAAGAAATAAAGCAAAGGTCATGAGGCTTTCTATCATTTACATACTTGATTAACTAATAAACAGTTACTGTGTAACCGGGGGTGGTAAATAGGGACCACAGGGAGAAGGGGAAGGGAGGTGGGTTGCAGAGGTTTTGGAGATGGTAAAATCTGACTGCTTCATGTGAGAGGTGCTGGGCCAGGAAGTTGGGAGAGGCTTCCAGGAAAGAGACACCACAGGCACTGGAGTCCATGCCACATGAGAAAACCAGGCTGCTGAAGCAGGGTTTGGATGAGGAGCATGGGGAACAGGGGAGCCCACTGATGAGAAGTTCATCATCCAGGGTACAGGGTGACCTCAGCCCAGGAGGCCCAAGGAAAGAACAGGCTATTGATTGTGCCACAGCAAGCAGGGCAGATAAGTGTCCAGGAATCCATTCATTAAATGTAGAATAAGGTCCTCAGGGCTCAGACATAGGGAAACACACTCTTAGTTTTACATTTTCATTTTGATTTGATGTTCTCAAATTTCATACTAAATTCCCAAATCTGCAAATGGCAACAACATGAAGCATGGTAGACCCATACAATGATCATGCTGAAATTAATGCTATTTTAATCAAATGCATTAATAAAAGCTCTGATGAATATGAATGCTTCCCTAGCTCCTGGGAGGAGAGTTCTGCTCAGTTGTTCAGATGCCCTATGTATTTTCCTCCATTTTTTTGTATCTCAGTTTAATGTTTGGGGTCATTTGACTTAGTCTTAACATATATTCTTATTTTTACATAATAAGGTATCTGATATGCTTTTTGGAAGTGGGTGTGATTCAAGTAAGTTTCTCCATATATATGTTCTTCAATATCATGCTATGCTACATAAGGATGAATAGTTTTTCCTACATACATTATTTTTGAACAGGGGACTTGAAGTCCTTTCTACACTCAATCTTATAACCTTTATATTGTATTTTAAAGATTAAAGAGGATTTTATTTTGTTAATGTGTCTTATTTTATTTGTGCCACAAAACCTCTGACTACTCTTTCATTTTCAGCACCTAGCATAGCACCTTCAAACTAGTTAGAGTCTCAGAGATTGGTTAAAAGAACGATTGATCAAGTTAAGTAAGAAACAAAAGTCTGTGAACAAAATATGTGCTAGTTATTATTTGTATTTCAATGAGGAAGAAAGGTGTTGTGCTGGAGTCACGAGGACCTGCTCAGGGAGCCAGGAGCCCATCTTTCTTTTAGCTTCATGCCCTTTAAGGGACTTCATCTTGGCAATTTGAAATTGGCCATGGTGGGAGTATTTGCACCATAGGAATCGGCAAACACTACAAATCAGCACCCTCTGACAGCTAGTTTTTAAACATCCGTCAACATACCAACGAAATTAGGATTCAGACTAGATATGAGAAGTGGCTGAGGTTGAACTGCTGGCTCAGAGGTCAAGTACAGGTCTCCTGGTTCATGGTCAGAGATTATTTGGGCATTGGATGAGTTAAGGATGAAAGAGTAGCCATTTTTTGAGTCTGCAGCACAGTTTTATATATGACAGGGCTTGTGGGTAGAGAGACACAGGGAAGTATGCTGGATAAAGGAGATTGCATCCAGGTCTCAGGGGTTTACACTTTGGATTCAGGAAACATGGCTTGAGTCTCAGGGTCACCATGGACAGCACATCCATAATCCAGACACAGCCAGATACTACCTGAGAGATTCTGGTCCACCACAGAGATTCCTGAAATAGGAAAGAAATTATTAAGGTGGGCACGGTGGCCTATGCCTGTAATCCCAGCAATTTGGGAGTCTGAGACAGGAGGATTGCAAGTTCAAGGCAATCCTCAGTAATTTAGCGAGATTTTTTCTCAAAATAAAAAAGGACTGGAGATGTGCCTCAGTGGTTAGTAAAATGCCTCTTGGTTCAATCTCCAGTACCTAAATAAATAAATAAACAAACAAATAAATAATTGCTTCAATATATGGGAAAGAATTATGCTGGTAAATGATTCCAGCAGAAATAGAAAACAAAACAAAACAAACAAACAAAAACCCAAAACAAAAGCTAAATAAATATTAGTAAAGAAAAGCATTCTGAAATTATCAATATCTTTTCATCTGGATTACACACTGGATTATATAGAAACAAAAGCATGTCTCCTGAAATTTCTCAAGGGGAAAAAATGTGACTATTCAGTATTCAAAAGTCAAAAAGGTTGAGAAGATGCTTTCATTTGTATTTATTTTTAAAATAATATCGATTTCTGGAGGGAGAATGGAAATAGGAAAGATAGTAGAATGAACTGGACATACTTTCCTATATGCATATATGATTATATGACCAATGTAATTCTACATCATGTACAACTAGAAGAATGAGAAGTTACACTCCATAAATATACAATATTTCAAAATATATTCTACTCTCATGTATAATTAATAAAAACAATTAAAAAACCCAAAATATGAGAACAAGAAAAAAATATATATTTCATGAGTTATCTTCATTGATTTCATTTTTTAAACAATCACTGCTTATGTTGTAAGAACCACGGCCGCACCACAGTTTTTGGAATATTGACATAGAGCACAGTCAGACTTGTGCTATGGAAGCAGAGTCACCTTGAGTGTTATGGGAATTAAGGATCTTGTTGGGAATTAGAGCTTTGGCAAGCATGGAATTATCTGGGAATGGATGGGCTACAAGAAGGTGTAGAAGCAGAGAGAAAAGTTACTTTCCATCCTCTTAGCAACCTGGGGTGAACGGACCAGTCAGAACTTGCTGGGAAAGGCATTTCCATACGTGGACTGTAAGGGAAGCTGATGAAAATGCCTTCCAACCCCTGCATCCTGTGCAGTTTCTCATTAGATCAGCTCCTGGTATCATATAAGAAAGAGGAGTCTTAGAAATGTAGTTTCCAGATAGACCACATTGATACACAAACCAGCAGACATAGGAATGTTAAATAAGCAAAATTTCTTGAATTATTTCAGTCTTCAGGTGGCATTTTAATAATTTTAGTTGGAAAAACTCAATTCTGCTAATGCCTATAGCAATTGGAATTATTGTTAGAAATTCTTTAAAGGCAACACTTAGACCTGAAAGGAAAAATGAATTCAACATATTATATGTAAAAAGAAGTAAAATTGCTTATGATTAATTATTATCACAAAAAAATATTTCATACTTCCATCAAATATCACTACCACATATATTGAGTTTTAAAAAATCCTCTATTAAGGTGCTAGAGTCATAGCACAGTTGTAGAGCATTTGCCTAGCATGTGTAAAGCACTGGGTTTGATTCTCAGCACCATATATAAGTAAATAGAGTTCATTAAAAAATTTAAAATTCTCTCTCAAAAAAATTCCTAGAGCTTTACAGTGATATATCTTTCTAGAAATATATGGAAGAAAGAGTGATGTGAATTGTTCAGTCATGTAAACTTGCTCTGCTGCCATGTTTCTCTGCCATCTTTGGTCCATCTTTACCTATTTAGCAGATATATTGCTATTCTACTAATCCCTTTACTTCTTTTTTTTTTTGATGCTGACAAAAGAAAACATTAGTTCTCCATGTTTTATTTATTCACATGAACATTCATTTGGGAATCAAGCAGCTCAGATTATATTTCCTACGTGTGCCACGACTTCTGATATATAGTATAATATGGAAAGCTTACGGAGTCTCTCCATTTGGCCATCTGTAAAATAGTAATACCTCTAAATAACCAGTTAGACAAATTTACTTGGGCAACAAATACAAATATAAGGAGGTATGTAAAATATTTTTAAATTTCTTCACAGGGAACTAGATATGTGTTTCAAATAGTATATGTATTATGGCTAGGAATGCTGATGTATGTGTATATGCCAGTGTTCGACGTTAAATAACCATTGTTCTTTTTTTTAAAAAAAAATTGCACTTCTTTTTCTTGTTTAAATTGTTCACAAAATAATTTGCATCCTTGAAACATAAAATCTGCTTCTGACTAAATTGATAGACAAAGCTCTTGCGTGACTACCAAAATCCCTTTACTTCTAAGATAAATTTATTAAATAAAATGTATCTTAAGAGTTTCTAACATTTCTAACATTTCTGTGTTTTAAATCTTCAGGTCCATAAGGTGTTGATGTTGTACTTTAGACTACTAGATAAACCAAGATGGATTTACAGAAATTGTATTGTTTCTGGTTGCTTGTGTTTGTCAAGGACTTTGGTAGTTATCTTTTCCAAATATTAGAATAAGAGATATCTCAATGTGCAAACATATTTCAAAGATTCTATCTATACCTCTCTTACTTTAAAAAAATATTCAGGGCACTTTTATTTTATTTTATTCATTCTTTTTAGTTATACATGGCAGTAGAATCCATTTTGATATATTCATGCAAGCATGGACTATATCTTATTCTAATTATGATCTCATTTTTGTGCATGTACATGACAGTGGGATTCACTAGGGTGTTTTCATATATGTACATAGGAAAATTGTCATATTCATTCTACTGGCTTTCCTTTTCTTATCCCCCCTTCCTTCCTTTCATTCCCCTTTGTCTAATCTACTGAACTTCTATTCTTCCCTTCCCCTTCAGGGCAATTTTATAACTTTGGAATTATAATTTTGGAAATAGTTTGGGTGGAAACAGAGCCCCAGATGATCCATAAAGTGGGCAATGAACACTTATAATAATTATCAATTAAGGGAATGGAAATGAAATTATATTTTAGTTGCACTTTAAATATCAGCACATCAAAGTTAAATGCAGAATTCCTAGTACAAATGGTTGCCTTTGGGCCATCACATAGCCCATATACCATAATCAATAACTATTTTTTTAATATCTCCATGGGCTGTGTTTTTTCCTTTGTTCCACCTCATCACAGGACTCAAATCATTTTGCTCAGTTTAGATAGTTATGGCAAGGATGGGTGCCAACTGTCTTTTAAAATATTAGTGTTAATCAAACAGCACTCATAACTGACCCTAAAACAATCTCACTTATGCTGGGTTTGATGGCTCACACTTATAATCATAATTCCAGAAACAGGCTAAGGCTGAGGCAGTAGGATTGCAAGTTTGAGACCAGTCTAAATTCTTTAGTGAGATCTTGTCTCAAAATAAAGAAAAATAAAAAGGACTGGGGATGTAGCTGAGTGGCAAAGTGATCCTGAGTTCAATACCTAGTATATAAAAAAATCACTGTTCACTCAAGCTGGATGTGCCCTCCTGTGTAGGATGGAAGTGACCTAGAGGAAACCTCCAGGGATTAGCACAGGACTCTGCATGCCCCTGGAAGTATGAAATGTGTAATCTGCCAGTGGGAAGAAGGAAAGAAATGCTGAAAGACCTACTGGAACAACGAAGCCTCCTCTTCATTCTCTCCAGGTGAGAGGCACTTTCTGCAGCCTGTGGTGGCATGAGGATGTTGACTGTGCATCCTGCCCATTATGACAGCCCCAGTCACTGTGCATAGCACTCTACTCACGTCATTGGGATTGTACACAGCCCTCACTCGCCCTGCAGGACTGGAGCACACGGAAGTTGGGGAACTAGCTGAGATCCCACGTAGGAAGCTAAGTCAGAATCCTGCCAGCATGTCTCTAATGGGCCTGGCCTTGAAGAAAACCAAGGCCTGTGATCTGAATCCATAGGACAAGTACTGCACAGGGCCTGAGCTGACAGGTATCAAGGCAGCAAATTAAATTGTACTAGTGGACCCTGCTACCATAGTGACATGTTTCACTTGTATTAGCCATTAAACAAATCTGTTGTCAAACCTGCTTCATGAATATGCCTGTGCTCTTTTGCTTTCAGGGTTTGGTTATCTCTTTCCATGATTAATAACACTTATCCTCCTCACTGTGTGTTCCCCAAAAGTCCACTTCTCTCCTGTTCTCCCTGTTCACTATCCCTAATCATACTAACATGAAAACCGCAGCTACTCTCATTGTCTAGCCCATCTCAATATTACAGTTTTTTTGTTCTACCAGTTTCCAGAGTTATCTTTTGCTCTGTAAATGAAATCCCTATTTTACTTCCTTTTAAGCAGCTGCTATCAAGTCTGCTATTTTTTATTTCAGTCAAATTCCATCATCACTGAGCTCTGTGTTTATTTCCAATCTATTTCAAAATCTTTGTGCACTTTTCCTCCAACAGAAACACTTTGTTCTGAACCATAAAACCTACTACTCTGTTTATATTCTCTAAGGCTTTTCCATGGGATCCAGTTTCCTCTAGAAAATTTTTCCAGATGGGCAAAGGGTCCTCCCTTTCCACCCTGCTTCCCTGTGTTTTTTTTTTTAAAGTTGTTTCTTGAGGAATAATTTACACACAGTAAAATTCACCCTTTTTCATCTATGGTTAAAGATTTTGACACATGGATACTGTCCTGCACTCTCCACTGGGATCAAGGTTAGGAGCACAATTCACAATAGCTGAACTGTGGAACCAACCTAGATGAACTTCAGTAGATGAATGAAAAAAATGTGGCTTATACACAATTGAATATTTCTCAGCAATAAAAGAGAATAAAATCTTGGCATTTGAGGTAAATGAATGGAGTTGGAGAAGATAATACTAAGTGAAGTAAGCCAATTCCCAAAAAACAAATGCCAAATGTTTTCTCTGAGATAAGGTGACTGATATATAGTGGGATGGGGGTGGGGGAGCATGAAAGGAATAGAGAAACTCTAGATAAGGCATAGTAGTGGGATGGGAAGAGAGGAGGCAGGGGATTAGCAATGATGGTAGAATGTGATGGACCTCATTATCCAAAGTACAGGTATGAAGACAAGAATTGGTGTGAACATACATTTTATACAACCAAAATTATGAAATTGTGCTCTATATGTGTAATATAATTGTAATGTATTCTACAGTAATTTATTTTAAAAATCAGAAAAAAGAAAGAAATAGCAGAATAATGACTACCAGTGACCCAGGGGTAGTTGGGCTGTGGACCGGTAAGGTGCTGGTCACAGGAGACCAAATTACACATAGATGGGAGGGTTGAGTTTAAAGGGTCTACTATCCAATATAATGACTACAGTTAACAACATACAACAGAATGACTACAGTTGGTAATGTTATATAAACTTGAAAATGACTCAGAGAGTCGATTTTGAGGGTTATCATCACAAATAAGTAATGAAAGAGTGTATATGTTCAATAGCTTGACTCAGCCATTCTTCAGTGAATATGTTTCAAGATATGTTGTATGCCATAATCATGTACAAGTTATCATCTACATCATCATCATCATCATCATCATCATCATCATCAGGGATTGATCCCAGGGTTGTTTAAACACTGAGTCACATCCTTAAAATATTTTTTTTTGTTTTGAGAGAGAATTGTGTCGTAAAGCCTGCCCTGTTAGTGAGGGAAACTTGAAGTTTATTTAGTTGTGTAGATTGCTACCTCCTTTCCCAAACTGGAACTCTGTTAACAGAAAGAGAAACAAATAGAAATAGACGAGCAACCAGCACTGGCTGGTTCAATTAGAACTGGGCCTGAGAGTGGATAACCATCACCAAACTTCTCCCCATGCTATCTCCCCAGGAACCATATTATATGGTCTCTGTATTAGCCTGCTTTCTCTGGCTCTAACAAATTACCCAAGAATGGGTACTTTTTTAAGAGATGAGGTTTATTTAGCTCAGAGTCCAACATTTGGCAGCCCCTGTGACTAACTTTTGGTGAGAGTACTCACAACATGGTGAATGGCATCATGGTGAGAGGAGATGCAAGGGGTCGAGACTTTATCACCAGAAACTGGGGAGCATGAGTCTTGTTCTTTTTATAACAAGCTCCTCTCACAGGAACTAATGGGGGCCCATGAGAATTTCATTACTCCATTCCAAGGGCCTCATCCCCACTGGCACAATTACTTCCCTCTAGGCCCCACTTCTTGCAGATGCTACAAGTTCAACACTGCCACACCCAGGATCAAGCCTCCAGCCTATGAACCTTTGAGAGACAAACCACATCCCATCCTCACCAGCTCTAACAAAGCCACCATTGTAAGAGCAGTATGTCCCAGTCTACAGGTGTGTATGTGAGGGCAGGGGAGGGTTGCTCTCAGAGGGCACTGGAAGCAGCCAGAGTCCCCATTCCAGAACCTCTCTGATGTCACACTTGTAGTTATGGTACTCTGGATGTCAAGCCAGGAGAAGGAGTGGTTGGCTCTCATTTGTTTGAGAGCAGGCAGCGAAGCATGACTATCTCAAATGGTTTCTGGTTCCCACCTGCACCCCCAGCAAGATCCTGGCTTTTCTCGAGCCTTTGGGCTTGTTTGACTATGGCAGCACTGGTCTCTCTATGGCAGCACTGGTCTCTCTATGGCAGCACTGGTCTCTCTCTCCCTAGTGTTCTTCAGGTTTTTCTGAGTCTCCATGCCAGCTGTCGGATTTCTCACCAAGAGACAGATGGGAAATAGACAGTGAGAGTGCAGAGGCAGAGAAGTGGAGGGAAGCTAGGAGGGAAGGAGGATATTTAGTGAGAAGCACAGAGATGTGGGGAGCCTATCGGGGAACTAAAGAAGGCTGGTAATCCTGGTGACATTTGGTGGAGGGTATGGTGTCTGTCTCAAGCCTGGATATTTAGATCTGCCCTTAAGGTGTGTGAGTCTGATCTCAGGTGAGCCAAGCTGCCTGAGGGCTCTGGGTTGCCCCAGACTAGAACTGAGTCTGGCTCTGATTTCAGATGCCGAGCAATGGCCCAAGATGGCGAGTGGGGCTTTCTCGTGGCCACGGGGCTTCTCTGCCTCCTCACTATGTACAGCTTCATTTCTATGAATGCTTCAGACCCAGGCATCTTACACAGAGGTAAGGCCTCATATTCATGGGAGAGGGAGGTGGCACCCCAAAGGCTGGTTCCTAAAGGGGTTATTTCTAAAGGGCTGAGCCCCCCTGTGGCCTCAGGATCCCTTCTTACCCAAGTCAAGTAATGACTTGGGCCCTGGCACTTCATTTCCCAAGCCACTGAATTGTGAAAAAACAGAATCCTGGAGGTTTCCCAGTTGCTTTAGAAGAGAGGCCTGGGCAGACTGGCATAAAAGGCCAACAGGCTCTTCAAAAACCACACACTTCACTCTTCCTCCTTCCCATTTCACACATGACTCCAAGCACTGATCACTATTCCAAAGGGGGGCCTCCATGTAGATCTTTTGTGGCTGGAAAGTCCTTCTCTCTGACTGCCCGTTCATCTGAGTGGTCAGTTTGCTCAACAGGGACTGGGATTCCCCTGAACAGCTCCTCCTTACCTTTCTGTTGCCCAGTCATACTATGGGTTGCCCTGAGCAGCAGAGTGATACAAGGGCCTCCTCCACTGCCCAAACCTCTTCCCCTTCCAGGTGCCTTCGAGCAGGACCCTGAGGCTCCCTACATGGCACGAGTGAACGGCAGGTTACACCAAATGCTGTGGTGTCCCACCTGTTATTTTCACTGACTGCCCTGAACCTTCCACTGCAAAAGCTGTGACATCTGTGTGGAGGTGAGTTCTCCTCCTCCCTGTCCACTCACCAACCTACCTCCGGGCACCTGGCCAGGACCAGGAACCTCACATCATGAGTGGGCCAGGTGGGGGTATCAGACCATGTTTCCAGAGTACTTCAAGTTGCTCTAGGACACTGTTGGTCACTTATCCATGTCATCACCTCTGTGTTTGCTCCTGTCCAGGGAGGCTGGCCTTGTTTGCACAGATGTTAATATGCAAAGGCCATCACAACTGTAGTGAGCCTTGAGGAGTAAACAGGAGGAAAAGCAGTGACTGACCCCTCCCCTGGCTTGATGATAGTAGATCCCAAGCCCTTTAGGCTGACTGCTGTCATGTCCTGGGGATCATTGCTGGTGTTGGTCTGGATGTCCCAGTTGGAGGGTTTCCTGGATTCTGAGTGCCTTTCTCTGGTGTGCACACCCTTCTCGGGTTCACAAGTGCAGATGGCTGGTTGGGCAAGCGTGTTTTTTCATCCTCATCCACTGTCTGAGAAAACGGAGACCCAGAGATGTTCTATCCTGCTCCAAGTGATACCAGGCAGGTCTTGTCTCTAAAGACATTACTCAGGACAGGTGAACTGATGAGCTATGGGGCTAACTGTGCTCTAACCATGGAAATGCCAGGTTCTTCCTGAGATTGGAACCTGTGTGTATGGTCAAGAGCACTCGGCCTAGAGGGCTGAATTTGGGGATGCCTCAGGATTAGGGGGTGATGGAGGCAAATCCAGACAGATCCTCAGTCCTGCCTCCTCTTTCCTATGAGTATGACAACCATTGCAGGTGTGTGAATAACTGCGTGGGGCACCAAAACATGCGGCTCTACCTGCTATTCCTCCTGTGCCTTTGCCTCTACCTGGGTGCTGTGCTGACCACGTGTGTGGTTTTCATCATGCAGAGGAGGCACACTAAATTCCTGGACTATACCATGACGTATCCACACAGTCCCAAGGGCCCACCCTGAGAAAAGCTGCTTGTGGTGGGGAGAGAGGGGCAAACAGCCAAGTAGGGACAGAGGAGACCCAGAACAGAACTAGAGGGAGAAGTCACTTGGGGAGGACTTGTTAAGGAGATGTGGAAGTCCAGTGGGGTCAGTGACATGGGCCAGGTAGGATGCCTGTGGAGTTAGGAATCTAGGGGGGCACAGAATAGGGTAATAAACATTGAAAAGGGACATGTGGGAGGATAATGTGGTGGAGTGAGGTTTCACTTGGGTGTACTGGACTAATTGTCCAGTCCAAGAAGGGAGAGTGGGTGGGCAGTGCTAGCTGGGGTGGGAGGGAGTGAGGGAGGAGTTGGGTAGAAAAGCGGGGCCAGGAAAGAGCTATTCCATGGCTTCAATTCTTAGCCTGTGCACAGCATCCTAGTGGCTGTACCTGCTGGGGCCCTCCTGATTCCCCTCATCCTGCAGTTGTTCATCAAGGGAGTGGCTGTGAGTGCCACCAGGCGACCCTAAGAGGACCAGGTAAGTGGTCTGAGTGTGTGTGTCCTTGACTGTGTGGAGGCGTCTTGCACCTCTGCAATTAGGCACTTTTTGTGCTTTCTCCACCTCCCTTGGCCCTGATGTTGCTTCATGAGTCCTTTAAGACCCACCTCTGAAGATGCAACTGAGATATCTCTATACCCTGGAAATTGGTGGCTATTCTCCCTCCTGGGTGCATTGCATTGAAAGCCTACTGTGTGCTAGGTGGCAGTTATTTGAGGGATGGGTGTAGAGATGAGTAAGTATGTCATGCCCTTGTGTTGATCAGCAACCTGCAATCAGAATAACACGGGGAGACACCCAGGAACATTGTGAGAAGAGTGGTCCACCCTGAGTGGTGTAAGAGACTGGAAGAGACTGGGAGATTGGTGAAGCCCACGCTGTACAGTAAAACATGGTACTCTCTGTGTCCCGTGTGCTTTTGGAGAGGAGACAGGAGGGCATTGACTGTGAGAGGTACAATTTTGCAGAAAGGCCCAGAAACCTGAAAGTAGGGTGTTAACAGAATGATGAAGAAACGGATCTAGTTCAAGCAAAAGGTGGCATGACGTTGGCCCCAAGGGTGTCAAGATTAGAAAAACCCAGAACGTCAAGTGTGGAATGTAGTTTTCAAGTAGTGGAAACCTGGGAGCCATGGTAAAATTCTGTAAAAATGACAATTATTGAGAGTAATTACAAACAATAAAATTCACCCTTCTTAATCTATGGTTAGGCATTTTGACAAATGACATCGTGTACTCTCCACAAGATCAAGGTTAACCGCTTTCCTCTCTCAATTCTGGTGGGTATTTTTCTTTCAAAACCTTATGCCAGTCTCCTCTCAACATCCATAATTTCATCCAGGAGGATGAGATTCTGTGTGAATATCATTAATTCTGTTTTAGGAGATAATTTGCTCCAAAGACTACACTCCCCAAAGCAGCTTTCCACAATCTAGATAGGACTGCCCAGGTAATCAGAAACTAATACTCAGACAGGTGCTTGTGATTTGTGACATCCATCCCCTGCCATTATCTGTGTAACCTGGTGTGAAAGGACAGGTCAGAGAGCAGTATGGGGCTGCAGGCAGTGGTCCTGGGGGTTCAACAGAACAGGCAGAAGAACTTCTGGGCGCAATATACTGTGGAACCTGGCCACCTGCTTTCTCTCTGGACCTGGGTGATCTGTTCTGGGTCTGCCAGGAGTTCCACTGGAACCTGATTTCCAACATCACAGTCCCTGCCATCCCCTCAAATCCACACCCACAGCCCCTTGCCTAGAGCTTTTTCCCTGGGACCACTGTGGAAACCGCTACATTCCTCCCATCTACTTCCTGGCTCTGTTGTTGCACAAATGTTACTAAGGAAACTTGAAGCCATGTGCCTGACACTCAAATCAGCAGCAGAAGAAGGCATTTAAATAAAAAGAAAGAAAATAAGTCATGAAAAAGATTTCTGCCATGCAATTAGGAAACAAAACAAACCAAACACATTCATCCAGGGCCAAAGTCTGCAAAAGAAAATTTAAAAAGCAAAACATCCAGGCAAGCATCTCCACAAAGTGAAGCTGCAAACTTGGGGCAATGGCTGTGGGTTGAACTCAGTGTAGCATGCTCCAAGCCCTGGATTCAATACTCCCACACCAAAAACAAAAACCAAAAACAACACCAAGTGCAGTCTGGGCTGTATTGATTATCCATGTAGCATACTAAGCCTGCATTGTTGCTAACTGGGGCTGCTAGGTAGGCTAAATTAAAAGGATTTCAGAACTTGTGTGCACTTGTGCAGCTGTGATTGTTGCAAAATGAGGTTTCATGCGACCAAGAAATCTTTGGCAGGGTAAGAGGAAGCTGGCAATGCCTACAGTCATCCACCAATTAGGTATTAGGTGCCACTAAGAATTCTGAAGCACTGCTTGGGTAGTACTGGTTTCCTTCCACTAAGTTCTGACCTGAAAAACCAACCTTGGGAGGCTCTTCAAATATTAAGCATTGCTAGCTGGATTTGACTTCTTACTCTTACAAAAAAAAAAAAAATTCATCAGAACTTGCTCAGAAAAAAAAAAATTTCAAAGCACTACTAAGAAATTACAGGCAAGGAATAAACAGGAATGTGTTCCACTTAATTCGTTCACATTGGAGGCTACACTAGACCTGTTGGAGGTGAAAAACTCTGAGACAAGGCTAAGTCAGACCTCAGGGGCCTACCCGCTTCCCTGGGCAAAGAAATTTCAGATATGGCATACTGATTCCTGGTACATTAAGTAATGGTAGCACTTACCTTAGTCACTAAACCTTGCCTTCCACAGCAAACCTAAGTGCAAAGACTGCTAAACATGCAAATCAGTAAGAAATCTTTTCAAACTGCTGATCTGTGCACTTGTCCAGTGTGCATGAATGCCTGGTCCTACCACCAGAAATAGTAAGATGGATAACCCTCCGGCAAGACTTTTGACAGAATCAAAATTACTGAGTGTGAAATGCAATGAAAAGCCTTCCTTAAAAAAAAAAAAAAAAAAAAAAAGCAAGGCGTGAGAATAGAAATAAAACGAACTGGGACTGAAACAAAATGACAAAAATATACAAAATATATAAATACGTAAACCAACTCAGTATTTAAAAACGGGTTAGTGCCTGGCATGGTGGCTAATGCCTACTGTAATCCCGGCGACTCAGAAGGCTGGGGCAGGAGGATCACAAGTTCGAGGCCAGCCTCAGCAACTTAGTGAGCCCTGTCTCCCAAGCAACTGAGTGAGAGGATGTCTCAATAAATAAATAATAAATATTTTAAAAACACGAAACGGATATGAAATTAAATGAGAAAAGCCACAGCATATTTATATTGAAAATCGCGCTAAGTAACAAAACTTAATGAGCATTAAATATTAAGAAGTAAAATCGAGAAGCCAATTCCTTCTTTAAACCTACAAAATTCTGAGAGTAATTGTAAAAATCGTACATGTCTTTTCTAAAAGTTGAAATGGATGGAAGTCTAAAGTTATGGAAGGGAATGTGTAATAAGACGAATACAAATGTTTGAAACAGAAGAAAACAGCAAGTAATAGGCGAACAGGAACACTACAGAGAATCATCAGGAGAAAGAGAATTTTAAAAAATAGACAAGGAACAACTAAAGGTAAATCTCAATGCGTTTTAATGTCCTACATGAAGCCGTTTTGTAACCGAGGATCTTTTCAGAGAGTAAGATCATTGAGAGTCCTTCTCTGATCTGAGGCTGCCTCGCTGCCAGAGGAGGATGGGCAGCACCCCCAAGGCGTTGACAACCGGGGTGAAACCACGCCAGGAGGCCTAGGGTTCTTCCGCAGTCTCCTCCCATCTGCCTGAGCCTCCAGTTTCTCGCATTGCAGCTTCCTGGCCTCGGTTAGTTCTCAGGAGCTCTGGACTCCCGCAGAATCCGAAATCCATTTTGCAGTGGACCCAGCGCCCCCGCCAACAGGACTGGAGAGCCGCTCCCAATCTGAAGTGGCAGTTGTCAACGGAGAACTCTCCTAGGACAGGGTAGCAAGGAAGAGGTCGAGGTCCACCGGCTTCTAAGCTCAGCACAGGAGGAGGCCGTGGCTCTGGGACCACCTCCGAGAATCCCAAGGCTGTTTCACAGGGCCCAGAAAATGCTACTCCATCGGGTGAGCCTCAGACAGAAGGACAGAAGTCTTTGCGCTGATGGAGAGATGAGGCAGAGCCTCCGCACCATTGCCATCCCCAGAATTTATGGTCTTCCAGGCAGAGGGCTGAGACAAGCCAGAGAGGCTAAAACGCAGAGATAGCAAACTGAGGAGCTCAGTAAGAGAAAACAATACGATAAAAATTTAGATCCTACATAAAACCTACGTGATGGGAAAACGCAGCTGAATAACAAACCGAAATAAATGGAGCTGAAGGGGAACTGAATTTAAGAAATCCAGAGCCGGCTCTGAGGGCCGGCATCACTATAGTGTTTGTACAAATTGCCTCCTGCCCATTTATGCTGTATTGCGCCAAGGTTTGCAGGAGGCTGCTGTGCCCGCTCTGACTCTCTTAGTACCACAAGAGTGCCCTGTTACTGGCACCAGTTTCCTATGGAGCCATAGCATTTCTCCTAGCTTGGTCTATGGATGAAGCTACTGCACCCTCTCACCAAGCTCCTTGCTTCTCTGTGACCGCCTGACTAAATGACTAAAGGCAGCTCAAAGAGGCATTCTCTTGACAACAGCCATGTTCTTCTAAAGCCCTAGTGTCTACTGCGCTGCTGCGATCTTGTTCCCAGGCCAATAGGTGCAGGGCCTTGGGGCTCAGTGTTTCATGGGGCAGCAAGGCTCATTTCCAGGAGAACTAGGAACCAGGCAGGGATGGCAGTCCTTGTAGGTTCAGTTTCCCTTCAGCTTTGTTTATTTCGTTTTGTTATTCAGCTATGATTTCCTGTTGCCTTTAATCCTTTCAGTTTTATGTAGGAGACCCCACCGGCCAGATAGTGATGTATATCCCACAGCCACGTCCCCTGAGAGTCCTTCCTCAGGCCACACCCCACCAGCCTCCAGTTACCACTCAGTCAATCCCATCAGGAATTCATTCACCCATTAAATCAAGGCTAATTAAGCCCAATCCTTTCTCCGCCAAACTTTGTGTGGTCTCACACGTGAACTTTTGAGGCACACCACTTCAAAAACCATAGCACGTGCTCCTGGAGAAACAATCATGTAAAGTGTTTCTAATGAATATATGTGAAACGATTCTGCTATGCTGAATGTGCTAAGGCCTTTAGTATCTAACTCTGGAAAGAAAGTGAATTCAATAAGTTGTATAATTATAGCATCTATTTGATAAGACTAAAAGCAAGTGATGACTTCAATTTGCATCAGAAACATTACAGCATGTAGTGTATAAGAGAATAGAATATCTTGGTTTTAAATCGACACATGAGATGGTATTTCATAGGTTTTTAAGTCCAGATATAAAAGTCTAATCCCTTGGATTGACATTTATGTTTGTATTTGCACTAGGTATTGGTCTCCTGGGTTGAATTTTCACCCTGAGCTCTTTACATATAGTCATAGTTTGGCTTCTTATTTCATCTCTAAGGGATCCCTCTCTCCCTCCCTCTCTCCCTTTTTTCCTTCTATCTTTCTTTCTTTTTTTTTTCTTTTCAGAAACTGCACACAACTTTGATACAACCCAAGCTCCAGGATTCCTACTGTGACTTCTATTGCCAATGCAGTTCCAGACACAGACTTCTTCCTGGACTCAAGGTAGTTTCTTCTTCCTGAATCTTTTCCTCTGCTAAATTTTCTTCTGGTACTCTAGAGCTCTGTTCAGTGATGTCCTCCCCCCATCAAGGTTTCACCCAATTCTGACTGCTGATATGTTCTTGCCTTAAAACTACATGAGTGTTTCTCCTAAAGCGGCAAAGTAATGATGCTTGGGGGCAGTGTGTACCTGGAATCTGGAAAGGAGAGTTCAGATTACACTGGGAATCCAGAGTTCTTGACTGTTATGGTGCTAAGTGGAGCCACAAAGAGATATTGTGTGGTCAAAAATTTGAAATCATAATTGAAGATTCAGCAAGACAACAGATTGGGATGAGTAATAGTGAAGAAAAAAAATGGATGTGAATGAGACAAAGAAGAAACAAGTACATAAGACTGGACACTTAATTCTTTTGAACATACTAATGATTGATATAATTAGATAGAATCAATTACATCCACCCAAAATTAATTAGTTTTCGGCGGATACAACATCTTTGTTGGTATGTGGTGCTGAGGATCGAACCCGGGCCGCACGCATGCCAGGTGAGCTCGCTACCGCTTGAGCCACATCCCCAGCCCAACCCCAAAATTAATTAGAAAAATGCTGAAAATTACAGAACTCTTTTCAAATTCCCTCAGACAAATATATAATACTACTAGTTTCTTTAGTAGGAAAGATAACGCTAGCCTCACTAATGTTAGACACAAGAAAAGTAAAAGAAACACACATTTAAATGGCATATTAGAAAGTGTTAAGAATTTTTATTACAGGGTCCAGGAATGTAGATCAGTGGTGGAGCACTTGCCTAGCATGCATGAGTCCATGGATTTGATTCCTACTTTATAAAAAAGAAGAAGGAATTGTCATTATAACTCATGTTATTAAAAAGTTGGCAAAAATACATTTCTCAATACTGGTTGTTTGAATGAGTTTCATAGGATACTTGAATATACAATATAGCCATGTATACTATCAATTTTAAATATACTGGTTGACACAGGAATTCCACATTTAAAAATGTATTCTATAGATTCATTCCCAGAAAACAAGAAACTATGAACAGCAACAACAGCAAAAACAGTGTTATTTCATTGTACAAGATAAAGAAGATCCACTTAGTTAGAAACAAGGCAACTTTTAGAAATCAAAATGGAATTGACTGTACAGAGGTTCTAGGACATATTAAATGCACTTATAAATCCAAGAGGTAGACAGGATTAGGGATTTCTACATCTATGTACATGTTTATAGTAATGAAAACTGGGCTTCCCATTGACATGGAATCATGCATATTTTAAATCCCTAAACAAAAATAATGATGCTACACAATTTTACAGATTTTTGTGTAGGACCTTTAATCATTCACTTTCATTTCTTTTTGTGTCTTCCTGGAAATTATTCTAGTGAAATAAAATTTAAGTAATGGCTTTTTTATCAAAACATTTGTAGAATGACAAAAACTACAAAAATATTGAGATTTTAGTCTGCAAAATGGATGCAAATGATATCAAAATTAATTAAATTAAGAAGCTTATTAAATTATGAAATAGATGCAAAAGATACTGAAGATTATTAAAAGAAACACTTTTAAACCATACAAAGATTAGTTAAGGTTAGTTAAAGATTAGTTAAGTAAAAGTGTCATAGTACAATTAAATGGAGTTCTACTCAAGACAGACCTTCTTTTCTTCCTGGTACATTCCCTAACTCAGACTAAAGTACTTGGCCTCTCTCTGTGCTACTTGTCAAAAGCTAAGCCTTCCTCAGGCTGAGTAATGGAACAGGAACCTTTAGCCCTCTGCCCCTTGCAGGGACCCACCCTGAATCTTGGCCCCAGGCACACTTGAAACTTCAGGGATTCATTCCTTCACTGAAAAGGCTATCAATACATTAAATTAAAAATCCTTTCACTATGATTTTAAAACAAGATGTTAATATTATATATCAGATGATATATTAGGTATGTGAGTTAATTGTTTTCTTTTAATTTTACAAGAAATGAAAACAATTTTGTAGGCCCCTAAAATATTATAAGGCCCTAGGCACTTTGCCTAGTGGGTGGGTGAGTCCTGCCTGGTATCCTAGGGATTTGTGTTAGCAGCAGCTGTGGCTCTATCTCTAGAGAGGCCAAATTGTAAACCCACTTCAAAGAAGAATTCACTTGGTCCTGAATGGTTAAGATGAAACTTTGTGAAGGAGTCTATGCTTCTGTGTGTGATCTTAGACTCCCAAAGATAAAAACTACTCTTCCTTGGAACTTTGTGACAAAAATTGTGACAGTAAAATCCACACTGGCTTCTTTCTCTCAAACATAGAGATTTCTTCATGTATCATATTTTTTCATGTATTATTTTCAATGCAAGATCATGAGACTCTTGATTGTATTTCAGAAAAACAATACCATAGAGAAAATAAATGTAAACATTATCTCCAAGGAGATTCTTGCCCTAACATTAAAAAAGGGTGGAGGCTGGGGTTGTGACTCAGTGATAGAGCACTCACCTAGCACATGTGAGGCTCTGGATTAGATCCTCATCAACACATAAAAATAAATAAATAAAAATAAAGGTATCGGGGCTGGGGATGTGGCTCATGTGGTAACTCGCTTGCCTGTCATGCGTGGGGTGCTGGGTTCGATCCTAAGCACCCCATAAAATAAAATAAAGATGTTGTGTCCACCAAAAACTAAAAAATAAATATTAAAAAATTCTCTCTTCTCTCTCTCTCTCTCTCTCTCTCTCTCTCTCTCTCTCTCTCTCTCTCCTCTCTCTTTAAACAAAGAAAAATAAAAAATTAAATTAAATTTAAAATCTTTTCACTATGATTTTAAGACAAGATAATTAATATTATATATCAGATGTTATATTAGGTATGAAAATTAATTGTTTTTTTTTTAGTTTTACAAGAAATGAAAACAATTTTGTACACCCCTAAAGTATTATAAGGCCTTGAGCACTTTGCCTAGTGGGTGGGTCTGTCCAACTACAACTAAAAATTAAATTTTAATTTTTTAAAAAAAGCATAATTCCTTTTAACGTAAGATTTTAAAATAGAGTTAGTGATTGTAAAAGTCAGCAAGCTTTGTGTACTACCTCTATGCAACTTTCCATTATCAATGCCTAAAATGTCTGTAATTCCAGCTACTCAGGAGGTTGAGACAAGAGAATCACAAGTTCCAGTCTAGCCTCAGTAATTTAATGAGGCCACAAGCAACTTAGTGAAAGTCTCTTAAAAGATAAAAACAGCAGAGAATGTAACTCAGTGTTAAGGTGCCCCAGGTTCATACCCAAATACCAAGAAAAAAAACAAACACAGTTTAATGTCAGATTTTCTTTTCTTTTTTATTATTTTATTTTGCCAGCATTATTTTTTATCATATGCTATGCTATGTGTTTCTTTTCATGATTTTCAATACTGAAAGTATAAGTTGTATAAAGACTCTGAGAGAGTTCTAATTTTGTTTTATGCCAATTTAACCAAAAGAAAGTACATTATGAAAATGCTAATTATTTGGCTAGGCAGTGTGTGTGTGTGTGTGTGTGTGTGTGTGCGTGCGTGCGTGTGTGTGTGTGTGTGTGTGTGTAAAACAATGAAAACTTTCTCAAAAATGAAAAGATGTCCCTTTGTACTACTAATTTTGTAAGATATAAAATTTCTCAATGTCTGGAAATGTTGGGCAGTGGCATATGTGGTCATGTCTCATTGTGTGTTTTTTTTTTCTTCCCCTTGGTGGTGCTGGTGATTGAATTAAGGGCGTCACACATGGTCACCAAGGCCTCTACCTCAGCTCCATCTCTAATTTTTTTTTTTTTTGAGACAGGGACTTTCTTATTTACTGTGGCTGTCCTTGAACTTGTTTCCCTCCTCCCTCAAACTCTAAGTCTTTGGGACTACAGGACTGGGCCACTACACTTAGCCTCCTGCCTTCATTTATGGTGGAGCCTAATACTCTCATTGTCCCCAAGTTTCAAAAAATCAACAAGGAGAGGGAGAAAAAGAAAAGCTGATTTAGACTTTAAGTCTTTAGAAGTATGGGTGATCACATGGAATGTTCTCTCTATATCTAACCACACAAAAACTCCAACTTCTCTTTGACCCTCTACTCCCATTCCCTGTCATGGAAAATTAACACTCAATTAAGCTGGTAAGAAAAAAGACAAACAAGTCTGATTCCACTGTTCAGGAAGATCTAGCACCTAAGCCCCTCTAAATCCAAATCCCTTCATCTAAAACCTACTGGATTTCAGGAAAATTTAAAAGTCCATGTCCATGCTAATGAAGGCATTTACATCTTTTGAACCTCAACCCAGTGTATAGTAATTTATCTTTTTATTTTTTGAGACAGGGTATTGCTCTGTTGTTCTGGGTGGCTTCAAGCAAGGCTCCTTCTGAGCCTCCTGTGTAGCTTGGACTACTGGTACACATCATGGCACCCTGCTGATAATAGCTGGCTAAAGCAACCTGAGCAAACTGACATTTGCCATGTGACTCCACTGTCATGATGGGCAAAAGGTGCAACTTATACAGTCCAGGGGGAAATATAAATAAGGTCAATGTGCTTCTGCATTTTCAATGCTTTATTCACTTAAATCATTCAATACAATTTTACTCTATAGGTTCTTAAACAAGGAACTTGCAACCTTTAATGTTAGCACCTCAATAAACATAATCAACTCACAGCAAACAACTCTAGATTAATTCTAAGCACTAAAATCACACTTAATTATGATAGGCTCATGATAGAAATTTTCTCTGCATGCTAAGCTCAAGTGTCAGATCAAAAGTCTCAAGCCTTGGGCTCTAAGTCCAGCAGATGCCCTTATTTGACCATGGTGATCAGTTCAGGAACCAAGAAAGATTTCTCCTCGGGTGGAGCTGATGGCTGGCTGAGGAGGTGGTCATAGGGAAAAGTCCTTTTCTCACTAGAATGAAGAGGCTACTGTAGAGTTTGAGCTGATGAGAACAAGGCAGAGGATCAGGCAGATGAGAAGAGATGGGATTCATTCTAGGTCTTCATCAGGCTCTCAGACTTGTGTGCATCAGTGTCAACTGGCTGAATGTCTATTCATCTGCTCCATCATTTATACTAAATTTGGAGGCTTCTGACACCCTTTCAATCCCTATCAGCTGCCACCAGATTTCTCAGTGACATCATTTGCTCTGGGGTTAAAACATCTGGTCTGTTTTTCCCCACCCTGATTTTTTTGCTTCTTGCTCTCATCAGAGTGAGTGCAACATGGGAGAGACTCAATTCTGAGCTTGTCAGGGTAGGGAGAAGTGACTAGTTTGTGTCTGAGGGCCATACTAGAGGGTTCTGTAGGTAGACATGCCTGGTGAGACTGCAGGTTTCAAACTGAAGTTTTAAAATGGAGTTGCTTAGGCTAAGGCCTAAGGCCATCCTTACACCCACCACTGAACAGAGCCCACCAGGGCAGGATTCGGTAACTGCCTGGACATGTCTGACCTACAGCTGATGTCTTGGATTCTTTGGTTGTCAACTCAGAAGGCCCGAGACTAGAGATTTCATTTGGTCTTTTTTTTTAGGTAATGTAACTGGAGACCATTTAAAAAAAAAACTTATTGATACTGGTTCACTCCAGAGTTTAAGAAGGTCACATTCAGTTTTGAAGAAAAACCATCAAGTGGCCACCCAACTACACACTCTGTTAGCACCCTACCCTCATATCTTCAGAGATGCTCTTGGGTTCAGCGCACAGCTCTGACCTGGGTAATTGTCTCCTTCTTGCCCCAGACCCACCTATACAGCTCCCCATCCTGATTCACCCCCTCAAAATCAATAGACAACAAGTGAATAAAGAAATGGGTTTAATTATCATGAAAAATTCAATCAGATTAGATACTATGAGAATTCTCAGTCCATCTACAAGAAGAGTTTTCTATCAAATTAATTACACAAAGATTGTTTTTTTTCTTATTGAAGAACCTTTAATTCATTCAGGAGAGAAAGAACAAAATAATAATGAGAAGCACAGCCAAAGCTCCTAGGCATACAGGGCACAGTCCTAGAGCATGAGTCCACAAGGACAGTAAGGGGGTCCCCACTGGAGTCCTTCAGGCTCCTTCCAGGGCATTGGTTGATGAGTATTATACTATAAGGCATCCTCCAGGCTGGGATTCCTTTCTATTCTTGGTTTCTCTGGGATGTAGGGCTCAGTTTTCAGCAGCTTCCAGGGATGAGCTGGGCTCCAAGAGGCAGCCTGAATGTGTATCTGTCCAATAGCCCAGGCACTGGCACCTCCTGAGAGGTTCAGAGCCCATTAGGCTGCACTGATGGTAGGGCTTGCCTTTTCTTGAGGTATTTGGAGCTCCTGAGTGGATTCAGCCATTGGCTCCTGGATGCTCAGGTCTAGACCTCGTCTTTGGCCCCTCTCATCTCTTTGCTTCTGTGTAACAACATGTTCTGTAAGTACACTACTCTCAGATCTCCAAAGACAGCTCCCTGTTCTGTGTAGGCCCAGTGAGATAGTTAGCTTACCAAAAAATTCACATCTCCACAGCTCTGGAGGCACTGGCAGGATTGGTCGCTCAGAGCAGGAAAATTATCCATTGCCCAGGCCCACGCTTGTTCTGGGTTCAGGCCTGGTGGCATGTTTGACTTTGGACATGCCCTCTTGGGATTCAGGGATCCTAAGGTTAACAGAGAAACCACCATAGTTTCAGCTTCCCTCCCAGTTTAAGGTGTGTTCCAGGACTAGGAAAAAGAGTAAATGATTCAGTCTGGTATGGACTGCACCTTTTTATAGTGGTCTGTCTTGTAGCTGACCTCAGAAGACATATCCAATCACGTTCCTGGGATATTTATTTGCATCACAAATTGATTGAAGAACCTGATAGGATTAAGGTGCAAATGGATTTATCCAGAGGGCATTGTTGAAACTCCTTGGATTTGATTGAATTAGATAGTGAAAATGTGGGTGGGTGTGGGTGGCAAGGCAGGCTCCAGTCCTTGGCAGTTTCAAATCAGTATCAAAATTCTCTTCCTATTTCAGATAAACATAGACAAATTAGCTAGGCATGGTGATGCACCCCTGTAATCCCAGTGTCTTGGGACACTGAGGGAGGAGGACCTTGAGTTCAAAGTCAGCATCACTAAGGATGAAGTGTTAAGGAACTCAGTGAGATCCTGTCTCTAATAAAATACACACACACACACAAAAAAAGAATAGGACTGGTGATGTGGACCCATTCTCAAGTGCCATTGAATTCAATTTTTGGTATCCAAAACAAAAACAAACCAACCACATAAAGTAATGACTGTGTCCAATCGTGCATCCCATTTTATTTTTTCCAGTCATGCTGGTGATTGAGTCTTAGGCTTTAAACCACTGAGCTTCTTCTTATTCCTTTTTATTTTCTGTTTTGAGACAAGATCTGGCCATGTTGCCTAGTATAGCCTCAAACATGTGTTTTTCTTCCCTCAGTCTTTTCATTTGCTAGGATTACCTGAATGGGTTATTGAACCCAGGTAATTCTCCCCATATGTGCAGGGATTGCCTGGTTTTAGAGACCAGACTCAGTGGTGCTATATCATAGTCTTAAGATCATAAGCTAATTCATCCTGGAACTGGATGAAGAAGCTGTTTTAAAGCATTCATGGCTAAGTAGGGAAATGAGTAAGGGGAGCAAGTTGTGCTGAGAAAAGGAGAGTCCTATGGCTTTTTTGAATTGTAATTTTTCTTTTTTTAAAAAATATAGATGGACACATTTTCTTTATTATTTATTTTTATGTAGTGGTGAGTATCAAATCTAATGCCTCACATACGCTAGTGAGTGCTCTACCACTGAGACCCAACCCCAATCCCTAGAATTGTAAATTTTCTATTCTATGCCTAGATTTTCTGCATTAAAGTGCATCTAAATTCCCATGATTTTTTCTGTCTAAAGGACAAATCAAAGGAGTTAATCTCACATTATCCATAGTTTCCTTCCCTCCCCCCAGAATCCTAACCTTTTCTAATGTAAATAGGAGTATTTTATCCTATGTTATTCCTCTTTATCTACTTTCCCATTTTTTTTTTCATAGCATTTCATCCCATTTCTATTTTTATTTTAAATGTATATTTAGCCAGCTCTGCTGCAGCACAGATGTAATCTGGGTGACTCTGGAGCCTGCTGCAGGAGGATTTAAAGTTCAAGGCCAGTCTCAGTAATTTAGAGACATCTTTCTTTTTTTTTTCTTTTTTTTTGTTGTTTGTTTATTTGTTTGTGTTTCTTTTTTGTGCATGTGTTTGTTGCCGTGTGTGTGTGTGTGTGTGTGTGTGTGTGTGTGTGTGTGTGCATATGTGGTCAGTTACCTTGTGTTTTAATAGTGAACACAAAGATTTGAACCTCATTATTTTTAAGATTTTGTGGGATTTTATGTATCAAGACAATATTGAACCATTTTCACAGATCACCTTGGACAAGTTATAGGAAGAGGGATGATTCATTCTATAGGTGATTATATTTTCATTTCTTGTAAAAAGTTTCAGGAGACATAACTAATTTTATTAAGAAAGAATTTTTAACATTTTGTTTTTATTTATTTATTTATTTATTGTGGTAGCTTTGGGAAGTGTACCCAGGGCCTCATCCATACAAGGCAAGAACTCTACTAATAATCTGCAATCAAAGCCCTTCTTTGTGAGTTACTAAGATCTTTTTATGTACATTTCACCAGCAGCTTTGAACTCTGACACAGTAGCCTATGATGTGCCTTAGCACACTCTACCTCTCCATTGTCCTGCAGTGGACATTTGTATTGCTGCTGTCCCCTGTCACCATACAAAATTGTCCCTATGCACCTGTGGGAGAATTTACCTATGGCAGGTGCCCATAAATATAACTCTTTCCTCAAAAGAGTATTACCTGAACTTTTCTGAGCATTATCAGATTGTTTTTTAGGGTGAACACAGCATTTACTTTCCAACAATAGTTTTGTGCAGTACTGCATGCACACATTTTCCACAAATATTTGAAATGACCCAGTATTCTGACATTTATCGGGGCCTTTGTGGCTCTGAAGAAGTTTGCTTTGGGCTTGATACCTCCTGATCCAGTTTTTTGTAATTTCTTAAAGTCTCTTTTTGTGAGTCTGTTGCTGTGTGTTTTTTAAACATCTTTGATGTTCAATCTTAAATCTATCTTTGCTTTTCGATTAGATTATGAGTTATTCTCATCCCTCCTGCTTAAAATAAGTGTGTTCAGTTTCTGTTCCTAAAGGCAAAAGGAACACAACTGTGCCTTAACATTCCTCTTGCTGCCCTTTAGCCTGTTATAATCCCTTTTATTTTTAACAATCACAAAAGAATGGACTTAGGTTTCATTCATAAAATATACATTTACTCCATAAAAAAAAGTATTAAAATATTCTGTTTTCAGGATGTTCTTATCAAGTTAGTTTAACATTTTTATTTCAGCAAAAATAATGCCTTTCAAAATTTTATGGATTTTTACAGTTTTCCTTTCATATAAGCTTTTCAAGCAAGAAATAAATTTTCTATACAGACATTTTTATATTTTCTATATATATTAACTGCATTAACACAGAGATCCAGAAACCAGAAGCAGAAGTTTTGCCCTCTAACACCTCCTATCCCTGATGGGTACTAAACCATATCTGAGTGACTTTAATCTTAATGGGGCCAGTGTCTGTGAGAGCCTGTGCTGGGCAGGGGCAGCTGTGTGAAGGCATTAGAAACTGGAGACTTCCAGGTCCTTCCTTAAGTAGATACAGAACAAAAGTACTAAACAAGGAGACACACTTTCCACTTAAGGAACTCCTGTCACACATTCTTTTTTATACTTGGATAGATTTGTTTGAGGCCAACAGCTGGGCTCTTTTGTATTGTTCACCTGGATTCCTTCCATACCTCTGCCCACCAAAGCAAGAGAATTCCTTCCCTAAGGCTCTGATATCAAGTCCATAGCACAGCTCAGAATCAGAGCTTTGTCCCCCACAACATGCAGAACTCCTCCATGTCTGTTCTTTCTTCATTCTGTCTACTGTTGAACAAGAGAATCAAATATTTATGAGGGCCAATAAAAACAATATTTCTTGCCTATTAGTAAGTAAACAAAGAGACATGTGTAAGAGAGAAATCTTACATTTGTCTGAAAGTGAGAATAAAAAGAATCCCTCAGATTGAATACTCAGTACTTGTAGGACTCAGTGATCATTGCCCAAGGTTAAAGATCAGCATGTTTCTGGGGAGCCTCTTTCAGGACTACATGAATGTGACCCAGAGAAGATGCCAGGACAGGTGACTTCATGGTTGCTTTGCAGCATGGCACTCTCCTGAGGCTCAATTTGAGTTCTTCTGTTCCATAGGCATCAGGTTCCAGGCAGGCAGGTAGGAGAAACTAGGCATGTTTCTTAGTATCTGTGCCATAGGCAACTGACTGTGTCAAGGACAAGCCCAAGATAGCAGCCCCCCCCCATAGCCTAGAGAGCAGTTCCCAGTAGAAATGCAGGGGAGTAGACATGGCCTAGAATCTTCTGAGCTCAGTATCAAAAGCAATTGGGATCTCAGTGTCATCTCTGCAGAATTCAGAACCTGCTTCACACAGGAGTAAATGGTCCATGATTTTGGCCTCTAGATCAGGAGAAACAGTGTTAGAGCTGAAAGAAGTGGCAAAAGAGTGGCTTTTAAGCATGCAATGGAGGAAGGATAGCATTTTCAACAAATGGTGTTGGGAAAACTGGAAATCCATATGCAACAAAATGAAACTGAATCCCCTCCTCTCACCATGCACAAAAATTAGCTCAAAATGGATCAAGGACCTTGATATCAAATCAGAGACTCTGCATATGATAGAAGAAAAAGTTGGCTCCGATCTACATATTGTGGGATCAGGCTCCAAATTCCTTAACAGGACACCCATAGCACAAGAGTTAATGGCAAGAATCAACAAATGGGACTTACTTAAACTAAAAAGTTTTTTCACAGCAAGAGAAACAATAAGAGAAGTAAATCAGGAGCCTACATCATGGGAACAAATTTTTACCCCCCACACTTCAGATAGAGCCTTAATATCCAGAGTTTACAAAGAACTCAAAAAATTAAACAATAAGACAACAAATAACCCAATCAACAAATGGG
The DNA here is from genome assembly GCF_052094955.1 of Ictidomys tridecemlineatus. Lineage (NCBI taxonomy): Eukaryota > Metazoa > Chordata > Mammalia > Rodentia > Sciuridae > Ictidomys > Ictidomys tridecemlineatus. The sequence continues at coordinate 242,712 of NW_027522565.1, read as the reverse complement.
CCAATGACCTGAACAGACACTTCTCAGAGGAGGACATACAATCAATCAACAGATACATGAAAAAATGCTCACCATCTCTAGCAGTCAGAGAAATGCAAATCAAAACTACCCTAAGATACCATCTCACTCCAGTAAGATTGGCAGCCATTATGAAGTCAAATAAGAACAAGTGCTGGCGAGGATGTGGGGAAAAGGGTACTCTTATACATTGCTGGTGGGACTGCAAATTGGTTCGGCCAATTTGGAAAACAGTATGGAGATTCCTGGGAAAGCTAGGAATGGTACCACCATTTGACCCAGTTATTGCCCTTCTTGGTCTATTCCCTGAAGACCTTAAAAGAGCGTACTACAGGGATACTGCCACATCGATGTTCACAGCAGCACAATTCACAATAGCTAGACTGTGGAACCAACCCAGATGCCCTTCAATGGATGAATGGATTAAAAAAATGTGGCATTTATACACTATGGAGTATTACACAGCACTAAAAAATGACAAAATCATGGAATTTGCAGGGAAATGGATGGCATTAGAGCAGATTATGCTCAGTGAAGCTAGCCAATCCCTAAAAAACAAATACCAAATGTCTTCTTTGATATAATGAGAGCAACTAATAATAGAGTAGGGAGGAAGAGCAGGAAGAAAAGATTGACATTAAAAAGAGGAACGAGATGGGAAGGAAAGAGAGAGAAAAGTGGAATTGCATGGAAATGGAAAGAGACCCTTATTGTTATAAAAAACTACATAAAAGAGGTTGTGAGGGGAATTGGAAGAAAAATAAGGAGAGAAATGAATTACAGTAGATGGGATAGAAAGAGAAGATGGGGGGGAGGGGGATAGTAGAGGATAGGAAAGGTAACAGAATACATCAGTCACTAGTATGGCATTATGTAAAAATGTGAATGTGTAACCTATGTGATTCTGCAATCTGTATTTGGGGTAAAAATGGGAGTTCATAACTCACTTGAAACTATTGTTCGAAGTATGATATGTCAAGAGCTTTGTAATGTTGTGAACAACCAATAAAAAAAAAGAACAAAATAAATATTAAAGAATAAATTAAAAAAAAGAGTGGCTTCTAAACATTCACATGCTTATATATAGTTCTCTTGCACAATCTTTTCTTTTAACTTTTTTTTGTGTTGTTGGACACAATACCTATTTTTTATTAATTTATTTGTATGTGGTGCTGAGGATCAAACCCAGGGCCTCATATGTGCTAGGCAAGCACTCTATCACTGAGCCACAAACCCAGCCCTTCTTGTACAATCCTAATGTAGAGTTAATTATGTTGGGTGATAATGGTACTCTTGGAGGCAAATTGCTTCAGAAGGTTGGGTCTGATGAACTTTAGTGGAAAAATAATTATCTTCACTTGACTATTATGAATATCTAAGAAGAACAAATCAAAAGAGCAAAACAAAAAGAAAGGAAACAATCATCTTGAATGAAATTATAATAAATCAAATAGTATACATTATTAAGTAGATTAAGGTTAAAATATTTTACAAAGGGTTACTTATTGTGAAATGCCCGTCTCTCTGTGTTCCTTTACATATGTGATATCCTATGTCACATAGCATTTTTTCAGGGCATGTTCCTTCTTTTTCTACAAAGGCTTAATTCACTATTCCAAATTGAACCACAGGCTATGTTCTAGCTGAGAATGAAATTTAGGACCTCTTGGGGAGGACTGTTTGAGAGAAGATGAAGATAAATTCTTCAGTCTTCCCTGGAATCATCAACTGCTTGTTTTGTTTTTGTACAGATGAATTTCTACATTAGAAGCACTAAGGGGAAGAGAGAGGTGATGGGAGAGAAGGAAAGGAAGGAAGGGCAAGCTATAGACTTAAATATCAAGTAACTAAATACGGTTCAGATTCAAATTCTTGTCCAACTTATAATAGATTTAAGTGACATTTAAATTTTCTAAGCCACAGGTAGTGGTGGTTGATTAACCTGTGAGTGAGAACAAAATTGTTAATTTCAAAAAGTAGAATTCAGATATTAAGAAATCATATAGGTCATTCAGGCACAGTTTTCTCATATACCTGTAATCCTAGCTACTAGAGTAGCTGAGGCAGAAAGAGTAAAATTTGAGGCCTGGCTGAAGGCTTGGCTGAAGGAGATCCTGTCTCAGAATGACAAAAATAGCTGTGAATATATCTCTGTTCTAAAGTGATCCAGCTTCAATTCTCAGTACTAAAGAAGGTAAAAGGAAATGTAAATAAAGTTACAGTTTCTGAGACATAATACAACTAACAACCCTTTTAAAGTTATATTTATTCTTATGTGTTGGTACTATTATGCTAAAAACACAAGCCCTTTAAACATCTCCCTAATGTAAGAGGATTTTTCACATTCTTGTACCAGTTCTACTTGATATTTATTTTCTTTTTGAGATAGGGTCTTACTAAATTTCTCAGGTTGTCCTAGAACTTGAAATCCTTCCACCTCAGTTTCCTAAACAGATGGGATCACATGCATGACGCACTGTTGCCTTGCTATCAGATTCACTTTGAAATTGTCAGAAGTACATATATTTAGCATCTTACAGGGCCACAGTCTACTGTGTTTAATGATCCTTTTACTTTCAATGTCATAAACTCTGCATTAGTACTAATTTAAGCATATACAGAGTGCTTACCTTTTGCCACATGTTATGAAAATAGCTATAAGTATGGCATGTTCCCTCTCAAATGTGGAATCTTAAAAATTTTAATTTAATGTAGAATAGGGATTGTTAGGGCTTGGGAAGGTGTGAAGAGAATGTGGAAGCAAGAGTGGATGGATGTGACCAATACACTCCATATGTATATATGGGAAGATGACATGAATTCCTCCTCAATATGTACAGTTTAATATGTGCCAATAAATAAATCAATTTTAAAAGCACTACATAGGCAAAGATAAAAAAAAATCCATTTTTTTTTTCTCTTGTAGGAGCAGGCACAGAATTCTGCAACTCTAGAGCTCCACCTGGAAATAGAACAGTGTTGGGGGGAAATTCCCCAGCTTGGAAAGCCTTGAGGAGACCAGAACCCAATCTCGTTTACTAGGGCTGCTGAGCAGAATTCTTTTTTTTTTTTTTTTTTTACCTTTTTTTTATTGGTTGTTCACAACATTACAAAGCTCTTGACATATCATATTTCATACATTAGATTGTAGTGGGTTATGAACTCCCAATTTTACCCCAAATGCAGTTTGCAGAATCACGTCAGTTACACATCCATAATTTTACATAATGCCCTATTAGTAATTATTGTATTCTGCTACCTTTCCTATCCCCTACTATTTCCCCTCCCCTTCTCTCACATCTTTTCTCTCTACCCATCTACTGCAATTCATTTCTCTCCTTGTTTATTTTCCCATTCCCCTCACAACCTCTTATATGTAATTTTGTATAGCAATGAGGGTCTCCCTTCATTTCCATGCAATTTCCCTTTTCTCTCCCTTTCCCACCCATCTCATATCTGAGCAGAATTATTAATGGCACAAAAATGACTTCCACATAGATAGGATTGGAGACTTCTGTCTAAGCACCTGTCTGGTGTTGGCAGCCCCACACTGCTGCAGATGAGGTCCTTGTCCCAGTAGATTAGTAGATGCAAAAGAACAGAAAGAAAGAAGAACCTGTTGGAGGCCATATGTGTCCCCAGGGTCATTCCCACAGCATGTTCTTTTTTCCTTGGTCTCTGAAACTCATTTCTCTTTCTGATCCACTGTCCCATGCTGTCATCTCCGCACAGGAGCCTGCAGATTCACACCTTCCTCAGTTGGGTTGGAAAGGCACAGGGTGGAGTGGTGCCCAGATCTTGAGTCTGGAATATGCTTTGACACAGAGACATTTTCCTTTGGGTGCCTTTCCTTTTCTAGACATTTAAGAAGTTTTGCAAATTAAATAAACATTATTTGATCTATAATAACATAATGATATTTGTCTTGATTCACTTTATGGATTGTGAGGGAATATTTATTGATAACATTTTAGCCTCATTTCAAATTAAGAAAAAAATAAGTAGTCATTTCATGAGTTTATTCAGTTAGTTGTTAAATAGGAAAGCAAAACACTCAGTGAATAAAAAAACATAACACCTTTTTTTGTCCATTTGCCTTTAGGTTAAGTCTTGACTTTTGCCTTCCCATTCTAAACTTATCTATTACCAGAACTAGCTTCTGCCTTGAGCCCTGGCTTCAGTCATATCCCTATCTTTCAGAATCCCTTAAGTGAGTTCATGCCATACCTATCATAGAAAGAACATAATTTGTCATGAAAAATTGAGATTTCCCACTTGCCTTGTTTTATTTAGAGTAAGAAAACTAGAGGGCCATTATGAAAGGCAGAGGGTGCAACATGACAAATAGCCCCTCTCAAGAATGAAGGATCTTACTTCCATGCAAGGATACAAGGTGGCTGCACCCCTGCTCTATGTATGTGTGGTCCAGTCCCCTGCCATTTGCCACTGGGGAGCTCTGGACTGTTCTGATGCTGAATGCCATTAACTGTCCATGCCTCACCAAATAAAGAACAAGGACTTCAGGTTACTTCCCCCTTTCAGCAGAAAGTAGTTTGGAGATATCATTGCCCACTTTCCATAGAAATGGAAACTAGAAATTGACAGTGGGGAAATGTAACTGGGGTTCATTTGATGCTTTGACTATATCCCTTGGGGCTTTGAACTTTACATGTTTTTTTTTTCTTTTTCCCAACCTCCTTCTCCCTGATTTTCTCTCTAAGCTTTTCCCTTACCTTCTTTTCCCTTATCTTCTCCTTGCTGATCTCTCCTCCCAAATCTCATTTTCTCTCAATCACCTCTTTAAAAGCTCCCTGTTCCTGCTGATGGGCAGGATTACAGCCTTTGGGACAGGAGTCCCCTGTTTTTCTCCTTCTTTTCCTTTTTTTTTTTTTAAAAAAAAAGGTGGGGGGGAGAAAATTTTGATTCTCAATCGAATCATTTGGATAAATAGACTCTACTCTTTTCCTGCCATTAGATGTGAAAAGACAAAGACTCTTGATCTCCCATTGCTAATTACTGTTCTAGACTTATGAAAAGGTGTTTTAAAAAATAGAGAAAAATATCTAAAGCCATAAATAAGTAGGAGATAGTGATAAATCATAAAGGGTATTTTTTAATCACTAAAGGCCACTGAAATTTAAATGATGTTACTGAGAGGTAAGTTTTCACTGCTTAAAATAATATTTTATTTCTCAAGTATATCCAAGCATTTGAAAGGGCAGATGTTGGAGCACCAGGGTACTGACAACAAGGGTTTCTGACCGATCCAAAGCAGAAATCCAGAGCACAGAGTTTCCTTCATACTTCCCTGCCTAATGGCACAAGAAATCACAGCTCTTCATACCTCACTAAGCAAAGATCTTCTCGTCCCTTTTCTATAGTGGTGGTTAGTGTGCTGCAGCAGCCAACTGCAGGGTCTGGTTTGTGAAAAGAAAATAGAAAAAGCTTTGCCCTGTAGGCCCTGGTCGTGTTGGGTGTGGTTTTTAATCTGCCAGTACTCCGTGCTGTGGTCCCCTTCTATGGGCTTCACCCTAGGGCTGATTAGAACTTCACTCTCAGTTTCCACCTACTGATTCACAATCTCTTTTTAAAGTATGGGCTGATGATTCCTTTCTGCATTAGAGTTTGAGGATCACTCTGAACATCGGGTCCTGAAAGTTCGGAAACCATTTTCCAACGGTGCGAGGTGAGGGAAACCTGGCTCAGTACCTCCTTTATCCTTGCTGCTCCACCCAGAAGGATTCTGGGAGCCAGAGTGCAGCCCCATGTTTAGGAGCTGCCAAACTGCCCTGAAGCCTGGGGCCAATTGAAGCCAGCTTTGCCTCCTGGAAAAAAGAGTAATCTCAAGAGACTGTGTGAAGTACAAAGACGAGAACATATTCGCAGTTCCTGAGGCTGCTGAAGACCAGGACCGCATCTAAGATCTAGGAAAGCTGTGCTCCTTCTTCCCCAGCCTAGTGGAAGTCGGGGAAATCTGTGGTCCTAGATGAACCACCACAACTATGTGGCTTGGACAGAGCCCTAAGACCACCTCCTGCCACTGTGATGCTCAGTGCCTGCCTGCGGCCTGAGGGCGGGCTTCCTCCAGCCTTTAGGGTGCAGCCAACTGGAGGCAGATAGATCCTTGTGTGAAAATAAAAAAAAAAATAATACGAATGAGTGTCAGATTGTTGTTTGTTTGTTTTGGTACTTGTCCTAATGGGGAATGTGGTGCTCTACCACTGAGCTACACATCTTGCCCCTTCTCCCTTTTAATATTGAGGCAAGGCCTATGTTTCCCAGGCTGACCTAGAACTGGCCATCCTCCTGCTTCACTCCTTCCAGCAGCTGAAAATACAGGCCTGTGAGCCACTGTGCCCATCTATATGAATTTCTTTTACATAACTCACATCTGTTATTTTCACTTCAGACCAAGGAATTTCTCTAACTCACTTCTTTATTTATATCTGCAAGTTTATGGCACAAACAAACCAAAACCAAAGTGCTCAGCATGGTTTGTCTACCATGTGCTTTTCAAATAGCTGAGGGGCAGAGATTAGACACTTAGCTCTCTTATCAGGATTGTCTGTATTCCACCATTAATATACACTAACAAATCATTTAACAGTACTGAGATAATTACTAAGAACAAGTGGAACACTCCACACATAGTGTTCTGCCCTCAGGCTGCTTACTCTGTCACCTACCACCATCCCTTGAAATTTTTACTTCCTATAAGGGATAAGGATCCCCTTTCAAAGTCCTTTTTTCTGGTGGCTGCATTGGCATCAGAGGATGATGTTAGATCCACAGGCTCTTGTTATATATTACCCTACCTGGCTCCCCATTCATTATCTCATTTCTAACATAAAATTCAAGGTATGGGAGAAAGCTGGGAATGAGGTGAGGCAATGGAGTTAAATGAGGTCATTAGGGCTGTGGTCCTAGTGATGGAACTCAGCTGCTGCAGCTTTTTATTCTTTACGAAAGAGCAGGGGTGGGATTGAGCTGAGATGCAAGAGAAAGTTGGGAGCTGTGATCAGCACCATTCTCCCAGTCCTTGGCCATCCTAACAGTGTGTGTGTATTAGAGTGGGGGAAACTTAATTAAGCCTATTGAGGATCTGTGGGGCTGGGAAGGGGGAGGCAGTCAGAGACTGCTGCTGTATTGGCTCCAGGCTTGTATCCAATATAGATGGTTTGAGAACATAGGAAGAGAATCTAACCTTGTAGGAGAGTTGCAGGAGCTTCTAGGAAAAGGAACACAGAAAACAATGGTAGAAAAATAGAAAGTTGGGAAACATGGTGTGAGTAAGGAGACTCAGAACTCACTACATTTTCCTGGAGCAGTATTTTCAGCCCTTCTTATCAACAGAATCATTGGGGAGCTGAAGAAGAACAACAAACAACCCCAATACACCAGAAAAGTAAAAACTTAAGACATTGGTTGGGGTGAGAGTTGTAATATTTTGGGTAAATTTTAATGAACTCTTGTGAGCACATTTTCTCATTTGGTACACTAGGATTACAGATTTCTTCTGAGTGAGGGTTAAATAACAGCATATGCAAGGAAGTTCCCACATTCAGTTATGATTCAGTGAAAAACTGAATGCTAGCACAGCAGCCTGAATCAAACACTTACTAGAGGGTTGTGTTATTATATAGATTTACCACTGGCTCACGTACCAGAGACTGGAGCTCTGCCATATGCCTGCATATGCTGGAGAGAAGCAGACCCTGCACCCTGGCATCTGCCTCTTGCCCCCAATGGTGATGATATGTCACCTTGTTTTTCAGGTGACACCTTCTCTCGTCTTGCTTTTAAAGGATGAATCCAAAGGCTTCCACAGATTCCATGCATTCTAGGTGGGTTCAGCTGAGAGACTGCGATTGGTATCTGGGAACCTGGTGAAGTTCACTCCCTCTGGCCTGCTAAATGTGATCAGATGTGAGGGGCTCCTACTGGATATGTGGCTGGAAGTACAGGTGTTGGGTAAGCAGGTGGGCGGCCTTAGTAAAGAAGCAGAAGGCCTCTGGTGAGTGGGGAGCCAGACCACAGCCACAGGTGAACAATCCCAGAGAAGATGAAACCTGCCTTTTGCCTTTTGGATACAGTGGCCCTAGGAGAAGAAGAGACTGTGCTCAGGGTGGGTCTTCAGGCGTAAGCCTGGGCAACAAGGCAGACTTTGCCCCTGCACCTGCCTCCTTCCTAAGAGCAGCTCTTTAAGCTGTGTTCTCCAGTTTCATTTGTCTCAGATTACTTTTTGACCACTCTGATGCCTGATGCAACCGGTTTTTCTTTCCACAGGGGCCCAAGGAGAATTCAGCAGCGCCCTTCAGTCACTAAAGAAAAAAAGAAAGGACTCTTTTAGGAGCGCTTAGTGCTTTCCCCTCCCAAAGCAGTCCGGGGTATACGACCTTCTGATGCCACCTAGTGGACAGCTAACGTCAAAGCACCGGGAGGCCAGAGGCTCTGTGAAGCAGGTGAAAAGCACACCAGGAATGTGGATTTTCTAAGTGGGGTTATTGTCGCTCAGCCTGATGAAAGTTTCCAACTGAAACAATGTTCTTAGGGATCTTAAAATAGTTGCCTTCTTCCTCTCCATCATTTCCTTTATCCTTCCAATGCAAGTGTGTATGGCTCTGACCATGGATGGGAAATGAACATTAAGGTAGTTCAACAGTTAGAGAATGCAGTAGGAGAAAAGTTCCCTATAAAACTAATCAGTCTAATAAAGTTAATGAACCCTCAGAGCTTTTGAGATAGCCCCTAGCCATGTGTTTTTGTAACTTGCATACTTAATATTTTTCACTCTTCCTTAAATAGATTCCTCTAACCCTCCCCCAATTGCATGAGCTTCCTCCTCCACAAAATCTGGATACACCCCTAGCTGAACTGGTGAGTATCACAAGTTGACCTGGGAATTTTGAAGGATATGGCTGTCAAAAAGGTGCTAGGGAGAGGGGAAATAGAAAGAAGGAACTATAAAGACCTGATGGGGAAGTAGGAGGACTGGGTTGGCTTTGGGCTAAAACTCAGAGCTTAGTAAGACCTGAAAAATTGCCCCTGTGCCTCAGGCTCTCCTTTCTGTCTCTTCCTTCTTCTGGATTTGCCCACTTGATCTTCTTGTGCCTACCCAGGGCCACTACAATGGTGCCCTAATGGGTAATGTTGAGTTGCAAGAGATTTGGCTGGTGGCCCAGAGTAAGTAATGTGGGACTAGGTTATTTTTTTTATTTCTTTTTTAATTATTTTTGGTGCTAGGGATTGAACTCAGAAGCACTCCACCATTGAGCCACATACTTAGCCCTATTTTGCAATTTAATTAGAGACAAGGTCTTACTGAATTGCTTAGCACCTACTTTTATTAGGCTGTCTTTGAGCTCATGGCCTCCTGCCATAGCCTCCTGGGCTGCTGGGATTATAGGCATTCGTCAGTGTGCCTGGCTCATTTCCTCTCTTTTGACTTAAAATGTTTGTTATAAACATTTACTGACATTTAATAAATTAAGGTCAACAAAGACAAAGTCAATTTCTTTCTTTAATCTGCAAACTTTAGAACTTTAAAAATATACATATGCTTTATTATGTATTCTGTATATTTGTCTTATGTTACTATGTTTTCTCCAAAAGTAATGCCAGTTTTAACTTACCTCTTGTATTCGATCAACAGATGTAGACAGTTCAATAATATTAAATACCTCATTTTTTCCATTGACATCTACTTTATAATATCTGATTTCCAAAATTTGTTTAAGAAATTTTGTCTGGCTGGGAATGGTGGTACACACCTGTAATCCCAGCAGCTCAGGAGGCTGAGGCTTGAGGATAGAGAGTTCAAAGGTAGGCTCAGCAATTTAGCAAGGCCCTAATCAACTTAGTGAGACCATGTCTCTAAATGAAATGCAAAAAATGGCTGGGGATGTGGCTCAGTGGTTGAGTGTCCCTGGATTCACTCCCCAGTATAAACAAAGAAAAAAAATTCTGTGTGATTGCAATGTCATCTTCTGTGTTTTCTTGTAGTGAAATTTAAATTTTCATATTTAGGTCCTTATTTTATGGATTATATTACTTTTGGGTATGAGGTAGAGATGTTCCCAATTTAATGTATACATGAAAATTTAAAATCCCAATATTATTTCACTTATTTATATGAAATGTCTCCATTTTACACAAAATATTTATATTTGTGTCTGCTTAAGCCCATATATTTCTCTTAATTAATTGTCTTGCCAAAAAGAATAGAAACACTGATTAAAGGGGATGGATTCCAGGTGGCCATATTTGCTACTCACTATCTTGGAGTGGGCACATCATAGGTCAGGTGTCATTTCTGATGTCATCATTTGTCTCCACACCTGCTTAACTTATCTGCCTAAAGGGCAGTGATGTCTTTCACCTCCACATTTCCAGCATCTGGCAAAATGCCTGGAACTTCAACACTGTGCACAGTTTGTTGAAGAGCAGAGAAGTTGGCATGGTAATAATGGAGATGATTCCTCAGCTGATATCTACTGATCCCAATGGAGCTAGACACTGACTACCACTGCGCTTTCCTCCACTGCCCCTCCACTTTGTGATTTGTTTTTAAAAGAGAGAGAGATAGAGATAAAGACAGAGAGAGAGAATTTTTTTAATATTTATTTTTTAGTTTTCGGTGGACACAAAATATTTATTTTATTTGTATGTGGTGCTGAGGATTTAACCCAGTGCCCCACATATGCAGGCAAGCATGTTACCACTTGAGTCACATCCCCAGCCCATTTGATTTTTAAGTCTGAATTCTAAGACCTTCCTTGAATCAGCCCCAAGTGTAGAGCCAAACCCAGCTTGGAAGTCCTGAGGTCTTGACTATAGCTTAAAGATCCTGGTTCATTTTTCAGCCCTTCTTTGATTAATTGGCTCAATATCATTTTCTCACTATCAGTGTCCTGTTTCTTGTAAACAAAATTGGATTTGGCTATTTGCTCTGCATTGACTGCTGTGAGGATTTGTGGGTAACTATAACTAATATCTTGAGCCAGGGAAACAAGCATATTGGAAGAGCACTTAAATGGGTGAGTGTCTGAGTTCAACACCATCACTGCAAGAAAGAAAAAAAAAGAATGCATTCTCTGATTGGTTTATGGAAGATTGATGAATTCAGTTTCATTTGGAAAAGTGAAATGGATTCTAGAAGCATGAAAGACTAATCCAAGTGAAGCCAGAATTAGACAGGCAGTCAGTATAGATAGGTAAATTGAATTAGGTCACACCAAGGAAGCTAATTTTGAATGAGTCTGAGAAGTTGGACACTGTCCCCAGAGGGACTGAAATGTTAATTCCTTCAGAGCCCTTCCTTCACCCTTATCAAGAACCTACCCCTGCTCAATCCTGTTGCCAAGGTAACCTGTCCCAGGAATTGCTCCTCCCTACAGGGAGCTATAAGGTTGTTAATGTGTCCTTGGCTAATCCATCCTGTTCTTCCCCCTCCAGCCCACCTGTTTCCCTTTTTGGGGTCATCCCATCAAACATTCCTAGACCTAGTCACAAAGGCAGGAAGGAGAAAAATAGGGGTGGGGGGGTGTGCGAAGGCAGGAGAACAGGGCTGGGGTTGTGGCTAGCATGTTAAGGATTCTGGGTTTCATCCTCAGCACCACATAAAAATAAATAAATAAATAAAATCAAAGTATTGTTTCGAGCTACAACTCAAAGATAAATATATTTTAAAAAAAAAGGCAGGAGAACAAAGGAAGCCTAGGACATACAAAAATGGCAGAACACCTAACTCCTTTGGATACCAGGATACCAGCTATGGCCCCCTTCTCTCTTGAAGGGGAAATCTGTGTTACACAGATTTTTAAATAAACCTTTCTCTATATCCTTGCCTTGATGTGAAAGGCGAGTGACTCACTGGAGACAGAGATTCAACCAAGAGATTTTATTAGGAAGCTGCCTGAAGGGGAAGAAAAGGAGAGGCAGGGAGCAGAGAGAGGGGAGGAGGAGGGCAGAGAGAAAGAGAGCAGAGAGCAGAGAATGAAAGCAGAGACTGCATCAGAAGAAGATAGTGAGAAACTGATGTGACTCCATTTTTGAAAACAGCTTCTACCTCAAGGCCTGTCCAGAGGAAGAGGGCTTGACCCTTGTCCTTGGAAAAACCCACAGAGTGCTCCTAGGCACATACCCACCCTGCTGAGTTGTTTGTCTGTTTGTCTGAGATCTGTGGTGCCAGGTGTCCCTTACTCAGGCTAGGTGAGGACCCGTAGCAAACCCCTAGCAATCACCAATCAGCATGAGACAGGGAAAATACCTGGGATGCCAGATGACCCCCCAGTAGTCTCAGTGGTTGATAACATGTTAGGAAAACATTTCATTTAGCATATATAACCCTCACATATTAAACAAATCAGTTTAAATGAATCTCCCTCTTGTACTAAACAATACCCTTCCCTAACTTGTTCCAGCCAGTGAATGTGCTAATCAATGTTAAGAGTTGTTGTTTGACTTTCCCATGGTGTGGAATGATTTGCTATGTGATGTTGTGACACATAGAGTATCCCCAAAAAACCTATAAAATCTCACTGAACAAAAGATAGGGCTCACTTTTTGGGATTGCTGCATTGGAGAAATGGTTCTGAGTCCAGGCTCAAGCTTGCAATAAAGACTCTTGTATGATTGCATCACATTCAGCTTCTGGAGGTCTATCGGGGTCCCATGAATCTGGCATCACAAGGCAGAGAGAATAAAAGTAGAATATAGGAGAGAAAGAAGAGGAAGAGGGCAGAGAGAAAGAGGAAGAGGGCAGAGAGTGTGAGCTTGCAAGCTTTGGCTTAAGAAGGGTTATGTAGGTGATGTGGTGGGTGCTGATTGGAAGGGTGACTCAGGAAAAGAGAGTGGACACTGTGTCCAGTGTGGATTGGTCTAGAAAAACCTTTGAATTTGGTGGTCTTCAGCTTGGCACCCTTCAGAGAGGAGGGGAAGGGTTAAGGGATCCTGTAATGTTCTCTGGAGACTTAACTTCAGCAGGGAGTCTCCTACGCACCCAAAATGATGTGCTTCTCTAATGTTCAAATTTCAACATGTGAGGAAGCAGAACTTGTCACTGGTAACTGATGGTATCACAAGGACAGGCTACAACTGGTAAAGAATTTTTTTAAAATATATTTTTAGTTGTCAATAGGCATTTATTTATTTATATATGGTGCCAAGAATCGAACTAGTGCCTCACACATACTATGCAAGTGCTCTGCCACTGTGGCACAATCCCAGCCCTGGCAAAAAAATTTTAAGAAGCAGCAGCAATCATTGGTAATAGCCAAAGTAGGGAATATTTGGTCATTTTTTTTGTGGTTAGGACAATACTCAGGATTTTGTCTGTGTTCACAAGTGATTATACAGTTGTCTTGTATTCATGTTGACTCACTATTGGCACAAAGGGTCTTGTCTGATGTTGATGTTCTGTGAAATTTTTCAGTAGGAGAGCACCAAGGGCTAGCTCCTTGCCATACATTTGAGCATAGTTGAGTAGCACCCAGCTAATGAATCTCAGGACAGCTTTTCTCCTTTTAATGTGATCTGCCATTATGTTTCTTAAGGTAAGCCTGAGTGTACACATTGGAGAATGAACTCATTTTGTGTCTGAAGTAGCAAAAATAACATGCTGTGGTCATAATGTGAGTTAAAAGTACAAAGCTTTAGAGACTTTAAAGAGTCTTGGAAACTTTATGCTTGTGACAGAGGCCACTTAGTTTACAGTCTACACAGGTCAGAGATGCTGCCCTGTAATAGATGCTACTCAGGCCATAAGATTTATTCAGATCATAGGGGATACTCAGCTAATAGAGTCTACAAAGTTTATGGACTATATGGCTATTTGGGCATTGAGGCTACACAGGTAGTAGAAGCTACTCAGGACACAGAAGATATGTAAAATATTTGGGAGATTCAGTTTATAGAGGGTACGAAAGGTATGAACATAGTATTCAGGCCACAGACATGGGTACATCCTAAAAGCTACACAAGTCATAGAGGCCATTCAGGAAATTGAGATTAAGTGGTCCCTTGAGACTCAGTTGTGTTAGACCACTCAAGAGATAAATGATATACAGTTATACAGGGTACTCAGGACACAGAAACTATGCAGATCATTCAAGCTACACAAAAAATAAAGGGAACACAGGTGATCAGGGTTACTAAGATTCTTTAGGCTGCACAGGTGAAAGAGGAAATGCTGGCCAAAGTGTTTTCTTGGTCATAGAAGCTACACATGTCAAAGTGGCTATCAGTAGAGGCTAAAGGGGTCATTAGGCTACTGAAGCCATAAAGGCAACATAGGTCATAGAATTACACAGAACACCAATGCTATCCAGGCCATACAAAATAAGCAAGTCATAGATATTACTTGATCATAGAGCCTATACAGGCCATAGTGGCTATGGACATCATAGAGACTACACAGGTGATAGTAGCTTCACAATAGGAGCTATGCATGTCATTGAAGATTCATGGGTCATAGAAGTTACTGAGATCATAAAGCTACATAGGCCATGGAGGCATCATAAATATAGAAGATACTCACATCAAAGAGAAAGCCATGTAGGCCATAAAGTATATGAAGGTCACAGAATAAATGCAGGAAAAATAATCTACATGATAAAGACTACACAAGCCTTAGATGTCTCAGCTCATAGATACTACACAGGTTTATTCAGGTCTTTAAGGACATACAGATATAAAACTTACACAAGTCTTAGAGGTGCACAATGGCATAGGGGTTATGCTTATCATAGAGGCTATGGAGATGTTAGAGGATTTTAAGATTACAGAGTTGATGAAGGACATTCAAGGTACAAAGATCATAGGGGCTATTAAGTGAATGAAGTCTAATAAGGCCATACAGGCCAGGAAGGTCACGTGGACTACACACATTATGAAAGACACACAGATCTTAGAGGATGTGTATTTCTTAGTGGGTACAAAGATTATAATGTCTACTGAGGGTATATCCCCGTCTGTTCTTGTCACTTGCTTTATAGCTTGCTCAAACTTTCTGATGGATTAAGATAGAAATGGAGTCTCATTTGTGACACTGAAATATTTACTCTTTGCCATTATATATTAGATATATGCAATTTTCCTTTTTTATGGAGCTGAGAGTTTGCCTTCTTTCAGGAGACTTTGGACTGTACATTTTGGTAATTCTTGAGATGGTAAGATCATGGAGACTCTTGAAAATGATCTAAATATATTTTGCATTGTGGGAGGGGGATGAGGTGTTGGGGACCAAGGGCAGCATGTTATGATTTAGATGTTGGGAGTCCCCCAAAAGCTCATGTGTGAGACAACCTGGAAATGGTCAAATGTAACCAAATGTGTACTTAAATACATTTATGTATCAACTGAGTGTTAACTGTAAGAATATAGACTGGCTGGAAAAGGTAGGCCACTGGGGGCATGACTATGGGATTTATATTTTGTTTCTAATGAGAAAATCTCTTTTTTTCTTCCTGGTGGACATGTCCTGAGCTGCTTTCCTCCACCATTAGATTCTAGCATAATATTCTGCCTCACCTAGAGCCCAGAACCTTGAAATCAACCATGACTCCAAGTAAACTTTTTGTACTTTAAGTTGTTCTTCTCAGGTCTTTTGATCACAGTGTTGAAAAAGATGAAAAAAAGGGTTTCTGACACTGGCACTTTTATTTTGTTAGCCTCCCCTATGATGGGTTAAAACTTTACTTCTGCTTACTGTGCCTACCCCAGAAGTTCCCACAGACATAGTTTCATTAGGGCCCTACCAGCCAGCTCTGAACAATCCATCTATACCTTAATATGACCAGCCAAGAATAATCCTCATTACCCAATGTGGGGTCTCATGAACCCTAAGGAAGGAAAAGGACTAAGACTATGGATAGGCACTGTGCAGGTATCCATGCATGTACTCTGGAAATCCTGAAAAAATGACTATGAACAAGGCAAACCCACTGCCTGAGATATATAGTATTGGTTTTCCACAAATTTCTCCCCTTTGTTCTTTTTGTTTCTTTTTTATTGTTATGCTTAGAATTAAATCCATAATCTCATGCATACAGTCAAGCACTCTTACACTGATCTACATTCGCAGCCTTGGTCCCCCTTATGAGGAATAGTGAAAGGCTACCTATAATTGGAAAATTTACATTGTGATTGCCCTCTCCTTTATGGTTAAACTTTACCTCAGGCTTTTCTTTGTCTTCCAACAGTTCCAGATGAGAATGTGAATTGTATATCCTAGCCCATCCTGGGGACAATTCTTGCCCCAAACCAGAAAGTATTTCCTCTTCACTGAAATGTATTCCTCTCTGTGATGCCAGGAAGACACTTGGACTTCGTGAATTACACAAATTTTCATCCTGAGTGTCCTCTGCTTCATTGTAGAAATGTTTAAACTAGCTTCCTCTCAATTCTCCTTGCATCAAGATCATGGCATGACCTTTTGCATTTTCTCTGCCTCACTAACTGTGGTAAATCATTCTCATTACTCTAAAAGGCTTTTGTATGGCAAAAAAAGTACCCAAGGTGTTTCTGACGTTTTTCCAGATCTGGGGAAATTCCGCTACCTGACTCAACATGGGTCCAGACACATTCATAACCTGAAAGAAAATTTCTTTCAGTAATATTATATTCCTTGTTTGGGTAACAAAGAGCCTCAGGTAGCATATACCAGGACCTTTGCCTCTGTATTTCCTACTGATGGGTTAAACCATGAAGTATGGATTGCCCCTCTGTTCATAGCATTTGCCACATGGCAAGGCACTTTCAGCTTCTGTGATTTGAACATATGATCTCTTCCTAATTTATTTAATTTCAGCCTGTGACTGTCTGACTGTAGTGTGCATTTTTTGCAAACAACATATTGTTGGTTCATTTTAAATACATTCCGCCTGCCTTTGTCTTTTAATGTGAGAGGTTTACAGAGAGTGGTTTATTATATATTACTTTCTACTATTTTTATTTATTTCTAATGTTTAACTTGGTTTTGCTTGTCATCATTTGTTTAGCTTAACTTCAAATGGGATTTGTTTATTTGTAATCTCAGTTTTTTTTTCTGGGCTATATGAAGTTTTTCTTTAACTGTCTTCTGTATTGCCAATTTAGTAGACATATATTCTTTTAGTTTCTGCTCATCTTGGAAGGATTTTATTTCTGCATTGATATTAAAGTATATGTTTGCTGCATATCTCAAATTTTGTAGACAGTTATTTTCTTTCAGTTCTTAGAATATATTATTCCAAGTATCCTGCTTTCTAGAGTTTGTGCTGAGAAATTCAAAGTGATTCAGATTGGCTTGCTGGAGTTAATTTTTTTTTCAAATTCATTTAATCCTTTACGACTTGCTTTTAAGCTCAGTTGTTTGGGATCAGGTTGATTTCAGACTAACAATATTTTATCTTCAAACTAAGGTGGCTCTTTTTCTAAGAAATTTGTGGTAAGTATCAATGGAACTCATGGTAGCACCCCTTTTGTGGCATGGGAAGTATTTTTATATATTGAAAAGAAATGCATGAAGAAGATGATAGGAGCAGTGGAGCACTTTGCATTCTGTTAGTGCTCAACACACAGCAGCATATTGTCCTATCAAACCATGGTAAGTGTTTCAGCACATTATGTACTGAAAACATGAAGATAAACTTTACACATAAGGTAAGGGTGACTGCATCTTGAAGCAGAAACTCTAATCATGAAGGAGGGCAGTGGCAGGGGAGGCCAAGCTTAGGCATTGGGTTGTTTTAATTTTTATTCTTCTATTCTGTTCCCCTGGTCTCCATGTCTATTGTTGTACCAATACCATGCCATTTTTGTTACTCTAGCTCTATAGTATAATTTAAGATCTAGTATTGTGATGCTTCCTTATTGACTTTTGTCACTTGGTTTGACTTTTCAGGGCCTCTAATTTTTCCAAATAAGTTTCATGACTGATTTTTTATTTCTACAAAGAACATCATTGAAACTTTGATAGGAATTGCATTAAATCAGTATAGTGCTTTTAGTTGTATGGCCACTTTGAAAATACAAATTCCAGGGGCTGAAAGTCACTTTGGCATGGTCTTACTTCAGAAGAGGTTCAAGTAACTGAAGAGGTGATCTCAATTTCTTGGCAATAGAACCTAACAGAACTAGAATTCTGGTAACCAGTCATACACATTCTAGAGGTAGTACCTTGTCTGGTTCATGTGAAGGCAGATGCTTTACAGAGCAAAATGTTTTCTTGATGATTCCAAACTTTCTAAGTGTGTAGCATAAAAATTTCCTGAGAATCTGCAATGAATGACTAGAACAGGTTATTCAATGTTGAAATTGTGACACAGCTGTTACATTTGTACCACTGAACATGGCTGTCAGGATGGATATGTAAATATTGGATAATAGTTTTTCTACTCAGATATTTATTCAAAGACTTCATTCAATAATCTGGTATCATCACTGGATGGAGATCTATGTGCACATTCATGTATATCTGATCTGAGACTACAAGTTTTCAAAGTGAGTCACCTGGGATAGACAGCACTAAAGATTGTCCCACATGTCAGACAATCTCTCTGCAGAGTTCCAAGTAGATCATCAGGGATTATTTATTAAATCTGCCTCAATGGGAAAAGATCAAGTACACAATACAACCAATAATGATATCTCTGTTTTTAATTAAGAAGAGTCTCCAGAAGGAACTCTGTAAGTAGGAAGTTGAAATATCTAGAATGGGGCCAGGACAGATACCAAGTTTGGGAACTTCTCTAAACTCTGTCCCAACCCTTTACCTCTGAATGACTTATATTCCCAAAGGAATCTGGACTCTATTACTCCTCTATCAATCTAATAGGTGAAAATCTCAAGATCTCATACTTGTAGAAAGAATAGAGAATATATTCTTGCATGGTTTTTAATTTAAATGGGTAAGGCATATTTCTTCACTTTTGCTATTTTTTTTTTAGATAAATTTCCAAGGTAGCCAATGGAGCAGTCAACTCCACTGTACTTTTAATACTTTTATAAGACTTTAATGCCAGGAAAAAATTTTCAAAAAAAAAAAAGAGTGATGGTTACATAAACTCTTCTACATATTTTTGTAAATATACCATATCATGAAACAAATCTCTATGGCCCCACCAGGTAACATGCTGTGTTCTCACATGCTTTCATACTATTCCAGTAACAAATGCCATTTCTTGCAGCAGTTGGGCATAATGCTGGTAGAATGATGCAATTAAATTGCACCTGTATTCAGCCATTCTTCAGAGATAAAGAATTTGTTCCCTAGTGAGCTACATCACTATCATGGGATGTCATAAGACAAAGCCACAAATGGGAGTTTAAGGACAAAAATCTAGAGGCTATATATCAAAGTGCTTGCTGGAATGATTTTTTGTGGCTATTCTTTAGCATGTAGATTGCTTTCTTTTTTCTCTATGTTTGAGTGTCATTTTTCTGTGCTTCTCTTATCGTTATTTCTACTTCTTATATGAAGAAAAACTTAACTGGATTAGATCTCACATAAATTAATTAGATTAACATTAATCCCATGTTTAAGAAACCTATATTCAAATGGATTCTCAGTCTGAGGTACTGAGTATCTAGAACAACAACATGTAAGATTTAGGAAGGGGACACAAGGCAGCCCATACCATAAAATGGTCTTCTTCTTCTGAAGAGAGGCTTTTTGGAAAAAGAATACTGAGCAAAGGGTTATGCACATGTAATATTTTTATAGTTATAGTCAGATTACATCATGTAGTGCTGTTAAACTTCCATTGCTACTAGAAATATCTGATTGTAGCTATTTCCTCTGCAGTTGCAATCTGCAGATTAGCATTAAAAAAATTTGATTTGGTTAATCTCTTTTCCATGTAGCAAATAAAATCACCTTGCGCCATTTTTTTTTTCAATTTCTCAACTGACAAGCTTGAGTTACCTTTCAGTTGATTTTGAGCCATTTAGATTTTTTTCTTCCCTGAGTCATACTCAGATTCTGGGTCCTGTGATGTGCTTTCTTGTACCTTGTATTCTTCAAGCATTTGCTTCTTTGTGGAACCTGCATTGACATAGCTTAGGTTGTGAAGAATTTCCATAACATCAAAGGACAAACAATTTTGACTCTTAGTACAAAGGAACATCCTGGGGTGTCTTATCTAGGCTCTCTCTTTCAAGTGGGGAATAAAAATATTTCTCCACACTGAGAGTCCGTAGCAGGAGCAAACCTGACGTCTAGGAGCTTCTAGGGGGAATTTCATAGAGTTCTCTCTGTGGACAATTCTTAGTTCTGATACATGCTGCTGAGAAGCCATTGATATCTACAAGTCTATCTTTTCTCATGTCTAAAATGGGGTGTTCTTAGATGATAGCTGGATAATGGCTTCATGGAAGGTATTGATATAAGTAGGTGCGTTGGCTCCATAGCTGACAAAACATCTTGGAAGTTACTGTGTAGATTCTGCTTAAACATTATCTGACACCTATAACAATTTTCTTTCAGAAGATTACAACTTTGTCATTATGGGCATTCTTGTCATTCACCTGCCCAAGTACATCACCTCTTTCTTGTCTAAACTCCAGATTCCAATGCTCCAATGATTCATGGTACTGCCAAGAATTACATGTCCTTTTTGACCTCCTTTCACTCCATGCCTCAAATAAAGAAGTTTTCTGCTACATGCCTCTATAGCCTGTGTTCATCTGTGTTTAGAAAATGGAACTTGGTGGTCTATTTCATCCCTCTAGAGCAGGTTGTTCTGTAATTGATAAACTCTTTTGAAACCAAATTATATCAGCATCAATTTTATGCTTAAAGAAGGGTTGAGATGAATTCTAGCTGGTGTTTGCCAATGATGTTAACTGATCTCTGATTCTCTAGATCTTGGAATGGGAGCCCTGAGATGACTCAGATATATGAAAAGGTTATGTCTGTGTTTTAATATGTAATACATGGTTTGGAATTTTTTGTACATGCATCATAAATTTTGATATTTAAAAATAATCATTATTTTTCAAATATGAGAAAAATATAAGGAATGTTGCAAGAGTCTTATGGTCTGGTGGAGGTATTTTGGCTTTGAATTGAGAATGAGTTCATGCTTTAGGATGCCCAGCTTCTTATTAGTTGTGGGACTTTGATCACAGGAGGAAGCAGATATCATAGCCTGGCCTAAGGTCTAAGGCCACACTGCCAATGCAAAGTTCACTTTAAATGCAGTAGAGTTAAGGATGTGGACATATTGAAGGGTATGTGTCCCCCACATCTGGGACCCTATCTGCCTTTGTTTGCTCTCTGATATCTGCATGGAAAAGAACTATGACCAACATCTAGTGGACTTCTGCCCTCTATGGCTTCTGCCTCTATGTAGTCCTGGCTGGATGCCCAAGTGCCTCAATGCTTACCCAGAAGGATGTTGACCCCTGAGCATAAGTATTCTCTGGACTTGGTGACACTAGAGACTGAGGAATGCCCCACCTCTATCCTCATCTGCTACATCTCACCATGGCTTCTTATCCATTCCCTCTCATCCTCTAGGCTTCCTCCTGGCTTACAGGGTCTCTTTTCCTGTACTTAACCCCCAAAAAACTTACACATTTGTGCAATAAGACCTGGTATCAATATCCTCTGGAAAATAACTATGAATGGCCATTTAAAGGCACTCTAGATCCCAGTATTATTAGGGATCTTTTCAACTATTGTGAGCACTGGAAAATGGAAATTGATATCATATGTTCAGATCTTCTCCTCTCTTCTAAGCCCTCTCTGCAACTCTTGATCTCCCACACAAGTCCTCTTATCTCTCACATCCCCTTTCTTTCTAATGAAGCTGCCACAGCACTGTCCCCTTGGCCCCTATGCCCTTCTCTTCTCCTGCTCCATGTTCACAGGCTGCTGCTTCTCTACTCTTATCTCGGTGTTCCTCTCAAGGTGGCTGGGATCAATAGTGTAATCTGAGTTTATGTACCTTTCTCTTTGTTAGATCTTCCATGAATAGAAAAGAGGCTTAGGTCCTAAACTTTAAGTCCCACCGCATATATGCCCTTATGATCTTGCCTAACACCCTCCTGTTCAAGGAGCACAGGCAAGTTTTGGAGCAAGCTAAAAACTATGCTGATGAGGTACAAAGAGATCTCTCTGAAGCCAAACCTGATTGAAACCCTAACTGGAATTATAATTTGCTTAGAGTAGTAACTAGTAAAAACCCAATTCATTACTTACATCATGGCAGGACTTAGAAAGGCAGCCCATAAGGCTATTAACTATGAAAAGCTCCATGAAGTCATCTGAGATAAAAATGAAAACACTTCGGCAATTTTAGGTCACCTGATGAAGGCTTTATTTCAATATACTAATCTGGCCCCTAAAACTACAGATGGAAGAGAATTACTAATGACCTACTTTTTCTCTCAGAGTATCCACAATATTAAGACCAAACAAAAGTAACTCAAGAAGGGGTCCCTAACTCCCCAAGCTGAGGTTCTCAGAGTGGCCTTTAATGTTTATAACAGGAGAGATGAGAAGGCCTGGAAGCAAAAATATCAGATGCTTGCTCAAGCCATCCAGCCAGCCTTAGCATCTGTCCTGGTTCATCTGGTCCATGGAAGAGTCTCTTGGGACTGCCTGGACTCTGTTTTAAATGTGATCATATGGGTCACTTGGCTTGTACATGTCCTAAGCCTTGGAAGTCTCCAGGACCTTGACCTAAATTCCATCAGAAGAGACACTGCACCATTGACTGTCCCTCAGTCCATAGAGGCCCCCAGCCATTCAGCCCTTGTAAACATTAGCATTGTTTATGACTTTGGCTCTCTACTTTTCACCCATGCCTTTTGGTTCCTCAGTACCTGTTCCCCTTATGGGTAGGGACATCCTCACAAAGTTGAATTCTATGTTTTCCTTCTTCCCTCATATATACTTCCATCCAGACTTGCCTGCTGCTCTCCTGATCCTCACCCCTGCCTTAGGACCATCCCCTATTTTGTCTGCTAGTGACTTCCTATTACCTAATTATGAGGTGGTCCCTACTTATATGGGATGTTTCAAGTTCTTCTATTGCTTCACATCATGAGCCCATTCACCTTCATCTCAAAACATTTTGCAGAACATCCTTGATCATGTTCTCCCATCAGTCTTTCTCTCCCCTCTGGGGATATGAGCTGCTTGGGGATCCTGGACTGAGGGCCCAGGACAATTACCCTTCTTCCATTCACCTGGCACTATGTTTCTTCACCCAAAGTCAGCCTCATTTGGGTACAACTCTTCTCTCTAAAACTTAGCTCTTGGCCTAGCACCAAGGTTCTCGCCCATTCCTTCTGTTGGGTGTGTGGAAGACTCCCCACTAAAGTTTCCATCTTGCGAGAACATCATGGAATCCTTTAATTTTCCCTATCATCTCCAAAGGACACCAAGCTGAAGAGTGCCAAATTTAAATATTTTCTTGTCCAATCCCTGCAGGACACAGTGAACACTTGCTGTTTCTGAGTCATCTTGCCAATTGGCACCTGCCACACCACCTACGCTATCCTTCTTAAGCTGAATATTGCAAGCTCACACTCTGCCCTCACACTCTGCTGTCTTCCTCTTTTTTCTATTCTCCCTCTACTCTCTTTCTCTCTCAGCTCTCTTCCTCTACTCTCTTTCTCTCTGCCATTCTCCTCTCCTCTCTCTGCTGTCTACCTCTCCTTTTCTTCCCCTTCAGGCAGCTCCACAATAAAATCTCTTGGTTGACTCTCGGGTGAGTCAATTGAATTTCACCTTTCCCTTTACTAGTTCACTCTTTGGTCTTGGTTTTTAGCTGCTCAGCAGAGCTCAAGAAAGCCCTGGCCAGGCAACCAAGAATCTCTACAGGCAAAGCCCAGGACTAGGGAAGTAGCAGGTGACTCCTTCTCTCAGTCCCAGACACTAAATCTTGAGGGGATTGGTTGAAAAAACCATTCAATTTGTCATGCTCTTTGCCTTGGAGCCCTTCAGAGAGGGGGGGAGGAGTAAGGGATTCTGTGACATTTTTGCTAGAAGAAAACTTAACTTCAGCAAAGAGCCTCCCACACACACCCAACAATGGGGAACTCTCAAATCCCATCTGATTCATGGCTACTTTCTTGCCCACTTAGCCCCACTCCATTTGGCTTCTGATCTAAAGGTCCATTGACCAATTCAACCTTCCAATCTTCATAACTTTTCCTAGCACTCAGAAAAATGGAAAAAAATCCCTTATGTTCAGGCTTTCTCCTTGCTCCATTCAAAGCCTTCCTTTGCTCCTCTTGCTTCCCTCCTCAGCTTCTACCTGCCACTAAAACTCTAGATTCCTCCAGAGACCCTATTTCTAGACAAACAAAGGACCTAGAATTCACCTACATGGTAAAGTCCTAGGCACAATATCCCTGGCCAAGGCCACACTGAGCTAATATTGAAATACAAAGGACAAACTCAGTAGGCTCAATAGGAGGCCTAAGGGAAAAAAATTGTTTAACTTTATCCTTGCCTACCAATGTTGGCCACAGCCTCTCTACTCATTAACAAGTCAAAGAAATTTACCTTTGAGGCCCCACTCACCATCCTGGTTCCCCATCACCTATAGGAACTGCTCACCTACAAGGGTTTACATTCCTCATTCTCTGTTGCCTTTTATCTCTACAGGTTTCCCTAGTGGAAGATCCCAGTCTTACTTTCCACACATGTTTACCTTTAAACTCTGCTGCTCTCTTCCCAACTACTCAGGACTCTTCCACCTCTTCTCGTCTTACATATTCATGCATTGAAACTCTGGAGGAGTTTCTTACACATTTCTCCCACATATAGGAAGGACCCTTGCTCCAGGCAACATACACTAGGTTCACAGATGGCTTCTCCTTCCTTCAGGAGAGAGTTCATTGGGCAGGGTGTGCTATAGTCTCTCTAATCTTGGTTGGTTGTGGAAGAAGCTCCCCTCCCCAATAATCATCCAATCAGCAGGCTGAAGTTGTTGCCCTCATCAGAGCCTTCACTTGGGCAACGAGAGACTGCCTCATTGTCTACACTCACTCTAAGTGCACTTTCCACATATTTTTCTGCCATATTGCTATTTGAAAGGAGCACAGATTCTTTACCACCAAGGGAACTTCAATTACTAATGCCACTTTATCTCTGATCTCCTTCAGGCCTCCAAGCTTCCCACTTCTATTGTAACTGAATGGCAGCTAAGTAACCCCCTTCTCCAGTGAGCACTTCTTTGCTGACTTCTCTCCTTGTCATAGGCCTTTTACCAATGCTTGCCCCCTGCATCATTAGATTCATTAGAAACCAGATTCAAAGAATCTCTTACCAAATTATGAACCATCTTCTCTTACAGGACTTTAACCCCTCAAAAAAGTCGATCTGTCCAGTGTCAGCATTGCCCAGCACTAACTGACCATCACCATTGCCTCAATGACACCTTGCACCTCTAACAAGGGTCTAGATGCTGGCCCCTCTCAGCAGAAAGACGATATAGAATGTTGATCTATGACCCTGTCCCTTACGGGGCCCAAAAACAAACAAAAAAGAGGAGAATGTAAGGTCCTCGCTAGGATTAATATGGCCATCCTAAGTAACAGCTGCCATCTAAAGAAAAATTTTCACTTTCCACCCAAAGACCTTTCTGAGAAAGGCTTACCACTCCCTCAAACCAACCCTACCCTTAACTGTCCACATTAGAATCCACCTGGCTCTAACCCCTGAGCCACCCCCTTAGAGTCTCTAACCCCAAGCCTGTGTTGCCTCTCTCCCTCTATGGAGAGATGGACTTTATTTGTCAGCTCTGACAAATAATCTGTGTATATCTCTGCCTGATCTTCACCTTTCATTTCTCCTAGCCTGACTCCCCATTCCTCACTTTCCTTTCAGTATCAATGTATTCTCATATGATTTTATTTGCACAATATGTCATTTGTTAATGGAACAGAGACTGCCAGCTATATTCTTTCATTCTGGGCATACTACTCAATTATACTTATCAATCTGCCTTGTAGTTAGCTCTGATCATAAGATTAAGCTTTCTAAAACTGGAAATGACTGGAAGTAACATGTGCCACTGCCAAGAATGTACATACAATAATTCCGTTGTTTCCATGCTATTTTATTTTCTAGGTTTCTGGGATGATTTAACTCAAGGTTGCCAACATATCGTGATGCTCAAGATGACAAAAATTTCTTCCATTCCAGTCTATGAATCGTGAATTAAACCATGAAAAAGACATACATTTGTACCTGCTTCTATGTTCTAAATTTTGACTGAAGAGATTCCTCATATTAGTGACTATTGTCTCAGCTGCCGCTATGAAGTCATTGTGTATATTTCTTTTGTAGATGCAAATAATCTCACTAGGTATATAAGAGGTGGACAATTTTGGTAGATGCAAATATTTATCTTTTTCCTGGCCTACTTAAGGGTTTTATATGTTTGTATCTACATGGACGTGAGTAGGTATATGTTCTTGGTATGTCTCAGTTTATACTCAGTAGCATCTTGAGCATCTTGAATATGTATTGATTTTATTGAAGGTGCTGAAGACAGCTTTGGTCTCCATGCCTCTCCAAGTGACCATTAAGAAATACACAAGTCCAAAATATCAGTGAAATTATCAGATCATCCTCAGAAGTTTTTGTTGGAAATATCAGATTGTTTTCAGAAATATGAGCTACAATTTTGTATGTTGTGGTTGGCTCCAATCTGTCTCCTACCACAACTGAAGAGTAATACTATCACATAAGTGTGATTTGTTTAAATTTAATCTGTATAATTACCACCATTATCTCATTTCCCTTAAAAAGCCAAATCTTATTTTAATTTATCCATCATAGATAAACAGTGTTTGTCTTTTTTTCTTTACATTTCACATAGGTTCTTCAAGTTTCTATCTTAGAGTCTGCAACAAAATAGTTTTTACTCCTGAGTATATGAAGTCTATATAATTTCATATAAATCCCTGCATGGCCAGTTTTAAATTGTTTCAATTTCCTTCAGGATTTTCCTCATCCATATGAGCCACTTTCATCTTCACTAAAAGGAAAAATTACTATTAGAAAATATATAAAGTTATTTTTTCTCAGTTTAATTAGGAAGAGTCTAACAAAAGAACATTTGACAAATACACTCTGACTTTGGTTAGGTGACCTGGATCCAAAGCCCCAGACACAAAGTCTGGATCATGAAATGTTTTCTTTACTATCAAAAACATTGGCCCTGGGCTGGGGTTGTGGCTCAGCAGTAGCACACTTGCCTAGTATGTGTAAGGAACTGGGTTAAATTCTCAGCAAACATATAAATAAATTAAATAAAGATCTATTAAAAACTAAAAATTCTTTGAAAATAGAAAAAAAAAAACTTTGGCCCTCAGGATAATCTCAGGCAGTAGAATAACACTACTTTATCCTTTCTTTTCTCTTTCAGTCTCTTCTTTGCTCTTTTAATCCCTCTCTCAACTCCTCTTTTTCTACTGACTAAAAATACTCTTTCTCCTTTTTAGAATGCAGTTGCTGATTATCATAGGTCCAGAGAATATGCCAAAACATATCCTTTGATTATTAGCAGGCTGGGGAATGAGTATATTTCCAGATGTTACCTCTTTTGCCTTCTTTTCATGCTTCAACTCTTTGGAAGTTTACTCAGATCAGGTAAATTTCTCTCAGAAGCTCAATTCTCCAAAATTTAGCTGATGGTAACTATGAATGAACTCCATACCTGAATGAAAAAAATTGAGTGATGCTATATGTTCACGAAATTTTTGTACTGAGCAGACACAACATCTGGATTGTTATAAAACCAGCTATCATTAAGGCCTCAACAATGTATTGTGACCTATGGATGACATCACACAGTCCAAGAACCCAGCCAATATTCATTGTACTACAGCATTGATAAAACTCATCAGCTAATGTGATACACTTTATATAGGGGAAACCCTGTCATTAAGTTGAACTTTCATACTTTGCACTTGATATCAAAAATAAAAGTGACACAAATTAAACAAAGTAAATCCTTTTTATCTTTTGGACACTGAATTGCTCAATCTCCCCATTTGTGTGAATATGACAGTATACAAGAGGCTCTGGCTTAGCCCCATGTTAGAAAACTAAAGGCTGTATCTCATAAGTACAATCTTTACAAACCTAGGTGACAGGAATGCTGGAATATGGTATGGTTCTGAGAATATCTCATCTGTTTATAACCTACCCCCAGATTCAAAGAAAATGGTTATTTTAATTGTGACAGTTTCCTACTGCTTTCATAGAAATTTACCAAAATTTTATCACTTAAAATATAAACATACCATCTTCTAGTCCTGAGATCAAAAGCCCAGTATGGGACTTGAGGCCTAAAATCAAGGTTTGAGCAGGACTGCTTCTATCTGGTGTCTCAATTTGAATAGCTTTTCATCACCCCCCCACCCCACGTCCACAGGTTTGAAAGCTGCCTGCAATACTTAGCTCTTGTTCTTGTTCTTCAACAGGCATTAGTCTAATATCTGCTTCCGTGGTTACAGGTCCACTCTGATTGTACCTCCTCAGCTGTTTTTCTTAAAGGATATTGTGATGGCCCTGGCTATATGCAGATGATCTAGGAAAATCTTCTTTTATAATTTATGACTTCTTATCTGTAAAGTCTGTTTGACCATGCAAGGTCACATATTCATAGGTTTCATGAATTAGGAGGTGGAAATTTCCAGGGGAACTGTTGAAAGAGAGGGTTCTTTCTTTATCTTGCTATGCCAAAATAAAATCACAGGATTTCAGAGAGAATTCACCTATACTCAAATATAGTAATATGAAAATGAAAACTGGAAATTTAATAAAATTTTGTAATGAGCGACAGCAATGATATAATCATATTGAATAAAAAAAGCAGAATACAAATAAACAGAATGAATTTAAAAACTAAAATTAACAAGAGGAATAAAATGACAATTGCAAAAAAATGTTTCATGGTATAAACTTAGGCAAACATTTAACTAAAAATTTTAAGACAGATAATGGGTCAATGTATATAAAAAAAATATAGAGTTTTAATCTCTGGAAAAGAGAGCTGCTAAACAAGTCCCTAACTGAATATAAAAACTAATTAGAATCTGAAAGATAAAAGGGAGCATAAAGTCTAATATTTGGTAAATAAACTTACATAAAGTAAGGTGAAAAAAGAAACAAAAATATAATTAATTTAAAGATATATATATATATATATATATATATATATATATATTTGAATTAAGAATTGAACCTAAGGGAACTTAAACACAGAACTACATCCTCAACAATTTTTATATTTTATTTTAAGACAGAGTCTTGCTAAATTGCTTAGGGTCTTGTTAAAATGCTGAGTCTGAATTTCAACATGTGATCCTCCTCCCTTAGCCTTCTGGGACCCCATGTTGGGGTTACCAACATGCACCATTTTGTCTGACCAAAAAAAAAAAAAAAATTAAAAACACAAGTCAAGGAATGGAACAAAGTAATAATTATTGGTTTTGATCAAAATAGGTTAAAAACTAAACTGTGTAATATAGGCAACTCAAAAATAAATGGAAATGTCAAGAAAGAATTTGAGTTCAACTTTCAGTGCTACAAGAAAACAGAACTAGAATTATCATGGAATATAGGTAGAAATGGTACAGGGTGGTGTTTATTTCTCCAATTATAATATACTTTTCTAGGAATAGTGTTCCAACTTCAGGTTCTTTAAGCCCTGGTCAGATATGACCCCCGCAGACTCATCTTCCATTCTGGTCTGTCTTACAGGGTACTCCAGGACTATGCCAATTCAAATGTTATATCCACATGATGTCTCTTGGCTTTTATTTTATTGTTCCTCCTGTGTTGAAAACTCACATAAAATCCTGGGATCAAATACTATTGTGTTGGGTGAGTGTATAAATGCTTGTTCAACTTAAAAGTGTTTCTCGTCAGAAATTTGGAGGAATGTATCTGTGTATATCGGATCTCACATGATACTGGGTTCCAAGTTTTTTTCCAACCAAAAAGCCATACATGGATAATTAATTATAAGACTTTAAGAGATGACACAATTATCAATACTTTAATGTCTATGCACTGTATTTGAAAATACATCTAAAATAATCAACTTGATCATGAAATCTCATAAATTAAGAAATGACTTTAAAAAACTACTATAAAAGTATAGTAAAGGACTGAGAAGATCACTAAATACATTTATATGTTAAAAATGAGAGGGGAGTATGGAAATTATAAATAAAGAAGAAAATGTAAATTTTCAAAGGTTTTAGAAAATGAAAATAGCTACAAAATGCTGGTGGTGTGCACAGAGGAGGAGGTTAAGATATGTTAATATCTTCATTGCAAATCTCAGGATTTAGTTTATGCTTCCTTGAATTATATAAACCCACCCTTTTCAATATCTTAAACCTATTCATCTTAATTACATGAAGGATTTTAAATATTAATATACTTGTGTTTATTGTTAGATTTCTTCCAGTTTCATTTTTTCCAACAAATTCAAGAATTATTAAATTCAATTTGTAATTTAAAATACTATCATTCAATTTTGGAAAATAAATTCTGTTTCACTTTCCATCATCTCTTTTTCTCATATGCATTTAAGAACTTTATTGATGTGTAATTTATATGCATTAAAGAAGCATATTTAATTATATAACTGAATGAGTCTGATTCATCTACCCATTTTGCCTTCTACTTATAGTAGGGATAGATAAAATATTCCTTTGTGACAACGTCTAACTCTTGTTGAGCATGGTTACGTTTGAGTAGTAAACTCAATACTAAGTTTAAAGCGAGCCTCAGCAACTTATGGAGACTCTAAGCAACTTAGTGAGACCCTGTCTCTAAATAAAATATTTAAAATGTTGGGATGTGTTTCAGTGCACTCTGAGTTTAATCTCTGGGGGGGAAAGAAAAAAAATTCTTTGAATTATATTTTTCTTTCTTTTTTTCATCTTATTTTTATAACTTTATTTACTAAATATTAAATTTTATTCTCCCTTCTATTTTTAAAAAATTATTTTTATTTTAATTTGTTATATATAAAAACAGAATGCATTACAATTTATATTACACATATAGAAGGCAATTTTTTGTATCTCTGGTTGTACACAAAGTAGAGTCACATCCTTAATACATGTACTTAGGGTTATGATGACCATTGCATTCCACTGTCTTTTCTACCCCTATGTCTCCTCCCTTCCCCTCCCTCCATTTTTCTCCTCTAGATAGGGCAAAGGAGAAAAGAACTCCCTTCTCTTTCTTTCAAATTTTAATTAGGCTATTTATTCAGTTATGCACTTGTTTAGTATCAGAGCTCTAAAGTCTGAAATTTTTTAATTTTTTTGTTACATAGATCTGCCATCTTGTCTTTGAGTTCGTTATTAAATTTTTTGCAAGACTTGTATAGCTCAAAACATTATTTTTTAATTGGAATTTCATTCCTTCTGTTAACGTTTAATTTTCAAGTGACTTATTGTTTCTTTTATTCTTCTTTGTTTTATTCATTATGTTTACATTGCTGTGTCAATTCATTCCAAACTTTTGCTCAATTTCAGGTTTTTGCTATCAAAATATTATATTTTACTAGAGGTGAATTCTCTCTGAAACACTGCAATTTTATCTCAGCATAGCAGGATGAAGACAAAACCCTCTACTATGACAGCCACTCTTAGAACCTATGCATTGCGGACTGGCATGGCATAAGAGACTTTGCTACCATTGGTCTACAAATCTATTTTGGTGCCAATACCATGCTGTTTTTTGTTACTAATGGCTGTAATATAGTTTAAGGTCTGGTATAGTGATGCCTGCCACCTGCTTCAGTTTTCTTGCTAAGGATTGCTTTAACTATTCTGGGTCTCTTAATTTTCTAGATTAATTTCATGAATGCTTTTTCTACTTCTATTGGGAATATCATAGGGATTTTGATTGAAAATGCATCAAATCTGTATAGTGTTTTGGTAATATGGTCATCTTGACAATTTTAATTCTGCCTGTCCAAGAACAAGTTATATCTTTCCATATTCTAAGGTCTTCTTTAATTTCTTTCTTTAGCATTCTGAGGTTTTTATTATAGAAGTCTTTTACCTCTTTCATTAAGTTGATTCCCAAGTATTTTATTTATTTTTTTATGCTATTGTAAATAGTGTATTTTTCCTCATTTCCCTTTAGAGGATTTTTCACTGATATGCAGAAATGACTTTGATTTATGTTTGTTGATTTTGTTTCTTTGCAGAATTTATTTACTAGTTCTAAAATTTTCTTGTGGAAATTTTTGGGTTTTCTAGATACAGAATTATATCATTAAAAAATAGTGCTAATTTGAGTTTTTATTCATCTATATATATCCTTTTAATTTTTTTAATTGCTCTGGACAGTGTTTTAAGAACTATGAAAAATAGAAATGTTGAAAGAGGGCATTTCTGTCTTGTTCCAGTTTTAAGTGGGAATATTTTCAATTTTTCTCCATTTAGAATGATGTTGGCTTAGGACTTAGCATAGTTATCTTTAATTTGATTGATGTGATGAATTACATATTAAAAATAAACACAAAAATTACACATAATAAATAAATAAATAAATAAATAAATGTATGTATCTATCTACAACTAAAAATAGTTTTTTAGAAAGAATGTTTGCAGGAAATCTAAAGTCAAATTTGATCATGTATATTATTTCTCTTCTTCATTGTTATTTGTTACACTAATAGTGAACATTATACCTTCAATACATTTGAATGTATTCTAATGTTCTAAAACATCAATTAGAATCATTCTTCATCTCTTTGTTTTCCCCTTCCTAGATTATACTTTCTCTTCTTAACTCCTAGTCTCCCTTTTACATTACATTATCTGCTGCTAGTTCAAGTATACCTCTTATTTTTTTCCCTTTCATCTTGGTGTATATTATTTCTTACCTTCTTTTCTTTTTTTCTTTTCTTTCTTTTATCCAATTCTTCTTTTTGTCCTTTAAGTCCTTGTTTAATGTTTTAGCAGTTTACTATTTTTAATAACTAATCTTTTAATTTGTTTCAGAACTCTACTGCAAGATTATACCTGGATTACAGGAATATTGAAGAACAATATCAACAAGTTTTTCATTTTTATTAAGGAGGAAATAAATAGGGTTCAATAAATTTCCTCAAATGGTACTAATACAGGCATCATAAAAGATCACACATTGAATTTATTTGTCCAACCCAGAACACTAAAGATAAATCTCACAAAGTAATCTCTTCCTTAATTGAAGGAGCAATAACCATCTCAATATGGTAGACATGGAAGGAATATGAAGAAGACTTCAAATGATCTATAGTACTTCAGCAACTGCTCTATTGAAAAATGGCTGAGAAAATTTTAGAGAAAAATATTGAGAAATTCGTAGTTAATTTTGTTCAATGAGATAAAAGAAGATGTAAGGAGTAAAATTAGAAAACACAGAAAGTGTCAAATCAATACAATAGAGATAGAGATTTGAAAAAAAAATAGAATTCAAGCCAAAATTCTTCAAAGAGACATAGAAAATCACCTCATATTGGTGGAGGGAATCATCCAACAACAACATATACCAATTATAAATATTTATATTTTATGTACATAAAAAACTCTTCTTGATATTAAGAATCAAATAGACCACAATTCAATAATACTAGGTGAAGTTAGCACAACTCTCTCACCACTAGATTGATAATACAGACATAAACTTAGGGAAGATTGTACAGAGAAAAAAATACTCTGAACCAAATGAACCTAACAGACATCTATGGAATATTTAATTAATCGATGATTGAATTCACTTTCTAAATAGTACATGAAATATTTAATCATATTTTACATCACAAATCAAACTATAACAAACATAAAACTGAATAGAATTTCTTGCAAATTATCAGACCATAAGCAATAAATTAGAAATCCATGACAAGATAAAAAAAAAACAGCCTCTCTAATACTTGAAGATAAATTCACCTTTGAATAATAAATAAAGATGAAATCAGGGAACAAATAAAAATTCTTAAAAACAAGTAAGACTTAGCAAGGGAAGGAAACTTGAAGTAAATACCTTTGGTTAACATAGATGCACAAATTCTTAATATAATATTGGCAGACTGCATACAAAAACACATCAAAATGTTAGTGCATGACTGAGGCAGTAGCTTAGTTGCAGAGTGCTTGTCTAGCATGTGTGAGGCATTGGGTTCGATCCTTAGCATCACATAAAAATAAATGAAATAATGGTATTTGGTCCATCTGCAACTAAAAAACATTATTTTTTGTTGTAGTTATAGATGAACAGAATGCCTTTATTTTATTTATTTGTATGTGATGCTAAGAATCACACCCAGTGCCTCTTCCATGCTAGGGAAGCCCTCTATCACTGAGCCACAACCTTGACCTAAACAATAATATGTTTTTTTAAAAATGGTAGTGCATTATGATCAAGTGGATTTCAGTCTAGATATGCAAGGAAGGTTCAACATATACAAATCAGTAATTGTAATTTACTACATAAATAAATTCATGAACAAAAATCACTTGATTGTCTTAATAGATCCAGAAAAAGTTTTTGAAAATGTACATCTACCATTTATGTTTAAAACATTAGAAAACTAAGGATATAAGGAAATTACCTCAAAATTGTA
Source organism: Ictidomys tridecemlineatus (assembly GCF_052094955.1). Classification (NCBI taxonomy): domain Eukaryota; kingdom Metazoa; phylum Chordata; class Mammalia; order Rodentia; family Sciuridae; genus Ictidomys; species Ictidomys tridecemlineatus. Next base: position 208,099 of record NW_027522565.1, on the reverse strand, counting down.
AAGCTTACACCATACTAAATGGAGAATAACTGAAAGCATTTTCTGTAAAAACAGAAACAAGAAAAGGATGTCCAAACTTACCAGTACTATTGGTACTATTTAGTGCTTAAAACTCTATCCAGAGCAATTAGGCAAGAGAAGAAAATTAAGGGAAAATTATAGGAAAAGAAGAAATCAAATAGTCTGTTTGCTGATGACATGATTCTAAATTTAGAAGACCCAAAATATTCCACAAGAAGATATCTAGAATGATCAATTCAGTAAAGTATCAGGATACAAGAACAACATAAATAAATCACTTTTGGACACTACTGTGAAAAATATCCCATTCTATCAATCAGAAATATTTTGGAATTAGTCTAATGAAGTATATGAAGAAACTCTATAAAGAAAACTCCAGAAGACTGAAGAAAAAATTGAAAAAGACCTTAAAAGTTGAATAGATAGGCAGAATAACATGATCAAAATGTTTATCCTATCAAAAGCATAATTCAGGCTCAATGCAATCCCCATCAAAATACAAGTGACATTCTTCAAAGAATTAGAAATATCAGTTCTAAAATTCACGGAAAAAAAGAAAACCAGAATACCAAAAGTATCCGAAGCAAAAAGAGCAATGTTGGAGTCATCACAATACTGAATCTAAAATCATACTAAAGGGCTATAAAAATAAAAACAACATGGTACTGGCACCAAAATAGGCATGAAGACCAGTGGGATATAATTAAAAAACACCGACAGAAATCCATAGTTATCTGTTTCTAGACAAAGGTGCCAAAAACACACAATGGAGAAAAGATAGCCCCTTCAACAAATGGTGCCGGGAAAACCGAAAATCCATGTATAGTACAATGGAATTAACCCCTCTTACCCTGCACAAAATTCAAATTTAATCAAATACCTAGGAATGGGAACAGAAATTCAGCAACTGCAAGAAGAAAATATAGGCCCAACACTCCAATATGTCAACACAGGATACAACTTTCCTAACAACACTCCTAAAGAGATAGAAATAAAGTTAAATTCATTAAGTGGATAGCATCAAATTAAAAAGCTTCTGCACAGGGCTGGTGTTGTCGCTCAGCTGTAGAGTGCTTGCCTAGCATGAGGGAGGCCCTGGGTTCAATCCTCAGCACCACATAAAAATAAATAAATAAAATAAAGATATTTCATCCAATTACTATATATATATATATAGTAATTGGATATATATTTCTGCGCACAGAATATAGAACACAAAGAACTTGATAGCTAAAAACAAATGACCCATGGCTGAAATTGTAGCTCAGTGGTAGAGCACTCACCTAGCATGCGTGAGGCACTGGGTTCGATCCTTAGAACCACATAAATATAAAATAAAGATACTGTGTTCATCTATAACTAAAAAATAAATATTAAAAAAAAATCCAATTAAAAAATGGGCAAAAGAACTAAACAGACACTTATCAAAAGAAGAAATTCAGACAACATATGCATGAAAAAAATTTAAACACCTCTAAGAATTAGACAAATAAAAATCAAAACTACACTGAGATATTTTACTCCCATTAGAAGCGTAATTATTAAAAATACTAGCAAAAATAAATGTTGACCAGGATGTGGGGGAAATGATACACTCATACATTGCTTGCTGAGGGCCATTACCAAGTAGGAATGACGCATCAAAATCCTTGCCAGTGTACCCCATGTTAAATGGACTTGCCTTGGAACGCATTGAAATTTTCTTGCCAAGCGTACCCCATGCTGCTTAAGAGGACATTCGATGGGACATTGCATGCATGCTTTTATAAGGTGACCTTGCTCAAGGACCAAGGCGAATCCGGGTTTAGAGCTGATTAGGTTTGAGGAAGTAACCGGCTCCTTGAGTTTAAGGAGTTGCCAGTTTAAGACAATGGGTTTTAGGGAAGTTGGAGGTTGAAGATTATTGCTGGGATTAGGGTGTTCCTGCTGAGTTCTCATGAGATTAAAATGAGATTTGGAGATAGCCTCATGGAGTAGGTGAATCCTGCGGGCAGACAGCAGAACAAGATTGCCCCTGGACCTGTGTGGAGGGGGTGTGAGAGCGGGAATAGAGAATTGCTCTTTGAACCTACAAAGGTGTGTGGTGGCTCGTGATTCTGGTGCCAATCCGAGACTTTGGCAATTGCTGATGGGACTGAAAACTGGTGCAACCCTTATGAAAAGCAGTATGAAGATTTCCTCAGAAAACTTGGAATGGAATCACCATTTGATTCAGTTATCTCACTCCTTGATTTATATACAAAGGACATAAAATCAGCATACTACAGTGATGCAGCCACATCAATGTTTATAGCAGCTCAATTCACAATAGCTAAACTTTGAAGCCAACCTAAGTGCCCTTTAACAGATGAAGAGGTTAAGAAAATTTCATATATATATATATATATATATATATATATGTACAGAATGGAATGTTACTCAGCCTTAAAGAAGAATGAAATTATAGCATTTTTCAGTAATAGGATAGAGATCCATCTATCATGCTAAGTTAAATAAGCCCATCCAAAAAAACCAAAGGCCAAATATTTTCTCTGATATGCTAATGAACTCTCAATAAGGAGGGGGATAGAAGTAATTGAAATTAGACAAAGGGAATTAAGGGAAGTGAGGGGGAATGGAAATAGGAAATATAGTAGATGTACATTACTATCCTATGTGCATATGTGCATATGTCATTACATGACCGATGTAATTCTACATCATGTACAACCAGAAGAATAAGAGGTTATACTCCATATATGTATAATATGTACAAATACATTATACTATCATGTATAACTCATAACACATAAAAAAATTAAAAATACATTGATATTTGGGCTGAGGTTTTGTTTCAGTGGTAGAGTGCTTGTCTACCATGTGTGAAGCAATGGGTTTGATCTTAAGCACCACATAAATAAATAAATTAATTAAATAATTAAAAATACATTTATATCAATTCATGAATATATACTTATTGATACCATTTTATCATATAAACTTTGATATAGATTAATAAATATAAATTAATTGATATTGATTCATCAATATCATTTCATTGATGTAGATTGATTCAGACTTGATATATATTAGTTAAATTCATTGATATAGATTCACCCATATTCAATTTCATTACTATGTATTCATCAATATCAATTTATCCATATAGGTCCATTGATAGATTTTTCAATATAGATTGATATAGTTTCATCAATATCAATACATCTGTATTGATTGATCAGAAGAGATTCATTGATTTAGATACATCAACATGTATACATCAATATACATATATTTATATTATTACATTGATATATATTCATCAATATAGATAGGCCAATGTTGATTCATTGTTATGGTTTGGATGTGAGTATCCCCCAAGTCTCACATGTGAGACAATGCAAGAAGGTTTAGAGGAGAAATGATTGGGTTGTGAGGGTCTTAAGACAATCAGTGATTGAATTCCCTGATAGAGATTAACTAAATGATAACTGAAGTGGTAGGGTGTGGCTGGAGGAGGTGGGAATTGGGGTGTGGTTTTGGGATATATATTTTGTATCTCTTTATCTGCTTTCTGATCATGGTAATATGAGCTTCTTCCCTCTGCTACCCTCTCCTGCCATGATCTTCAGCCCCACCTCAAGCCCCCAGGAATGGAAACAGCCTTCTATGGACTAAGACCTCTGAAACTGTGAACCCTCAAATAAGCTTTTCCTTCTATACAATTGTTCTGGTGATCCTTTAGTCACAGCAGCAAAAAAGCTGACTAAAACATCTCATTGATACCAATTTATTGATATCTATTCATTGATATCAATTAATTGATAGAGAATCATTGATAGTAATATGTCAATACAGATTCATTGGTATCAATTCATCAATTTAGACTCATTGTTGTCAATTCATAAATATAAATTCATAGATGTAGATTCATTGATACTGATTCATTAATATGGATCCATAAAACATAATTTATCAATATTGTTTCATTGATATAGCATCCTCCATGCAGATTCATCAACAGATACATGATTTAGATTCATTGATACAGATTTATGGATATAGATTAATCAATGTTAATTCATCAATATAGATTCATCAATACAGATTTATTAGTATAAATATATTTGTATTTATTTATCAATATCAATTTGTTGATATAGATTCATTGATATTGACTCTTCAATACATCCTTTCAATATAGATTCATTTATATGAATCTTTTATATAGATTCTATATAATCTTTTATATACATTCATCAGCATAGTATAGTTTCCTAATATTGTTTCATCAATATAGAAAAATTAATGCAGATTCCACTAGATCTATTCATTGATTTGATTCATCAATAACAATTCATCATATCAATTAATGTAGATTGATATCAATTTGTCTATATAGATTCATTGATATATATTAATCAATATATTTTAGAGATGTAAATACACTGATATTGATGTATTGATTTAGATTCATCAATATGGATTATTGATACAGATATATTAATAAAGATTTATCAATACTGACTTTTTAAAAAAATATATTTTTATTTTAGTTCTTGATGGACCTTTATTTTATTTATTTATATATGGTGCTGAGAATCAAACCCAGTGCTTCACACATGCTACGCAAGTGCTCTTCCACTGAGCTACAACCCCAGCCCAATATTGACTCTTTGAGATCAATGAATTGATAATGATTCATTCATAACAATTAATCATATAACATTTGATATTGATATTTTAATATCAGTATCATTGATACAGATGCATCAATATTGATTAAGTGATATCTATTCTTTGATGGAGATTCATTGATATCATTTCTTTGATATAGTTTCATTCATATAGTCATCGATATTGATAAAATAAATTTCAATTTATTAATATAAATTCATTGATATGACATATCTATATACATTTAGTGATATTGACTTTTTGATTATATTCATTGTTTTAGATTCATTGATATCAATTGTTAAATATCTCATTTCATTGATATAGATTCATTGATAACTATGCATTGATATAGATTTATCAATGTCAAATCTTCAATTTAGATTTATCAATATAGAATCATGGATGTAGATGCCATGCAGTATGCATGGTGATTGCTGAAAAGAGATGCTCCGCCAATGGCAGCTCCTCATGATCATGGCGGTGCTGTATGAATACAATGAATGAATCTTTAAAAAGTACACAGAAGGGGGCCTGGCACTTAGGTGGCACTCTCTGGGTGGCTGTTATAACAGTATTGAGCCCCAGCTTCTTCTGTTAAACTCATTTTTTAACCCTCTGCAGCCATGTTGATCCCATTTGATGGACAGTATCCTGCACCTCCATCCGGGTAAGTGATCATACACTGAGCAGTGAGATGCTCTTTGAAAAGTAGACAGATCTCCTTCCTGACAAGGGTAGGCTCTTGGAGCCAGGGCCCTTACTTTCCTGGCTTTCATTCATGGCCAAGCACCACCTGGGGCTTGGAGTAGACTTGACAGTCAGGGATTATGTCTCTTGGGTTAGTCTGTACTTTCACTCATGATGTTCTTTAATGGCCAATTAGGATCAAGGTCTTGTTTGCCCCCTCACCTAGTGTTACAAAACCACTAGCTTGGCCATTGCTGACCAGCATCAGGCTTTGAACCTTCTCAGCCTCCCCCCATGGTAACAGGTCTCTCAAGTAACCCTGGCTCAATACCTAGACTGTTTTGCCCCATTGTTGAATATGCTCCACCTGTGAGAGTGAAGTTCCCCAAGATATGGAGCTGGCTTCTGTTCCATTTTCCAAAACCTGGGTTTCTATCCCTAAGATTGCCATGCATTATGATCCTCACTGGTGAGCCTGCTAATCAGTGAAGGCCAGATCCCCTGGAGCTCTTCCCAGGTAATGCTTCTTGCAGATTTTCATCCAATCAATAATTTCCTCACCCTTGTTGAAAGCAAGGCTGAATGCTGGATGCTCTTTTGGGGTATATTCATGTTTTCCTCCTGGGAATCATGTGACCAGAAGAACATGCCAGCTGTGAACACTCATAGTCCTTGGCACTTTCCATTCTAGGCATGTTTTTTAATTGCAGCTCCCCACCTCAGAGAAAAACCTTCACCTGAAAGGTTTTCTGGCCACCAGTCTCTCTTCTTTCCATCAGTGAGGCATGTTGGAAGTGTGAGGAAATCAGCATCTCCCCAGAGCATTCCTAAGCCCATGGCTGACAGGGTTAGTGCATAAATACCCAACTCCCTTGCACCTCAGGTGAGCAAGCTCTGAAATGTGCATGCTTTACACAGACCCTCAGGGGTCCCCAAGAAGATTAGGCACAGTTGCCTCTTATGGAAACCTGCTTGGAAATAGCAATATTTATTTTCTGGCACTTTGTCAAAAAAGCATGCAGACGCTTGCCTTAAATGACAAGACAATTATTTCACCGTGAACCATGACCCTGTAAAGTTACTATTCAAGGAAATAAAGCCACTTATTATTCTACCCATTATATCAGTTTAAATATTATTGCAAACATAAATTTAAAACAATGAACTCATGGATGGATTCCAGGTCTCCTACAAGTCCGTAGCATAATGTCTTATCTAAACCCAATGATGAATTACTATTCCTTAGTCACAAATGTTTTCTGGATACTCTTATAGCCACTATTATTGCTATCACTGTTGCAGCAGCAATTGTCCTACAGGTGCCAGTATGTTAGCCACTTTCTTCCAAACAGCTCATAAATTGAATACTTATATGCAACACATTACATCAATCACAATTACAAGAAGATGCATATTGATATAGAAATATTAAAAAGATTATTATTGAGGGAAGTTAAGATAAAGAAAGCAAGGAATGTAGAAAGGAAGAAATAAGTAGCTTTATTTTGGAAAATATGGCAACAATATGAGAGAATGAAATCTTCAATATTTGTGGCAAATACTTGGTATCATTAATGTATAAAGATTTCTTAAAGATCTTTTAAAAAAAGAAGATAAATACCAGAATATAAACATGGGCAAAAAGTGAACAGGCAATTCAAAAAGGGGGAAAATTCAAATGACTTGATTATCAGCCTTTAAAGGTTCAACCTCACTAATGAAATAGATACATGAGCTGGGCATGAAGGTGCACATCTGTAGTAACAGTGACTCTGGAGGTTAAGGCAGGAGGATAGCAAGTTCAAGCCCAGCCTGGGCAATTTATAAAGACTCTGACTCTCAAATGCTTTTATCTAATTCTGAAGACAGGGTAACCCAGTGTGAGAGAACTGGTATAAAACTGACTTTTGTCATTGTTTACACCTGGAATATGGGCTCTGTAGACTTCAGAAATCTCTGAACTCTCAGGCAATTTACACATGTGGTTTGTGTTTATGGGCTTTTTTTAATTTCTTTCCTTTTTATTGGGGGGGAGTTAACCTGTGGGTTTCCCAAGGGGTCTAAGATTCATGATTATAAGATTATTTAAGGGGTATGGAAAAGTTGAATAAACCCATGTCAGCTGAAGCTTGAGGATCATGAAACTACAGATGTGCCTTTGAAGTATTTTCCTTTGGAAGAGAACCAAGTCAGGTCTGCCTGGAGAGTTATAGCAAAACTAGACAGGAAAACTGAAGAATAGCTGAGAATTGTATTCAGACAGGCCCACCATATAAAATAGGGTAACATTCAATTATATAGAATATCTAAAAACATTAAAAGTTACTTGGCAAAATAAAAGTTTATTTCTCATTCACATAAAGATCAGTTTGGCAATTTCTAGTCAGTAGGCAGTCTTGTCTGCCATCATTCAGAGAACCAGGCTCCTTGCATCCTGCCTCTGTCTTCTTGTATGGCCTTGGAGCCCTCTGTTAGAACCCTGTATCTAGACAATCCATAGAGGAAGAGAGAGAAGGTTTTGGGTCAAAAAAAGGAAGGACATCATTTCTGCCCTCCTTCCTTTAGTTGGATTTCAGTGACGTGACCAAATCTAACTGTAAGGAAAGTTAGAACATGTAGTCTAACTCTACACTCACAAGGCAGAAGAAATGAGTTTTTCTTAACACATAGCATCTCTACCCACTTAAATGAAACAACAGTATCAGGAAGCAGCTGGAGGAAAAAAAAAGAAAAAAGAAACACTGCTTTAAACACCAAGATAAAGTCCAATGTCATAGACAGACAAGATAGTCCACAGATTAGGCAAAGTAGGCAGGCTTATAGAAAAAGGAAAGTGTACAAAGGACAGGATGGTCACAGTGATATTAAAACCTATGAGCAAAGTGCTCAGAGTTTCAGGCATAAAGGAAGGAAGAGTTTGGGGAATCAATCATTACAAGTGGAGTCCCAGTGACCCAATAGGTATTTAGGAAGATTAGGAGTAGGAATGGGGAATAGGAACAGGGTAAATCAGGAACTGGGATGGAATAACCAAGCTCTGGGAAGATCACAGACATGAGCAACAGAGCACAAGCGTAGATAGTCAGGACAGGTTATCTGTGAGATGACTTATTCGTGAATAGCAGTTCAGACAAGAGCTGGTCAAGTTCATTTTGCCCAGGAACAGCATCATTCCTGGAATAATACAGAGCCTCTTGACAGGAGTCAGCTGTGAGAGAAAGCATCAGGGAACAGGTAAGACCTGATATAATCCATCAAGTTTCACAGTAAGTTTTCTCAGCTTCCTGGTCAGCAAAAACAGCCCTAAATAACCCTAACTTCCTCCCAAATATCCTGGGATGAAACAGCATTATTGAGTCAGTTCAAACCCTCTAGAGCACAAATCAAATGCCAATTAAGAGGATGGAGGACCTGAGGTGGTTTAATTTCTTAGAAGAAACAATAATAAAAATGATGTTCAATATGTGCAAGGCATAATTCTTAGGCTTTTGACATGCTTAAGCATTTAATTTATGATTAAGGTGCCTTTATTACCCCAATATTACAGATTAAACACTGAGCAATGAAGGTTTAAGTGGCTTATCAAAGCAAGTATTAGAGCTGGCATTGAAAGAGAACTGACTCCAGAGTGGATGATCTTAGAAAGGCCACATTTAATTTTCATGGAAACTTTTACTCACTCAGTGGATGAAGATGCACCCTGAAAATCTTTCCCAAATATGTGATTTAACATTTTGTTGTCAGAAACCTATCCCATCCTTGTACAATGAAGACTGAGTCTCCCACCTCCAAGAAGAAAACATTAACAGTTCCCTAATGAGGCCATATTCTCAAATAATGTAAGCTATCTGCACTCAAAAGTTCTGAAGTAAACTATGTCACAAGGAATGATTGCAGAAAGTCAGGGTTAGAATGAATTTCAGACTTATCTACTTGCACTAGGAAACCTCGTTACTCAGCATAACAGAGTCAAGAGGATTATGACTCAGAAACTTCTGACAGTGATACAACTGCTCTATTTCTTAAATGGCTAAGGGACAATGATAAAAGGGCTCAATTTCATAGAATTTCATTTTTATGAATTGAGGAGTCTAGTATCTTGTCTAGCTAATCAAGAATTATATAGTAATCTATCATTTATCTGTCCATGTGTTTATTCATTTGCAAAAATATTCACTCATTCAAAAATATCTACTGAACCAAAACTTGTACTAAATCCTAATAGTTTCTAATTCTTTCAAATGGGATTCTTCCTTATACTTTGTTTTTGAGATTTTGATAAGCTCATAGCTGGGATACCATCATATGTTAATAAAATTTATATTATGTTTCAGGAATCATAATCAGGTCATTAATTATGGCACAGTGTGAAGGTTCCTGCCAAAAATCCAAAGTAAAGAATTCACTTTTTACTTTCAAATTCTAAGAGGATTTTTTAGAACCTAATTACACTCCAAGGTGTCTTTTCCATGCCATATGCTTAGTCTCAAGGCAAACATGAACAAGGTTCAATCAACAGTATGTTGTTTTCAGAACCAAATATGTACTCAGTTTTCTTTCTTGTTTTTAAGTTTTCTTTCTTTTTTTATCTTTATTAATTTATTTCCTTATTTTCATGTGGTGTTAAGGATCAAAATCCAGTACCTCACATGTGTGAGACAATGCTCTTTCACTGAACTACAGCCCCAGTCCCAGTACTCAGTTTTCTACAAACAGGGTCTAAAAGAGTTGTAAGGTTCTTTTTTTCCTCAGTAAAAAGTGCATCACCCATAACAAAGACATGTATTCTGAGTTACCACCCTAGGCTTGCAGGAGAACAGGAAAAAGTACTAGAGAATGTCTCATGGCCTGGAATACTTACTGGCTTGAAAGGCTTTTTACTATCTGGTCCTCAAAATTATATGCATAGCCATGAAGAACTCACTTGACTAGCAGCATGTCAATCCCTTAAAGACTGGATAAACAGAATTCCAGAATGCTACTTCCATTTTGGTATTCCAAGTCATATGGTTCTAACAGATGATCTTCTAATGTTACATGATTTACTTGTTTTCCTCTGGACACAATGCATACCACAGTGTTGACACAGTTTATTTTTATTTGGGCTATAATTGATGGAAAAATAAAAGTTTTCTAGCAGGTTATAAAAGAGTCAACTCATTGCTCTTGAGTAGATTATTTAAACAATCAAAGCATTTGATGACTCTTCTTCTTAGGTACTAGAGCCAGGGTCAGTTGAAATGTGTTTGTTTTTATTATAGTATATACCTAATTAGAATCTTGAAATTGAACTCAGACTTTCTCCTCAGGTGCAAGAACACTGTAAGACAAAACTGGCTGAAAAGAGGCAAGACAATGTCTCTAGGCCTTTTTCCTGCTCCTGCTAGCCTAGAGTGGTAAAGAGGCAAAGACATCAAGTTAATTCTGCAGAGGGGCTCTAGGTCAGTGTTTCTGTGGGGACAATACTGCCCTCCAGAGAGAGCTTAGAAACTTGCAGGAGCAGTTTATGGTTATCATAATATCTGAGGTTGCCAAAGGAACATACTGCTGAATTGTTTTTTTTTTTTTTTCTTTTGGTACCAGAGATTGAACCCAGGGTCTTTTAACTACTGAGCCACATTCCCAGTCCTTTTTATTTTATTTTTTTTTATTTTGAGACACAGTCTTGGTAAGTTGCTTATGGCCTTGTTAATTTGCTAAAGCTGGCATGAACTAGGGATTCTCCTGCCTTAACCTCCTGCACCACCATATCTGGTTGATATTTATGTAGGTGAAATCATTAGATTTTTATCATTTTCTGAGTCTAGATAACAACTCTGACTTACACATTAAGAATCATTTGAATGGTGTAGACATACATTGAGTATACTAGCTTTAGTTCTATCATTCACTGGCACCCTTCCTTATATTTTGTCTTTTGTATATGGAATAGCTTCTAACATTCTTACTTGTCTCACATCCAATATTTTCATTATCTGAGTAAGCATATGACAATTTTTATATCTTTTCTTATGAAGATGTGCATAATTGTTGTATTGAATGTAGTATTATTAAAAATTGTTTTCTTTTTATTTCTCCAGCCTCAAGCTAGTCCCTGAAGCAGGATTTATCTGTCCTACAATAATCTTTCTGCTCAGACCTTCTGCCCATACCTGTTGTGTGTTTTTAAATATATTATTAAATTCTGAGAAATACTAGCATTGTTATTGTGTAACAGGTAGCTTACAAACATCTACCTGAGCTTAAAGGAATAAAACAACTTAGTAATATTAATGAGGTAAAATTAAATTTGAAACAATAATATATAAAAACTGTATATTCATTTTATATAAAGGATCCAAGGATAATTTTTTCCAGAAGGGCCTTAAATTTATATTTCTTCAAACAATTTGGAAAATCATTGTTATTCTGATCTCACTCTGAAGTTTAATCTATAATATAACAAATTTATTTTAGTTAATGTGCATATTATTTGTCTACAAGTTTTGCTTAATTTTTGATTAAATTTAATTTAATGGGCATAGTCCCTATTAGAACTACATTTTTTTATAGAGTATGAAAACAGTGTGGATGGAAAAAACTAAAATATCCAAAATGAGCCATAGAAGGATACAATCAAGACTTGTCAGCATCTTAATATTGATTTCAATTACGCAGCTAATTTACACAATAAATGTTTTTTGGCCTCAGTCTTGTACTTTTGCCTAATCGTGTAATTCAAGTAGAAAAATAATTATTGTTATGTAAGATGTAGAAAACTTGCACATATTCTGAAATGAATTTGTTAGAAATTTTTGGCTATGATTTGAGAGACTTTTACTAGCTACCTGTGCCCTTCCTTCTATTCAGCAAGTCTATTCATCTAAAGTCACCTTCACACAATATCTTGAAAATACATGTTCAAGTTTTTTCATTGTAACTTTGTTTATAATAAAAGAAAATTGTTAAAAAAATGAACCTAGCCTCAATTATATATAATTAAGGCATGCATATTCTTTAGTTCCAATCTTAACTTTTTACCCTACTCAAGTAATTGTTCTCAAGGTCTTCTCTCCATGCAGTGCCTTGGAGGGAATGTGAGCCAGGTCAGCAAAGCCACACACACCAACAGTTTGACCCAGGGCTCAAGTGTCTGAATCTTTTCACCTTAAGAAAAGTGGGTTTTAGAAACCTTTCCTCCCATCTTATCTTAATGAGAAAGATTTTCTTGAGCTTATTCCTGCCTTAAATATCATCTGGAACTTTTTTTATGCCATGTATTCACAGAGAGTATAGAATACATCAGGCTTTAATTCTTACATGTGTGTATTAATTCTATTTCAGAGACATCCAGGTCCTAGTATAAGCTCATGTAGAGAAAAAAATTGTGCACTGACCTGGTTTTAATTATACCAAGTGTTGAACAGAGGCTGTGAAATTCCTTGCCAGGTTTGCATCCTGGGAAAGCACAGTGGTCACCTGTGGCAGCTTCCCTGAATGGTGATATCAACTTGTACAGCTTGGTTCTATATCCCATTAAGCTCAGATTCAGGGTTCAGTAAGTAGAGAAAAATTCAAAATATGGTGGAAATACGGAAATATTCAGAGGCAGCCATAGCAATTAGCCAGTCTCCTTGTCCCTTCAGCTTCAGCTTCTAGCCAGTTTCATTTTAGCTCCTCCTCACATCCATTTCCATAGGCTCTTTTTTTATTGTTGGTTGTTCAAAACATTACATAGTTTTTGATATATCATATTTCACACTTTGATTCAAGTGGGTTATAAACTCCCATTTTTACCACGTATACAGATTACAGAATCACATCAGTTACACTTCCATTGATTTACATATTGCCATACTAGTGTCTGTTGTATTCTGCTGCCTTTCCTATACTCTACTATCCCCCCTCCCCTCCCCTCTCCTCCTCTCTTCTCTCTCTACCCCCTCTACTGTAATTCATTTCTCCCCCTTGTATTATTTTTTCCCTTTCCCTTCACTTCCTCTTGTATGTAATTTTGTATAACCCTGAGGGTCTCCTTCCATTTTCATGCATTTTCCCTTCTCTCTCCCTTTCCCTCCCACCTCTTATCCCTGTTTAATGTTAATCTTCTTCTCATGCTCTTCGTCCATACTCTGTTCTTAGTTACTCTCCTTATATCAAAGAAGACATTTGGCATTTGTTTTTTAGGGATTGGCTAGCTTCACTTAGCATAATCTGCTCTAATGCCATCCATTTCCCTCCAAATTCTATGATTTTGTCATTTTTGAATGCAGAGTAATACTCCATTGTGTATAAATGCCACATTTTTTTATCCATTCGTCTATTGAAGGGCATCTAGGTTGGTTCCACAGTCTTGCTATTGTGTCAATAGGTTCTTTTTATATTCAGTCGAAACAAAGAAGGCACACTGCCAACAGGTTACATGGGGTGGGCAGGGGATGCTTCAAAGTTCATGTTTATGCCCTTGAGTCTATATGGTGAATTACTGTGTTTCTGACTTTGACTGACCATAAGAGCCAATTCCTAGCTCTGGATATATAACATAGCCCACCAGAATTCTCAGTGAGGCAGCCTAAATATAGTCATTTCGGGCTTGCCCCCAAATCTACCTCTTTAGGATTCCTTACAGTATAATCTACACATCTGAAGTCTTCTGCAATGATCCCTTTGTAAGGAGAGAAGAGCCTTGTATTCATAACAACATGAGCTGCAACAATATACAACTTAAAGACAAGCCCCATCCCTTATGATTACTAAAAGTAATTGTCAATTTCATCCCATACTGAGATGGCAATTAAAGTCTTTCCAGCCATTTTCAATTGTTCAAGAATACACTTGATTCACCAGGGTTGTTCAGCAAAGCTTACAAGCATTTCAGTGCATACCCAGAAGGAATGTCTGGTATAGGTGTGTGTACAGTTCCGAATGGTGTTTGTGAGGTCACACCTACAGATGAAAGAACAAAGCAGTTACAAGTATTAGCACGGGCAAATCACATGCATTTGGGAAAATCCATGGCAGCTTTCAGTCCTGGGAAAGCACAGTGGCTGCCTGTGGCAGTTTCCCTTATGATGATATCACAGTTGTACAGCTTGGTCGTGTACCCCAGCAAGCTCAGTGTGCACCAGCACCAGGAAACTCTCAATGGGTCAAACGGAAATAACAAATGTGCACTTTAGAATTTGTGTCCCATCTGTGGTACCTGGGCCCAGTCATCCAGGGGGAGGGGCTTCATTAGTTATCCATGGCATTACAAAAATATCACACTCCAAATATATTCTCTGTGGGGCTAACAGGGCTACCTAGTGAAAGTAGGAAAATTTTTCTGTCCAGAGTCATGTCTAATCCACAGTCTGATCCCTAGGCATTCCAGTGGGAGCAGGCAAAAAAAACATTCCCTCATTTCCCAAACGCAGTCTTAAGTTCATCATCCTTTTGTGTCACCTGGATGCATATTGGTGTTGCTCTGTGACACAGCAAAGCTTCTACAGTAGCTGTTCCTTCTCACTGGGGACCCATATTCAGAGTTTTCACAGCTAACCATAGGCACTGTGCCCACCCTCTTTGTGGAAGGTGTGTTGGCTGCAGACCTAAGTCTTTGCTTAAGCAACCCATTATATCTCTCTATCGTGCCTGCAGCCTGTGGGTAACATAGAACACACAGCTTCCATTGAATCTGAATTGCTGATCACTATACATCCTGACCTGTAAAATGTGTACCTTAGTCACTTTCTATTGTGATATGCTGGTTATACAAGGCTAACAACACAGGGTGAAATCATAGTGCATTGAGTTGTTTGACCACTAGGTCAGGCAAACAACAAGCCTGTGGTCATATCCACTGCTGTCAAGGTGAACAATACAGGGTGATTGTCAACCTACAATTGTGTAAAAACGATGTGTTTCCACATTACCTGGCAATCTGGAAATCCAAAGCATGGTGGGTGTGTACACTCTGGAGCCCAAACCACACATGCCTGGTAAGCCTCTACCAGGACATCCCATATTAAAGTCAAACCTCACTCTTTGACTACATTCCACATCATCTTCATACCTGCATTTTGAAGGCAGCAGTGCAACTAAGCCACCACTTTGGTGGGAGGCACCCACTCTAATTACTGCACCCTAGCCAAAGCATCTGCTTCATCATTCCCTGGGCTAGTCATGGGGGGCAATGGTCCATAACATGCCCCACAGTTACCTATTCTTGGAGGCTTAGCTCCCAAGGCTCTTGACACAGAACTTTTCCCCAATACACAGCACAACTATCAAACATATCACTATGGGGAATTCTCCATTTGCTATCACCATTTAGTTCAGCTAACTGGCTTTCTTGTCTTATACCTATATCAAACCAAACAGTGCTTGTTTCTGACTTCAGAGCCACTGCCAGCCACATGGGCAATTGTCCACTACTGGAATCATTAGTGTAAAAAACACTGAAGAGTATGGATGCCTTACTTCTGAGGTATGGGCTTGTTTCTGGTTTACCTACATAGGTAATAGGCCCTAGCACCTCTCTCTTTTTTGGCTCATGCCAGCTCCTAATACACTTGGGCTCTCTTGGCACTTGCTGGCTTCTGACACCTTTGGGTTCTATGGTGCCTGTCAGCTTCTAGTATACAGTACTCTCCTGGCTCCTGCTAGCCTCCAGTACATCTAAGTCAGAAGTTTGTGCAGGATCCATAACATGTAGCACATGGGGTGTCTTGCCCCTCTTGGCCAGGAGAACCTTTAAATCTCACATACATAACAACAAATTGGCCAGGGGCTCTCTTGGCCTCTGTCCAGATTATTTTCTCAAGTCCACCATCTCCAACTCTACTACTGGTAGAATGAGGTGAACTTGACTACTAGGCCAGCCCTGCTGGCAGCTGCCTATCAGAGCCATCGGCTGCACTGTTTGATTTTTCTCCTTGACCACTGGCTGGGCTTGCAGGCATTAGTTAACCTTTCTCCTCTTACTGGGACTCCATCAGCATGATGGGGGAGGCTGAGGAGTATTTTCAAGGTATGCAGATCCTCTTCTGGCAACCATACTCTGGTTCTCAAGGCTTTTTCCTTATCTTGTGACTTGTTCTTGGCAGTCTCTGGTAAAGCTGCATCAGTGTTTGCTCTCAGAGTTGTAAGACACAGTAACCCCATGGCCTCATAAACTGTGCATGCAGCTCCTTAGTGTGTTACTCTGTCTCACTGGCACCACCACTGCCATCTTTGTCCTTGGCCATGTGCTGGCACCTGGGTATGACTGCTCAGTTCACAGTCTGCTCTAGCAGGTCCACATTCACTTCAGGGAAATCAGAAGTCTTCTCTATGCTCGCAAGGGACCTATTCACCATATTTCAAATCTACACAGGAATTTTTGCTAATATGACCATGGCAACTGAGTGCTACAAGGTGCTCATTAGCCACAGGTCCCTCCTGTCTAGCAGGGTTAAAGCATCTCTCACCTGTGAAACATCCTGCCAACTATGCCAATTATCATGTGGGGGCTCAGACCCAGGAAACAGGTTTAGCAGGTAGAAGAAGATGTAAGTCATGGTGGGAATATTGGTCATTCTTTATTCACAGGCAGCCATAGCCATTAGCTAGCTTCAGCTTCAGCCCCAAGCCAGTTCCATTTTAGCCCCTCCTCACAACCATTTCCATAGGCCCTTTTTATATGCACTTCAAACAAAGTAGTCACACTGCTAACAGGTTACATAAGGGGTTGGGGGTACATGTGTTGCTCCCTGCAACAAAGGTACATGGGAGACAGGCAAGACCAGCCTGTCATCTCCAAGGGGCTGAGCAACAGGGTAAGGGTCGAAGCCCAGTCCCCACCCCAAGATTGGGAAGAAACCACACTGAGCCAGGAGTTATGTCTGCCATGAAAGCACAGCAAATCTCAACTTTATTGTGTCAGGGACAAGGTTATATAGTGATAGAAGGAGGGAGTAAAGAGAGAAAGTATCAAGAACCAATAGGGGGCAGTTAGGTTATTAACACTAGAGGCCTAGGCAGATTTCAGGTTAAACAGGTGGGGCTAAGGTCAAAAGCCCGCACGTGCGGGGTAAAAGCCTGTGTTTGCCAATCCAGCTAGGTCACTTATAGGGAAATGCCCTGGAGGAACCCATGAGGCCACCTCAGCCAACACCCAATAATGGCCGCAGTCCCAAAGGAGGTGAAAGGTTCCAACATACATGCTCACAAGTTCATGTTTATGAACTTGAGCCTATACCCTAAATCTGTTTCCTGGGTCAGAGTCCCTGCACAACAGCAGGGCACAGCTTAAAACACGACTATCTGCTTTGCAGCTTCATTACCTAGCTGGTGAACTGTCTGTGGTGACAGTACAGGAAAGAGGTGTGGTCCGAACTGACTGAGATCAGACACTGGTGTTTTAATTTCTGTTTTACTTTTGTCTTTTTAAAGTTAATCAGATATTTCTGTACCTAAAGTATAGGTATTGGAGTGGCTTCATAGAAATATTTTATGTAATCCCCTGGACACACACACATGCATACTTGACTAGTTTGGTGATAAGCATTAGTAATTTTTACCCATCCTCACTGACCTGAGCATAATAAAGACATGAAAAATCCTCACTTGTCTCCTACAAAGAAAATCTAGTTCTGTTTGGCAACTGTGCACTAAGTCATTTATCTACCATTGACCATTTTGGGATTTCAAAATTTAACTCTGGCTCCTAATATTATGAGCCAGGCTATCTGGGCAATGACCAAACAGACTCCATCTTGCCCTGAGACACCACATCATGTAAGAAATGCTTTTCCCATGGAAAGGCAGCCTCTGCACCCATCAACAGTTGCTGAGCATAGCATATTTGGCAACACAAAATTGAAATTCTTATACAATGTAAAAGTGTTCTCTCTTTGGTTTCTATTTTTTCTTGGACAATATCTGAGATTGATTGGGTAGATGTTAGTAACCATTCTTTAAATTTTACTCACCTAGGGATGTTTTGGCCCACTCCCTTTTCTGCTTGTGATTTTAGATCTCATGACATTAGTTTATGGTTTTGGATCATAGCAACAGCCACTTATGCCTTAATATGGTTTTGGTCTATAAAATAGTGTACTAAAACCCTGGGAAGGGGTCAAATTGTGTAGACATGCAGCGTACCTTTTGGCCCACCAGATGGTGGATCCGGAATGCTGGCTGGTGAATAAAGTTTCCATCTCCTGGTTTAAGATTGACTCAGTGATTTATTGTAATCCCTCCTTAACACTAATGACTTTTGAGAGGCTGTATAGCTGCTAGAAGTTAAAAAAAAATTCAACAGTTCAGTAATGTTTTGTGAAGCTTAGCACTTTAGTGTTTTTTTTCTATGAGTAATACACTTATATGTGGAAACAGTTTTTAATTATTATACTATTACTAATTAATTAATTGATCATACAGCCATTGTAAAGACAAAGAGTAGAGATCCAATTTAGCCCCCCCCCAAAGAAAGAAAAAGAAACTGTGTGTGTTTCTGTGTGTGTGTGTGTGTGTGTGTGTGCACGTGCGCACGTGTGCAGAGATGTAGCTCAGTGGCAGAGTGCTTGCCTATCATGCAAGAGGTTCTGTGTTCAATCCCAGCAGCAAAAGTGAAAACAGTGAGTGGTGAACAAAACACCTGTGTACTGAGCACAACAAGCATGTTCTTAAGGTTGTAAGTGTTCTGTATATGCTGCTGAATTTAATTGAAAAATCTTTAAGTGCAAGAGGAAAGCAATTATTTATAAATAAATTGCGTGAGTTGTATTGGACTTACACAGCTTGTGAGCTCAAAAAATAGTTGTGAGAAGCTGGATATGCAGGTCCACATACCTGTAGTCTCAGTTACTTTGGAAGTTAAGGCAGGAAGATCACTTGAGTTTAGAAGTTGGAGGCAAGTCTGAGCAATACACTGAGACCCTCTTTCAAAGATATACTTTAAAAAAGACATTCATGTAAAACATTGGAGATGTGTGATTTTGCCTTGGTCCCCCTTCCTGTCATCTGGGTTACCATGGGAGTATATGTGATCAGTATGGATATAGCCACTCTGCACTTGACTCTTTCCTTAAGAGCACATGCTTAATTTCAAAATCCTTAGCCCACATACCCCAGATTATTTCAACCAGTTGGTGAAAGTGTCATGAATGATTAACCCTTAAATCCCCTAGGTAAGAATTAGAAAGCTGAGGCACAGGAGGATTACATCTTTAACCTGGGTCTACAGATATTTTCATGATTTTACATTTATTGCTAAAATGTAAATAAAAGGCAAAATTAAGCAACATTATCTGTTGAACAAATATGAAGGAAACACCAGATCCAGACAGGGTGCTAGGTCCATTTCACTAAAATAGTGAGTTGAAAATAAGTTTAGTCTCTCATCATTTACAGTCTAGTGGAGGAGACATCTAGATCAACTGTCAAATGAGATTATCAGCATTGGGTAATACACTTATATGGGTATTACAAATTAGAATCCCATCATTCATTGAATGCATATTATTTCACAGGAGCACTGTCTAAAAATGCAATGGGAAAAAAGATTTGACAAAATACAGCATACCTTCATGTTCAGAATGCTAGAAAACCCAGGGATAGTAGGAACACACTTCAACATTGTAAAAGCTATATATGCTAAACCCAAGACCAACATCATTCTAAATGGAGAAAAATTGAAAATATTCCTGCTAAAAACTGGAACAACAATGTTCTATTTTACCACTTCTATTCAATATCATCTTTGAAACTCTAGCCAGAGAAATTAACAAAAGAGATAAATTGAAGGGATACAAATAGAAAAAAAGAACTCAAACTATCACTATTTGCTGATAACATGATTCTATATCTAGAAGATCCAAAAAATTCCAACAGACAACTGCTAGAACTAATAAATGAATTCAGCCAAGTAGCAGGATATCAAATCAACACCCATAAATCAAATGCATTGTTATAGGTAAACAATGAGTTCACTGAAGGAGAAATTAGAAAAAACTACTCCATTTCACAATAGTCTCAAAAAATAAAATACCTGGGAATCAATCTAACGAAAGAGGTGAAAGACCTCTACAATGAAAACTACAAAACACTAAAGAAAGAAATTGAAAAAAATCTCAGAAGATGGAAAGATCTTCCATACTCCTTTATAGGCAGAATTAATATTGTCAAAATGGCCATACTACCAAAAATGTTATACAGATTTAATGCAATTCCTATGAAAATCCCAATGACATTCTTCATAGAAATAGAAAAAGCAATCATAAAATTTATTTAGAAAAATGAGAGACAAAGAATAGATAAAGCAATCCTTAGCAATAAAAGTGAAGTAGGAGGCATACAATACCAGACTTTAAACTATACTACAGAGCTTTAGTACTTAAAATGTCATGGTAATAGCACCAGAATAAACTTGTAGATCAATGGTACACAATAGAGGACACAGAGACAATTCCACATAAATACAGTTATCACATACTAGACAAGGGTGCCAAAAACATTCACTGGAGAAAAGATAGCCTATTCAATAAATGATGCTACACTTAAGTAAAACCTTACTCCACCACACTGTCCACCCACATGTCCCTTTTCAACTTTTATTACACTATTCTGTGACCCCCCTAGATTCTTACCTCCACAGGCATCCAACCCAGCAAATATCACTGACCCCACTGGCCTTCCACATCTCCTTCACAAGTCCTCCCACATGACTTCTCCCTCTAGCCCTGCCCTTGGTCTCCTCTGTCCCTCCTTGGCTGTTTGCCCCTCCCTCTCCACCACAAGCAGCTCTTCTCACGGTGGGCCCTTGGGACTGTGTGGATACGTCTTGGTATAGTCCAGGAATTCCATGTGCCTCCTGTGCATGATGAAAACCACGCAGGTGGTCAGCATGGCACCAAAGTAGAGGAACAGGCACAGGAGGAGGAGTAGGAAGAGCCCGATGTTTCGGTGCCCCACACAGATATTCACACACCTGCAGTGGTGGTCGAACTCCTAGGGTAGAGGAGGCAGCTGGGATTTGTCTGGATTGGCCTCCATCACCCCCTAATCTTGAGGCATATGCCAAATCAACCCTCTAGGCCACCTGCAGTGTTGGTCGAACTTTTAGAGGAGAGGAGGCAGGACTGAGGATTTGTCTGGATTGGCCTCCATCACCCCCTAATCTTGAGGCATATGCCAAATCAACCCTCTAGGCCACCTGCTCTTGGCCCTACACACAGGTTCCAATCTCAGGGAGAACCTGGCATTTCCATGGTTAGAGCACAGTTAGCCTCATAGCTCATTAGTTCACCTGTCCTGAGTGAGGTCTTTAGAGACAAGACCTGCCTGGTATCACTTGGAGCAGTATAGAACATCTCTGGTTCTCTGTTTTCTCAGACAGTAGATGAGGATGAAAAAAACACCCTTGCTCAACCAGCCATCTGCACTTGTGAAGCCCAGCAGGGTGTGCACATCAGAGAAAGGCACTCAGAATCCAGGAAACTCTCCAACTGGGACACCCAGACCAAGACAGGCAAAGATCCCCAGGACATGGCAGCAATCAGCCTAAAGGGCTGAAGATCTACTACCAAAAAGCCAGGTGAGGGAACAGTCACTGCTTTTCCTCTCCCTGACTCCACAAGGCCCAGCCCAGTTGTGATGCCCTTCGCATATCAACACCTGTGCAAACAACGCCAGCCTCCCTGGACAGGTGCAGACACAGAGGGGATGACATATATAAGTGCCCAACAGTGGCTGAGAGCCACTTGAAGCACTCTGGGGACATGGTTTGATACCCCCACCTGTCCTACTCATGATGTGAGGTTCCTGGTCTTGGTCAGGTGCCAGTAGATAGGTTGGTGAGTGGACAGGGAGGAGTAGCAATCACCTCCACACAGATGTCACAGCTTTCGTAGTGGGCAGGATGTGAAAAATAACAGGTGGGACACCACGGCATTTCGTATAACCTGCCATTCACTCGTGCTATGTAGGGAGCCTCAGGGTTCTGCTCAAAGGCGTCTGGCAGGGAAAGAGGTTTGGGCAGTGGAGGAGGCCCTTTTATTACTCTGCTGCTCAGGGCAACCCATAGTATCACTGGGCAACAAGAAGATGGGGAGGAGGTGGGCAGGAGAATCCTGGTCCCTGTTGAGCAAACTGAACACTCAGATGAACGGGCAGTCAGAGAGAAGGACTTTCCAGCCACAAGATATCTACATGGAGCTCCCCCCATTGAAATAGTGACCAGTGCTTGGAGTCATGTGTGAAATGGGAATGAGGAAGAGTGAAGTGCATGGTTTTAAAAGAGCCTTTTGGCCTCTTGTGCTAGTCTGCCCAGGCCTCTCTTCTAAGGCAACCGGGAAACCTCCAGTGTTCTCTTTTTTCACAATACAGTGGCTTGGGAAATGAAGTGCCAGGGCCCAAGTAATGATGACAGGGTAAGAAGGGACCCTTAGGCCAAGGGGGGCTCAGACCTTTAGAAATGACCCCTGTAGATACCAGCCCTTGGGGTGCCACTTCCCTCTCCCACAGGTCTGAGCCTTGCCTCTGTGTAAAATGCCTGGGTCTGAAGCATTCATAGAAATGAGGCTGTATATAGTGAAGAGTCAGAGAAGCCCCATGGCCACAGGAAAGACCCACTCTCCATCTTGAGCCAGTGATTGGCACCTGAAATCAGGGCCAGACTCAGTTCTCATCTGGGGCAACCCAGAGCCCCCATGAGGCCCAGCTCACCTGAGATCAGACTTACCCACTTTAAGGGCAGATCTGAATATCCAGGCTAGAGACAGACCCCATTCCCTCCACTAAATGTCATAGGATTACCAGACTCCCATATCAGTGCTTCTAACTAAATATCCTCCTTCCCCTCTTGACCTCCCTCCACTTCCCTGCCTCTGCACTCTCACTGTCTATTTCCCATCTGTCTCTTGGAGAGAAAACTGACAGCTAGCATGAAGACTCACAGAAACGTAAAGAACACTAGGCTTAGAGAGACCAGTGCTGCCATAGTCAAACAAGCCCAAAGGCTCCAGAAAAGCCAGGATCTGGCTGGGTTTCTGGGTGGGGACCAGAAAGCATTTGAGATAGTCATGCTTCACTGCCTGCTTTCAAACAAATGAGAGCCAACTGCTCCTTCTCCTGGCTTGGCACCCAGAGTACCATGACTACAAGTGTGACATAAGGGAGGATCTGGAATGGGGGCTCTAGCTGCTTCCAGTGCCCTCTGAGAGCAACCCTCCCCTGCCCTCACATACACACTAATAGACTGGGACATCCTGCTCTTACAATGGTGGCTTTATTGGGGGTGGTGAGAATGGGATATGATTCGTCCCTCAAAGGTTCATAGGCTGGAGGCTTGGTCCTGGGTGTGGCACTGTTGAGCTCGTAGCACCTGCAAGAAGTAGGGCCTAGAGGGAAGTAATTGTGCCACTGGGGATGAGGTCTTTGGAAGGGAGTAATGAAATTCTCATGGGCCCCTGTTAGTTCCTGTGAGAGAGGCTTGTTCTAAGAAGAACAAGACTCATCCTCCTCAGTTTCTGGCCATAAGTCTCAACCCCTTGCATGTCCTCCCATCATGATGCCATTCACCATTTTGTGAGCACTCTCACCAAAGGTTAGTCACAGGGACTGCCAAATGTTGGACTTCAGCTAAGTAAACCTCATCTCTTAATAAAGTAACCATTCTTGGGTAATTTGTTAGAGCCAGAGAAATCAGGCTAATACAGAGACCATATAATATGGTTCCTGGGAAGATGGCATGGGGAGAAGTTTGGTGATGGTTATCCACTCTCAGGCCCAGTGCTAATTGAACTAGGCAGTGCTGGTTGCTTATTCTATCTCTATTTCTTTCTCTTTCTGTTAAGAGAGAGAAAGAAATAGTGTCACTGGATAACAGGAAGGTGGGGAGGAGTTGGGAAATCTACAGAACTAAATAATCTCCCAGTTTCCCTCATTAACAGGGCAGGCTTTATGGCACAATTCTGTCTCAAAATAAAAAAATAAAATATGTTGGGGTTGTGACTCAATGGTTAAGCAACCCTGGAATCAATCCCTGATGATGATGACAATGATGATGATGATGATGATGATAACTTGTACATGATTATGGCATACAACATATCTTGAAACATATTCACTGAAGAATGGCTCAGTCGAGCTATTGAACATATACACTCTTCCATTATTTATCTGTGATGAGAACCCTTAAAATAGACTGAGTCATTTTCAGGTGTATAAAACATTAACAACTCTAGTCATTCTGTTGTATGTTGTTAACTGTAGTCATTATATTGGGTAGTAGACCGTTTAAACTCAACCCTCCCATCTAAGTGTAATTTGGTCTCCTGTGACCAGCACCTTACCAGTTCATAGCCCAACCACCCCTGGGCCCCTGGCAGTCATTATTCTGCTATTTTTTTCTGATTTTTTAAATAAATTACTGCAGAATTCATTACAATTATATTACACATATAGAGCACAATTTTTATACCTCTGGTTGTATAGAAAGTATGTTCACACCAATTCGTATCTTCATACATGTACTTTGGATAATGATGTCCATCACATTCCACCATCATTTCTAACCCCCTGCCTGCTCTTTTCCCATCTCACTACTCTGCCTTACCTAGAGTTTGTCTATTCCTCCCATGCTCCCCCACTCCCATCCCACTATAAATCAGTAACCTTATATCAGAGAAAAAATTTGGCATTTGTTTTTTGGGAATTGGCTTACTTCAATTGGTATTATTTCTTTTTCTCCAACTCCATTTATTTACTCAAATGCCAAGGTTTTATTCTCTTTTATTGCTGATTAATATTCAATTTTGTATATGACACATTTTTTTGTCCATTCATCTACTGAAGGGCATCTAGATTAGTTCCACAGTTTAGCTATTGTGAATAGTGCGGCTAACCTTGATCCTGGTGGAGAGTGCAGGACAGTATCCATTTGTCAAAGTCCTTAACCATAGATGAAAAAGGGTAAATTGTACTGTGTGTAAATTATTCCTCAAGTGACAACTTAAAAAAAATTCTTCCATTGCTCCCATCATTTTACTGCATCTAAACTGAATTCCACTCTTGACTTTCTGCACCTTTTTAATCCTGACCCCCAGGGGGTCAACTTCACTACCCATGCAACCTTGGGCTTCAATTAGAGCCATATCCTCATCATTCCCTTAACATCCTACTTTTGGGATTCTGTGCCTCTTATCACTGGTGTGTCGCTCACAGGCCATGCCCTCCTGTCCTCTGCCTCTCTGCAATCACACCTAGGATAGGGAGTACGGCCTCGCCACGCTCTCAGCTCCTTTCACTCGGCTGCACCACTGAGGACCAACCCTGCTCATCATCCTGGGTGTCTCCGGTGTTATTGTGATTGCAGGTTGCTCATCAACAGAAGTGCACCATGTACTTACTCACCTCTCTACCCATCGCTCAAAAAACCCACAGCCTAGCACACCTAGCACAGAGTAGGCTCTGGAAGCAATGCACCCAGGAGGGAGAAGGACCAGCGAGCTCCAAGTGGATGAGAGGTCTGAGCTGCATCTGAAGAGGTAGGTGTGGAAGAACTAATGAGGCCAAGGGAAGTTGAGAAAGCATAGAAAGTAGCGGGTGGCAGAAGTGCAACTTCACTCTGCACAGACACGTATCCTGACATCGTCCCTGTGCCCCATTTATATGTCCCTCTGAGGCATATCAGGCAGATCCTGCTGCTGCTTGGGTCTCTTTGTCTGTACCTGGGTGTGCTCACAGCTACAGCCTGGATCAACAGCCTCCAAATGAATGGCAGCAGGATGGCTGTGGCGGGTACAGCTCCTAGAAATCTGTGCAGAAGCTAAGAAGCCAACCCTGGGGACAGTTGCTCACTGGCCCCACCCCTTGATGAGACTCTGCCCTCTATGGCCCTTCCTTCATATGGCCCCACCCACCTACTCTACCTCCCTGCACTGGACAGTTACTCCAGTACACCAATGTAAACCTCACTGTACCACACTGTCTTCCTACTTCTCCCTTTCTTATCTTCATTACCGATCTCTCTGGCCACCTAGATTCTCAAATCCACAATATATCCTACCCCACCTAGCTCCCTGACTCCACTCACCTTCAACTCGTCCTGGACAAGTCCTTCCAAGGGACTTTTCCCTCTAGACCCGCCCACATCAGTCCAGCCCTCTGTTATCCCACCCCTTGGTTTCCTGCCCCTCCCTCTACAAACTGCTGCTGTTTCCAATGTGGGTCCTGGGGAGTGCATGGACAAGTCATGGCCTTGTCCAAGGACAACGGCATATCTCTGGGGTGCACAAGGAATATGACACATGTCACCAGCAGGACACCCAGGTACAGACAAAGAGACCCAAGCAGCAGCAGGATCTGCCTGATATTACCATGCAACATGCAGTTGTTCACCCACCTACAGTGGTGGTCAGACTCCTCTGGGGAGAGGAGGCAGACTTTGAGGTTCTATCTAGCCTGGCCTCCATCACCCTCAAATGATCAAGCCTTGCCCAACCCAACCCTCTAGGCTGCCTGTTCTTGGCCTCACATATGGGCTCCCATCTCAGGGAAAACCTGGCATTTCCACTGTTAGAGCACAGTTAAGATGCCATGGCTCATCCGGTCACCCATCATGGGTGAGGTCTTTAAAGACTAGACTGCCTGGTGTCACCTGGAACAGGATATAAAAAAACTCTGGGCCTATGTTTTCTCAGATACAAGATAAGGACATAAAGAACACTCTTCCTCAGCCAGGCTTCTGCACTTGGAAAACTTTGCAAGGTGTGCTTATGAGAGAAGAGAACTCAGAACCCAGGAAACCCTCCAACTTGGACACCCAGACGAGGACAGGAAAGGATCCCCAGAAGAGGGCCACTGGCCTAAGTGTCTAGGTATCTAGTATCAACAACCTAGGGGATGGGACAGGTGCTGCCTTTCCTCTCTGACTCCACCTGGCTCAGCACAGATGTGATACCCACTGCATGTCAGTTCCTGTGTAAAGGGCCACCCTCTCAGGACAAGTGCAGACACAGAGGCAATAAGAAATGTAAGTGATCAAGAGTGGCTGAAATCCACTTTTAAGCAGTGTGGGAAGATAGTCTCATACCCACTCCTTATGCTGTGAGGTTCCTGGTCCTGGCCAGGTGCCCAGTGATGTATTGGTGAGGGCACAGGGAAGAGGGGTGCTCAGCTCCACACAAATATTACAATATTCACAGTGGAAGATCCTGGGTGGGTGGTGGAAGAAGCAATGGGAGCACCTGTGTATTTTAAATACCCTTCGATACATCCAAGTGATGTATGCTGCCTCAGGATCCTGCTCAATGTAGCCTGGCATGGGAAGAGGTTTGGGCAGTGGCAGGAGGCCCTTCCATCATGTAGCTGCTAGAGGCAGCCCCATAGCTTTTCTAGGCCACAAGAAGGATTGGAAAGAGTTGGGCAGGGAAATCCCAGTGGTTGAGCAAGCTAACCACTCTGATGGGTTGGCAGTCTAAGAGAAGGGGGTTTCTAGCCACAGTAGCTCTGTATGGAGCTTCCCCCTTTGGAATAGTGATCAGTGCTTGAAGTCATGTGTGAAATGGGAAGAGGTGAGTGTGGAAGTACTAATGTGGTTTGGAAGAGCCTGCTGGTACCTCTGTCCAGACTGCCCATCCCTCCCTTCCAAAGCAACTGGAAACCCTCCAGGATTCTGTTTTTACACACCTCAGTACCTTGGAAAACAAAATGCCACAACCTAAGTAATGATGACATGGGAAGAATGGACCCTGAACCATAGGTGGTGTTAGCATTTTAGAAATTATTTCTGCAGGCATCAGCCCTTGGGTTGCCACCTCCTTTTCTCAGTGGTCTGAGGCCTCACCTCAATGTAAGATGCCAGTGTCAGAGAAGTTCAGAGACACAAGGTTGCTGAAGGTTACCAGAAAGAAGAGGCCAGTAACCAGGAAAAAGTTCCACTTCCCACTCAGTGTCATCCACCTGCACATGAAACCATAGCCAGACTCAGTTAGTCTAGAGAAACCCAGAGCTCCCTATGAGGCCTGGCTTACCTTAGGTCAGATTCACAGACCTTAAGGACAGATCTAAATATCTAGGCAAGAGACAGAACACAGAAACTCCCCCAAATGTCCCCAGCTTTACCAGCCTCCCACAGTTCCATAAATGCATCAGGTACTCTAAACCTCTGTGCTTCTAACTATAGATCCTTCTCCCCACTCCTGACCATGTCCACTTTCCTGCTTCTGCATTATCTCCTTTCTATGTCTTTGTAAGCAACTTGACAGCTTGCATGGAGACTCAGAGGAAGGCAAAAAACACTCTACTGACATTCAACAGCAGCACCACATTGAACATGGCACAAAAACTGGGTATGAACCAAGCATATCCAACTGGATGTTGGGTTGGGGACTTCAAGTAATTGGAAAACTCCATGGCTTGGCCTCCTTTTCCCAGCAAAATAAAGCCACCAGTGACTTCTTCTGAGTTGCCACTCAGAGTACTGTGACAACAGCAGGAAAGGAAAAAAGTATCAAAGGAACATCACAGAGTTTCCAAAATGGGGGCTCTGGCTGCTTCCTGTGCCCTCTGATATCAACCCTCCCCTGCCCTCACATACACACTTGTAGACTTGGACATCCTGCTCTCACAATGGTGGTTTTGTTGCAGCTGGTGAGGATGTGATGTGGTTTATTTCACAAAGGTTCATAGGCTAGAGGCTTGGTTCTCAGTGTGGCAGTGTTGAGGGGGTAGAATCTACAAGAGGTGGGGCCTAGTAGGAGGTAATTGTGCCACTGGGGATGAGGCCCTTGGAGGGAGTAATGGACTTCTCATGGGCCCCCATTAGTTTCTGTGAGAGGGAGTTTTTCTAAAAAGAACAGACTCATCCTCCCCAGTTTCTGGCTATGCAGTCCTCCCACCATGTTGCCATTCACCACGTTGTGATGATCCTCATCAACGTTCAGTTGCAGGGGCTGCCAAATGTTGGATTCTGAGCTAAATAAACCTCATCTCTTTACAGAATACCCATGCCTGGTTATTTTGTTAGAGCAATAGAAAGCTGACTAATACAGAATCTCTGGGGAGATGTCATGGAGAGGAGTCGGCTGATTCTTATCCCCCTTTTGGGCCCAGTGATAATTGAAGCAGGCAGTGCTCATTGCTCATCTCATCTCCCCTTCTTCCTTTTTGTTCTGACAGAGTTCCAGTTTGGGGAAGGAGTTAGCAATCTACCTAGTAAATATCTTAGTTTCCCTCATTTCTGGGGTGGAAAACTATCACAATTTCAGAATTTCACAATTCTGGTGAAAAGAATGTGTGCAAATGTCTATTGAGGACTTTTAGAGAAGCTTTTGCATTTTCAATAAAAGGGAAGATGATGCAGTTGGCAGAGATGTGCCCCCCCTTCCTTCTGTCTTGAGGCTAGACCGGCTGACTGGAGTGCCACTTGGAAGTGCCACCAAGAGTGCCATCCTTGAGGCAACAAGTCATGCTACCCAGACACTCCTTGGGATATTGTTGAGTCCCTGTCCTGTCCCTCAACTGTCTCCTCATGAGCTGCATATTATGGGAAAATAATTGTGTTTCTTTTATACTGACATGTGTCATTGTATTGGCCATGGAGCACCTAAACCTCTGTGTTTGGCAGATTCTTCCCACCATAAGACTTGGTGAGGGACAGAAATCATCTTTTAATCCAAAGTGGAGCTGAAAATGGCCATATACTTCTGGTTTTCTTCTCAAAATGATTACAGAAACCTGTGATCGGGTGACATCAATTTCACTCTAAAACTGCTACCACCAACTGACTGAGAAGTCTGTGCTGAGATGCAGCAACTGCACAGTTGTCTAAAGCCCATATGTAGTGACTCCATTTTTCTGGATAAAAATTGGACCCAGGGGCACTGAGCTACATCTGCAGACCTTTATATTTTGAGACAGGGTCTCAAAACATTGCTGAAGCTGGCTTTCAACTTCCAATCCTCCTGCCTCAGCCTCCCAAGCCTGTGGGTTTAGAGAGATGTGCCACCACAGTGCCTGGCCAAGAAAAATTAAATTGATGAAAGATAGAGCAGGGCTGGTGGAATTGAGACCAGAGCAAAAGTACAGTCAGTGTAGATAGAGAAGGATTGGGTCAGAAAGATGGAGACTCTTTTAAAAATGAAATAAAATTCAAATATCTCCAGAGCACTTCCTTCTTCTCCAACCTGTTGTCAAAGTTACCTGCATCCAGGGAATTGTTTATCCCAGAAAGGAGTTGTTAATGAGTACCTGCTCAGTTGTTCCTTTCCTTACATATGTAAAACAGTTAGGAGGTACCAGCTGGATGGCTCCCTTCCCACCTTTTGGCCACATAGGCAGGATGGAAGTAGAGGGATTTGACAAGAAAGAAAAATCTGAAATCTATTAAAGGTGCAAGACATCCCCATTCCCTTGAGTACCAACTCTGGATTCCCTCCTCTCCAGAAAACTCAATCTCTTCTCTCTCTCTCTCTCTCTCTCTCTCTCTCTCTCTCTCTCTCTCTCTCTCTCTCTCTCTCTCGTGTGTGTGTGTGTGTGTGTGTGTGTGTGTGTGTCCTATCCTTTAAATAAAACTTTTTACTCTTGCCTTAGTGTTTCTTGGGTGTTAATCTTCAACACTGGGAGGAACAGAACTTGATCCTGATTTTCTGGTTTCAGATTGGCACTCTGCAGGGATTATCACCAGGATAAGCTCCTTCTCACCCCACTTTTTTCAGAGATGCACCTTTCTTTCTTTCTGGAAGACAATAATAGGCACATGTCAGCTAATTAAATGCAGTTATTGCAAGCCAGACTCAGGTGAAAGGATTTATGACCTATGTGGCTCCTAACCACCTGTCCTGTCAGGCATGTTGGCTTATGGCAAAGCCATTTCTCATCATTGTACCCAGGCTTGTAACATGTGTGGTATGAGTATACAGTGTCTCTAATCTCATCTGCTTTTGGATCTTATGGAGCTGAACAAAGGGCTGGGGTAAGCAAAAATAACCAAACGGTTTGCCACTTTAATTAAAGCACAAATTACTGGGGCAGGCACAGACTTCATGGATTAGTTATGCCTTTTATTCAGTAGCAGAGTCAGGCATCAGAGAAGCCCAATTTCTGAGTAGAAAATGGAACCTCAGTTACAGAAGGAATGTGGGATTTTTGTATGTTGCACTGACAAATGACTTATCTTTTCAACAGAATGTGTCACTTTGGGCATTCAGAAAGGAGATTGAAAAAATTTGAAATTTGTTTTTATTGGGCAAGGGGGGAAGGCCCAGAGTTGATCTTTTCCCCCAGGGAATCACTGTACTGTCACTGAGAAAGGATTCATATCTGGCTTATTTCTCTGAGGCCTATTGTTAACTCAGAGCTTCACTATTTGTTTTTCTTCTTCACAAATAGGACTCATCAGCAATAGGAAAGGGTGAAAGTATTGAGGGCTGCGCACCCTGGTGGCGGCTGCTCCGGGGCTCCCACGTCCTCCGTGTTCCTGCCTTCTCTCTCGGTGGCCTGCCTCGTCTCCACTTCCCTCTGCAGCCCCAGCAGCGGTGGCCTTCTTGGCCGGTCCAGTGCCGCCTGCCAGCGGGCCGGGAATCCACGCTGCCCACTACGCCTCCTCTGTGGCCGGGCTGAGGCAAGAGCGGGCCTTGTCCACAGGTGGCGGAGCAAGGAGCAAATCACTCTGAGGAGGCAAGATAGAGGGGCCAGGCTCCACCTGCTTAGCTGATTGGCTCCTCTGAGGTGATCTTCATTGATCTTCCCCGCCCTTTCAGACCACGGAGCTGCTCATTGGGGGACAATTTTGGCTCCACCCATGGGACCCAGCCAATCTGCCTCAAGAGGGAGAAAATTGAAAATGACCTAAGAGTTCCCATTTAGTGTGCTTGCTGGAAGTGCCGCAGGTGGCGGTTGGGCTCTCAGGAATTCCTGGAGAGCTCCCGTGGTTTGGCATTGGTGCTAAAAATAAAGTTTATTCCTGCTTGACAAGTGGCTTCTGAATTGTGCCCAGCAAGAATGTGGCAGTCCAGAGTGTTGTCACATATCCACCTCCTCTCTTAAAGACCCATTGTCACTGGGAAGGGATGAATGTTTTGCTTTCTTCCAAAGTTATGGGCCAGGGTATATGGGCTGTGACCAAACAGACTCCATTTTACCCTGAGACTCCATGTCATGAAAGAAGTGCTTCTCCTATGAGAAAACTCCACCTCTGCTATCTTGATCCTGTAGCATATCTTGCTTAGAAACACAAATATTTCTGTTCTTAGGCAATGTCAAATTGTTCTCCTTTGGGTTCCCATTTTTTGTGGACAATCTACCCTCTCAGAGAATGCTTGTCTAGACATTAGTAACCATTTTTCACTTGTACCCAACCAGGGTCCCCTTCTACTTATGCTTTTAGATATCATGATGTTTGTTTATGATTTTGAATCATAGCTACAGCCACTTATGATTAATGTACTGGCCTGGTATATTTATGGTATAAAAAGTATACACAAACCCCTGGAGGGGGTCAAAGGGTATAGAATTGCAATGTGGCTTTTCACCCAGCACTGGTAGATCCAGACGGCCAGTTGATGAATGAAGATGTTTTAAGATCCATTCAGTAATTTATTTCAACCTCTCTACAACACCTCACTCTTTCCTCCCAGGTCACATTGTCTTGGGGGCTGTCATTTTTCGTATCTTTCGGTTGGGCCAAATGCGAGATTCTGGCTAGGGTCACTTCCCAGTGAAACTAAAAGGTTTCTCGCCCAGCTCCTGTTCCAATCCCATTTTGGGGTATCCTGTGGCGACTAATGCATGAAAAGATGCTCTGAAAAAGCCCCAGTGACACACTTCATAATGAACCAAACTCTACTCTACCACATTCATTCCTTCTGAGCATTCCTCTTCCCTCTCTGACCAAACTCTACCCATTGAGAGAGGGGCATTACCTGCAGTGGTTCCTCAGGAAATGACTGGGTTCTCTTTGTTTGCTTATAAAGCCTTTATAACCTGTAAGGATTCTACCTACTGTTGTTTCTGTTCTCCATTGAGTTTCTTTGACTGCACAAGGGAGGCATTTTCAATTCACCCCTTTTGCAAACGTTAAGCATCTAACAACCATTAGCTGTCCTCCTTACCCTCCAGAGATTCCTTTAGTAGAGAAATATGTACCACAAGGGTCATTTTCTCCAGTGGGTTATCACATTTGGACATTTATAGTGACAGGAGAGGTCAGTCATGATTCTAAGTCTGAACTCTCCAGGGTCTTGGCATAAAGCAAAAACAAAGACCCTTGTTCATTCGGCCAAATGATGTGAGCAATAGATTTGGCAGAACCAAGTGGTGAGAGACAGTTTTGCTGCCCATCAGAAGCTCATTGAGAGATGTTTTTAAAGAAAAAACATGACTTTTCTCTGGCCTGGGTGCCCGAGTTATGTTTCCTCCAAAAGCAGGGTTGGAAACTACTAGACACTGGAGGCTCTGGGAGCTGGATGCTCAACAAGTGCCTCATTTTCTTCTGCTGCCAGGCCCAGGAAATGACCTAATTTTCACATTTGGATAAAGAAAATGTCTCACATCCAACCTCACCTGATTACCAACAGGAGTAATGAAAATTTGTCTCCAAAAGGAAACAGAAACTATAGGACCACACCTTAAGAGACTGATTTTACCAACGGGGAAAAAACGGTGAAAATGTCCTGTGTATGAGGTTTTGCTTCTTTAGCTCAGAACAGTAGCCCACAGCTTTGGACAGAATTCAAATTGCCTGTTGAAAGCAAGACAGTGATCCCTCTATTTGAGACTGTGGAGGCAGCCCTGAGGGTCTCTGAATTGCCTTGAAGACTGTTTTTTCTTTTTCCTGAATAATAGTGTACATTCTTCATCAAAATATTTCTGTAAAATCCAAAGCTGACCACTAACTGCCTTCATTTCTTCCCATCTCCTTCCCCTTCAGTTCAAGCAGCAGTTTCCCACCTAGGATAACTGAGTACATTTGTGATTCACATCACACAAAGCTCCCTATCAAATGGTACATTGGCCACACCCTTAAGGTTCCATTTTCCACCTTGTGGAGAGGCTGTGAATTAATAAGTTTTGCTCTTTTTTTGTTTAACAATTCTGCCCTTAAATTATTTTTCTCATGGCATTTTACTATTAGCCAATAAAAGGGCCAGACCATTCCTTCAACACTTTGCTTAGCAATTTTCTCAACCAAGTATCTAACTTTATTGCTCTCAGTTCTACCTTCCACCAAACACTAAGATACAAACATGATTTATAATATTGCCACTGTATAACAAGATTACCTGTCCATGTTTCCAATAACATATTCCTCATTTGCATCTGATATCTTTTCAGAGGTGTCTACTGCGCAGATTTTCTCATGGTTCCTTAAGTATTCTCTAAGACCACTCCTTCTCTGCAGTTCTCCACTTTTCTTTTGAGCCATCATCATATTTGCTTTTAACAATCCCTTCAATGTCATAACAGCTTTTTTCTATTTCCTTCCTTCCTTCCTCTCCAAGTAGAGGGGTTCTTCGGAGGGGTAACAAGGGAGCACCCAGGCTTGGACTCATTCCTTTTTCTCCAACTCATTCCTTGAATAAATGGTTTGTACCATCAGGGCCCAAGTCTTATTTATATGTAACCTTTGACAAAATATGCTTGTATGTTTGTACATACACATTACTATGTGGAGAGACCTTACTTACATAGACCTCTTGAATGCGTGAATCTGAGAATATATTTTTTTAAGAAATGCATTGTGCATTATTTTGAATTGAACTCTGTACTAATCCAATAACTTTATAATGTAGACTTTTTACTGGATTCTTTGAAAAAAGTTTTACCATTCTTTTTAAAGGCCCAACATAAGAAGTTCAAACACATATTTTAAAAACATTTTATAAGTAGATTGTAGATAAATAGATATATGATAGAAAGAGAACCAGTCCAAATTCATGGCCTTTCTGCCTGAACTGTTATATATAAAACAGAATGACTGCCAATTAGTTCAAAGAGCCATAGTACAGTTTGCCAAGCACTTTTTTTCATTTGTGTATTTGAAAATGCTAAGCCCCTTTACTGAACAAAATGACTTTTCCTATTTGATTTGCCTGGAAAAACTCAAACTTATCAAAAAGTTGCAATTGTTTTAACTGACTGCTTCCTGTGAGTTCCCTAACATGCTCAAGCTTGGCCAGTGTTAGAAAATTAGTTAGGGTGACCAGTTTCTTAGAAAATCAACCCAGGCCACAGTCATACCAGACAAAAGTAACATAACATAATATAAACATTATTACTTCAATATAAAAAGAGAAAATAGATGTTTATTTGAAATTATTTAATACTCTATATTATTTGCTTTTCTGTTGCAAAATGTTATTAGTTAAGCAAAATAACAACAAGATAAACAGTGGCAATTAGTAGTAATTCATAGTAACAATCAATGTGTGTGAGAATAATATAGCATTCTTAGGATATTTCTATTCTCTAATACACTAATTAACTCTGTGTATGAAATAGGATATTTAAATGTTACTGACCATAATAATATATTCTGAAGATGAAGGAATTTAAAAAAGGGGAACATAGCAGGTGGGAATATAGCTCAGTTGGTAGAGTGCTTGTCTCACATTCACAAGGCCCTGGGTTTAATCTCTAGCACAACTAAAAACATAAAAGAAAAGAAAAAGAGAACATAAATACAATTGGACCAGTTGAATAGTTACCTGTGTTCATTAAAAATAACATTCTTCTTTCTGTCCCTTATGACCCAATAATATATTTTATATGTTTCCTGTGGTTTTTTTCCAATATTATTTCTCAAAACTCCCTTCAACCTTTAGGACATCCTTCTTTCCTTTCATGTAATGGTAAAGCTAAAGACACCCAAATATAAAATTTACTTTGGCTTATACCTCTGCTCTTCCCAAACCAGTTTAATGTGATGACATCAAGCTAAATATCTTCTCAGAAAGTGTTTGAGCATGGAGTAGTTGGAAGAGCAGACATTTTTGCCTTTAGATGTTTGAAATTTCCAACACCAAAGCAGTGCCCATGCACCTAGTACCTACAGGTTTTTTTGGGGAGCCCAGGAGTTTGTTGTTCCTCTTGATATTTGACCAGAAAAAATAATGGCCATATTACAAGATGCACATCTAAGGAGATGCACATTTCTGTAAAGTCGAAATTTTAATTCAATATTTCTGCACATTGTGAGAAAACTGAAAAATGACCAAAGCTTTCATTATGAAAACCTTCAATATCACAGCTAGCAAAACCTACCTTTTGGAGCAGTGTTTTATACATGCTATGCAGGATTTTTAGCAGGTAAGATCTTTTCATTTTATTTGTAAAAAAGTTTATAGACAGAACAGTGTTTGCCAAAATTACATGCGCTGTCTGCCAAATACATGCGCACAAGAGTGAAGATGCTTATGTTTAGATAAAATAGCAACAATCTTTGGTTTTCTTCAATTTTATTAGAAGTTTCATAGAAACAAAGAAGGTGGTTCTTTCTTTCTCTCCCAGTCTCTTCAGTAGCCACACTGACTCTCCCCTGCTCAGGCCTGGCCCCTGGCTCTAATCACTCCACCTCCTGCTTCCTAGATAAGCGAGAAGACATGGGACACTCATCTCCTCCTCATCCCCACATGTGCTCCTGTGCATTCTCTGTGCCCTCATTCTTTCTGAAAAACATGCTGTTTTGATACAGGACTGGAGGAGGCAAGCAAAGCACTTGTAGTTCAGTGGTAGAGTGCTTGCCTAGCACGTGTGAGGCACTGGGTTTGATCCTTAGCACCACGCATAAATGAATAAAATAAAGATCCATTGACAACTAAAAAAAAAAAGTTTTGAAAAAAGTCTTTTTATAAAAAAGCATGAAAGAACATAATTCTCAATGTATTATTTAAATATAGTACTTTTAATTGAAGTTAATTGTAAAAATTATCAGCATTTTAAATAAGGCAGAGTCCAATTATGCATGTACACAGCCCTCTCTCTATCCCAATTATTCTAGCTCTACCTGAGTACTTACTGAGTGCTTCTAACTAGTAGATGATCTTGATTGTGCATTCATAGCTACATCTGAAACAGTTTTACCAAACAATATTTATCATTACTATTTATCCTATATAGTTTCCAGTATCCCTCCCCCACCCCCCAATTCTGGGGGAAACTCACTATGTGGATGCCATGAACAATTAATTTGTGAAGACCTGTAATTTTAAGAAAACACCAGTAGAGAGATCCACAGTTCTATCCTTTACTTGATACTTGGCAAAACAAAAGTAAATCCCCAAATTCCAGATAAGTAGGTGATATAATCCAAAAGCATGACTAGTGGATTATAATTGGGGGATATTATATGACTATCAAAAAAAATCTATGTCATTTAATCATCCAATGTGACTCCAGATTTCTCCTTTTTAGGGAAGTGTAATGAAATGTGCTTATTTAAATGTATCTTTAGCTCCTCAATGTAAATGCACTCAAATTTAGGTCTCTTATTCTAGTCTGAATACACAGTCTGATCTGTATTAGGAAACTGGACTACTGTTCTAACTAAATAATCAGTCCAAAATTCAAAATACCCCATAAAACTGATGAGTTTAAGTTTTGAACATAACTGATAAAATTCCTCTAAGAAGCTACAGTAAAAATCTGTCATTATGCCTTTTACTTTTGCTTTTTAAATCCCATAGTAGGGTGATTCTTGGTTCTTGTCCAGGGATGGCCTAGTAAAGAAAGATTGAATTATCTGTAAATTATTTATGTTATATCAGTTTCTACATTCTATTTTTCCCTACCTTCTTGTGGTGATATATTTCTGACTAAAGCAATTTGTTCCTGTTAAAACCAGTCCAGGAGCCAAACTGCTGTCACAAATCATTCAGAGTTGACTGGAAAACTTGTAATTTCAACTCCATGAATTTCTCAGTAAATCCATTGATACTGGGAAGTGTGAATAACTACTATTTAGTAGTAATTACTTATCCTATCTGCCTAAGAAGGGAGCAACCAACCTGAAGATCAAATTTATAAACCACATTTTAAGTGTCGAAAAGTTCTGTATCCAGTTGTTATACCATTTATTAATTCAAATTTGAAGTCTTCCAAGTTGCTTGGCTCCTCTAGAGAAGATAAAATTTTACTCAATAGCTGTCTTTGGGTGTTTGATGACTGTGACTAGCCATGACTGGCTGAGGTCATAGGCAAAGATGAGGGATTTTTCACACACACACACACACACACACACACACAACAACAACAACAACAACAACAACAACAACTACAAGAATTAATTCTTGATCAATTTTAGCCCAAAGACTAAATTGCAATTTTGTGTGAATGCTGGGCAAAGGGAAAACTTGGGTTCTGTTGCCATCTCTCTGTTGGCAACTTAAAACCTACTCTGTCAATTCGGTGACAAGATCCCCAGCTACATAAACTAGTTTATGTGTTTGGTCAGAGTTAAGCAGGAGTGTACAATTCTGTTCATTGGTGTGAAGGAATAAAGACAGGAAACAGCCAAATGAACAAATAGACATAAAACCGAATATTTAGTTTTTAATAAAGGATTATAGTATGTCAATGTATTTTAAAGGAGTTATGTTAAAACCCATTAAAATTCTCAGGACCTAGTTTGTGCAGATATATAAAACAGGTCTCAGAAAGTTCAGACTCTTGCTTTTTTCTATGGCTCCTGAGTCAGCGCTCTTGAGACAGTTTTCTTGCTGATGGGACTGCTTGTTATTCTAAATGCCATTCTTATCTTGTCAGTGTTTTTCTTGGCCCCTTAGGAAACATAGGTCTCCTTTGGCAGGTTCTTTCCCCGTGTGTACTGCACGCCAGGCACTGTTCCAAGTACTTCATATCCCTGGTAATTCTTCAAGCCTCCCAACAAATTATGAGGGAGAAATGATCTCCCCATTTTACAGAAGAAATGGAAACACAAAGGTACCTGATTATCTACGTCACCTCCATCAGTTTGGGACCCTGTGGCAGTTCAGAGCACAGAACTGCTCCCATCAGTCCCCAAGGTGCTCACTGGCCTTCCTGGCACAGCTCCTCCTGCAGTTCCCATCAAGATGGGAAGGCAGAGAAGTGGGTGGGGCAGTGTCAAGAGCCCAGATCCTTAAAGTCAAATAATTTCCTTCTCTGTCTAAAGTTTGCATTCATTTATGCTTCACCACCACCTCATTTTGTTAGCACCTGTCTTCATTTTCTCCATAATGTATCCTTTTCCTAATCCTCCACCTTAACATTTTTAAGTAACTCCACTCAATAAAAGCCACTCTATAAAGATTTCCCCAGGGAGAAAGTTGGATGACCCAGGAAAAGGACCGAGAGTGGCACTTGCTGCTACTCTCAGGCATGAGGGGAGTTAGGAGAAAGAGAACAGGAAGAGTAGGAGGAGAGAAAAGCATAGCATAAAGCATAGCCTATCTATCAGAGAGTGTGTCTTAAGAGAAAATTTATCTTAATGAACTTATATGCTGCCGTACAGTTAGAGACATGTCTCTTTCTACCCCAGAAAATTTTGCTTTATTAGAAACCAGAGGTGCTTAACCACTGATCCACATCCCCAGCTCTTTTTTATATTTTATTTAGAGATAGGGTTTCACTGAGTTGTTTAGGACCTCGCTAAATTGCTGAGGTTGTTGTTGAACTTAAGATCCTCCTGCCTCAGCCTCCAGAGTCACTGGGATTATAGACATGTGCCAGGTGCCTGGCGTGATTGCTTTCATAGAGCACCGCAACATGATTTTTCAATCCTTCCATTTTTATTGTAGATCCCACACAGGGGCATGGCTCAGCACTCAGTATTATTTACTTTCAGTGCAAAGTGTAGAGTTTATTGCCTCAAAGTATAAAACATTATTTGCCCATCGAACCATAAAGAGTACTAATTTATAATTTATATCTACAACTTGTTATAAAACCACCAGCATTAATCAATACTCATGTAATTCATTGTTGAATAGAGGACAAATCTCATCTGCTCTTTTTCTCCATCCACTTCAAATATCAGTGCTGAGCAGAAGCAGCCTATATTTGGAATACTGAATATATTGTATGCTCAAATGCCCACACAAGTTTATCTTCCTCTCAGGTACTACTCACTTAAGTTCCCATGTCTGAATTGTACCTGCAAAAATACATAGGACCCCACCCCAATTACTTGTGGACTAATAGTCACACATTCAAAATTTAAAACCAACATAATCTTACATATAATAAATCAATCACATAAATAAACACTCTCAGAGTAAGTCAGGAGATTGTTGAAAGGATGTTGGGCTTTTTGTGGAAGAGAAGACAAACAGCATATAGATGAGAGCTGCAGACAACAAGAATGACCCAGAATGCTCCCCCTGAGGCCCACACATGTACTCTCACACAGGGAAGTGGGAGTAAGGGGAGGACCCTTTTTTTCATCTGAAATCATTTTCTAGAGGAAACTGGATCCCCAGAGAAATCCTTAAAGGATATAAACAGAATAGTAGGTTTTATGTTTCCGAACAAAGTGTTTCCGGTGGAAGAAATGGAGTATAGCTGGGCATGGTGGCACATGTCTATAATTCCAGCAACTCTGGAGGCTGAGACAGGAAGATCATAATTGGAACCCAGGCTCAGCAACTTAGTCAGGTCCTCAGCAACTTAATGAGACCCACCCAGACTCAATGAAAAATAAATAGGACTGGGGACAAATCTCAGTGATAAATCGTCTCCTGGTTAAATCCCTAGTAAATACCCCCCAAAAATTGTTGTATAGGTGATAGTCTGAGACATCATCACCAAACAGGGAACTGGGGAGATGGCCAAGACTGACTTCAATATCATGCAGGATCACCTAAGTGGTGCTCTTGCAATGAATGCAAGATACATGTCAGACCATGTCTTATCAGATGATTATAAAAATTGACAATATTGGTAATCACACTTATGATTGGGGAAAAAAGCACTCCAGACATTATAACTCATGCTGGGATGGAAGAGTTTGAAAACAGAAATAAGAAAGTTTTCATACAAAAGAGTTGAAGTTTGCTAGTAGTTTACCCTGAAACTTAGAATACCATTTTCCTAAGCTGAAAATGGTTTCCTGCAGGTAACTACTATGTGCTGAAAGGTTTTATATTATAATGCTCATTCTTATCACATACTATGTAGATAGTTTATAGAGTAATTTTCCCCCAGTTTCTTGAACATAGTATCTTTGTGTCTTGGATCTGATCTGTCAAGCTATTAATTATTAAACACAAAAACTTGAAGAAATTGTCAATTATGCAGTACACCACATTAATAGTGGAGAAAAAATATCATACATGATCATTTGGTACAGAAAAAGCATTTGACAAAATCTAATACTTTTCATAATTAAAAAAGACACACACACACACACACAGATAAAAGGTAACTTTCTCAAACTTATAAAGGACATTTATGAAAAATATTTCATTATATTTATTAAATAGAGACACAGAAATTAGGCAAGAAAAATATTAATATCCAGGTGAGAAAGATAGAAGAAAAACTATCTGTTTGCAGGTGGCAAGATCTTGCACATAGAAAACCCTAAGAGACTCATGGCAGGTAACTCCTGTAACTTGGGAGCCTATGGGGAAGGTTGAGACAGGGGACCACAAGTTGGAGACCAGCCTGGCCAATTTAGTGAGAGCATGTCTAAAAATGAAAAAGGGCTGGGGATGTAACTCAGTAGTGAAGCTCTTGCCTACCATGCATAAAGCCCTGGGTTTGATTTGATCCCCAGTGCCACACACAGTCTCTCTCTCTCTCTCTCTCCTCTCTCTCTCTCTCTCTCTCTCTCTCTCTCTCTCTCTCTCTCTCTCAAACACACATACACACACACACACACACACACACACACACACACACACACACTCCTAAAGAGTACACACATGTGCACACACATTGGAGCTACTAATAGATAAGTTCCATTTCTATTTTGTGGAGTAGTAGTTTGTGGTGAACTGGTATTTTACAGGTAAGTCAGTTTTCTCTCCTCTCATTTCCAGCCCTTGCCAGGAAGCCAGACAGTTTAGTCACTGTGATTATTACTGTTGCCATATTTAAAGGATGAGAGAAATGCTAAGTGTCTTCCCAAGGTCAAAAAGCAAGACAGTGTTGGTTCCTGAGCTTGGGTCTCCAGAGAGCAAAGATCTTCCCTTCCAGGAGGGCTCTGTCCAGCCCCTCATAATCTCCCCTCACCCACAGGAAACTTGCTTCTCTGAACATAGAACAAACAGAGAGAGAGAAGTGATAAAAACCAACAAAAATATATTTTATAAGGATTATATAACTGTGGAGGCCATGGCAGCCCCAACAGGGGATTTAGTGAGGGCTCAGGCCAAAGAGACCT
The DNA here is from genome assembly GCF_052094955.1 of Ictidomys tridecemlineatus. Lineage (NCBI taxonomy): Eukaryota > Metazoa > Chordata > Mammalia > Rodentia > Sciuridae > Ictidomys > Ictidomys tridecemlineatus. Next base: position 165,426 of record NW_027522565.1, on the reverse strand, counting down.
TGATGTAGGGCTCACATCCTGGCATCACTGGGTAGGATGTTGCAGCACTGGCCTGATGAAAAGATAAACACAGAGTCAGGACATGGGGACTCTCCCTAACCTCCACCCCACTGCTCACAGTCAAGTCCCTCATCTTCTGAAGGCAGGAAAAAGGAGAGGGCTGGCACCACAAGTCATTGCAAGGGCCCTTGGGGGGCATTGGGTGTTACCCACCCCACTGCACTCCTAATACTCTACTCCATCTGATTCATATGGGACTGAGTAAAAATTTCCAATTAAAAAAATTTACTTTTAAACATTAGAAACTACTGGACTAATCTCAGACCTCATTAGTGGTTGAGGAGGGTAAGGGACTGTCCCAGGCTAACCAGCTAGTTAGCAGTGCAGTCTTTTCTCTTTGTCTATCCAGGGACAACTGGGTGTGCTCTGAAGCCCTTTGACCTGGGCCCTATATCCTCCAGGTCCATAATACCACTTCTTAGTCTCCAAGGGCTTCAGCTTAAGGGCCAGCTTGACATCGGGGTCTTCCCCCAAAATATGTGTAACCACAGACTCCCATGTTTCAAAGCTCAACCGATAGTCCTTACCTCCTGTAAGGGTGCAGACCTGCCACACCTTTGGAGTGCCTGAGTTGCAGACTTGGGCCCAAGGAAATCTTTTAAGATGTAATGTTGGCCCCCAGGTGGTGCCCTGCTCCACCTGAAGGCACAGAGCCTCTGACATGTACCTGGGAAGCAACACGCCAAATGCAAGAAGTCACTACCCACCTTGGTCAGGTCTCGCTGACCACTCTCACCCCTCAGCTGGGAAAGCACAGAGCCCAGGGCTCTCATCCAGGAGCTTTATCCAGGCTGCCATTCCCATCTACCACATTTCTTTGGGCAAGAACCTTAAACACCAGGGAAGAATGAAATTCCCAGAAACTCCCAGAGTGCCCTGGAGAAAAGCCCAAAGCAAAGGAACAGGAAGTGTTAAGGCCTGGGAGCTGGGGACAGGGACCAGGGAAATAGACCCAGTATCATACCATACCACAAGCCCCACTAGAGCCCTTGGATTACCAAGTCACGTGGGTCCCAAGGGTGCACAGAGAATGATGAAACAGTTTCTTCTGCAGCCCGCATCATATGGGTTATCATGCTGGAGGAAAGGAAGAGCAGCTCAGAATCAGCAGGACTGGACGAGGCCATCTCTCAGTAACCCTCGCTAAGTTGGTCTGTTAAACCAGGGCTCAACATGGCAAGGCTCCAAGAGTGACCAGGGCCTCCTGCCTTTCCAGGTTCCAAGGAAGAGTTACCTCTTTCGACGCACTTGTGAGCAGCTCTCCCCAGACAGTGGTGGCCCTCTCCTGCCTTCTCAGGATTCCTCATCCCCTTGTGCTTTCCTTTGGAGAATCCTTGCTCTGTCTCCATTGGCGACACTTGTCCTCTCACCTCATCTTTCCAGGTACCTTTTAAGATTTTTCTAGTGCTGTTTTTCTCAACTGATTCAAAGATGGTGTCACCATTCTTCTCCCAATTTACTCTTTTATCTCAATTTTTTTTCTAAAAATCTACTTCATTGAATTTAACTATCTGGGAGACTAGTAGCAGAAGGGAATGCCCAGACATTTCCCTAATCAAAAATAAAATTTTCCAGGAAAATATAAGATGAAGACCTTCAGTACACAAAGCAGGAAAGGTCAAGCTCAAAGGTCATGTTCTTCCCTGGATACTGACTGTCTTCTCTCCCTTATTCTATTTCTCTTTTCCCTGATTTCATCCATCACCCTTGACCCCTCCTCCTTCCATACAAGGTGGAGTTTCAATCCAACTTCATGAGCTTTAGGTAGCAAATACTCTGTTATAATGGCAGGTGGCCCAGCAGCACCTCTATCCACCTTTATCCAGCACCTCTATCCAACACTCTTCTCCACTGAAGGAAAGTTGATTCCACATCAGAATAGCTCTGGAATATGTCCAAAAAGCAATATGAATCATTGTCTTCTATGATGTTCTGCCTCCTATAAGGTGTTCACAGCACTTAAGAAATGAATATACCACCAGGTGCAGTGGTGCAAACAGAATCCCATAGACTTGGGATTCTGAGGCTGAAGGATCAGATCGCAAGTTCAAGGCCAGCCTCAACAACTTAGCAAGGCACTAAACAATTTAGTGACACTCTATCTCAAAACAAAATATACTAAGGATTAGGGATGCAGCTTTGGTGGTAAAGCACCCCTGAGTTCAATCCCTACTACCAGAATAAATGAATTAATGTCAGAGTATTAAAAAGTTGCAGAATTTTTAAATTTAGAGAAAGAATGTTTGATTAGATACATATCATGCATAGGAAATATTGATTGTACATAAGGCATACAAAATGCTTAAGGGAGCCAAAATGGCGGCGGGCGGGGAGGCAGCGCTTTCAGTACCTCCTCAATAACAGTGTCAGAAAGTCGCATTAATACGTGCAGATTCTACCTGCTAAGAAACTTCTAGCAAAATTCCGATGAAGTGAGATCTGTTGGTGAATTTGTAGGATTATTAGAGGTGAAGTTTGCCCCAGAGGAGTGAATCTCTGCAACGCGGCGTGGAGGTCCATACCTGCCACCCACCGCTGCTGCGCAGGGACCAGCCTCTGGGGCAGTTCAACAGGTGCGGCACAGGGACACTATGAAGAGGTCTCTAACCAAGCCTTCATGAAATAGCGAACTGGAACCAAAACCAACTGAGACTGGGTCAGACCAGAGACAGGCCAGACCCACCCCTCCCTTTGGATACTCTGGCAAGGAGCCTGGGGCCCGCCATAGCAGAGAGGTGATGTCATCAGAATTCAGCTGACAGAATTCCTTCCCAGGGGAATAGGCTTTAGCAGGTGTGTGTCTCCCACCCCCACCCCCACCAGATACATACAGCCAGAAAAACTCAACCCAGAGCCCCGTGAGCATGTCTGTAGGGGCCTAGGGAAGCAGAGGGGATTCTCGATCCCCAACTCCCCTTACCACCAGTGGCAACACCCAAGGTCTTAGCCACCAGTTCCAGGGGGCGTGTCCACCAAAGGGGTCCGGAAAAATTAAACTGTCGGTTCCCAGATCACCGCTCCACAGCACTAGAGCTTGGATGAATGACAGAGAGAGTCCTCAGTTGTTTGGGAATTAGGGCATGCAGTGGGGCTGCAAGAGTAACCAGATCCTTGGAGAGCACCTCCGGTGAGCGGGCCGGGCCAGGCTGACTGGCAGGAGGAATGGGGGGAGGGGCTGGTCAAGAGAAATGGCTCTGTACTAACAGGATTGAGAAAATCCCAGGAGCCGCCTTACAGGGATTGCTGCCTGCACAGAGGGAAGAAGCACTGCTCAGAGGGCACAGCTCCGCCTACTGGAAGAGAAGAAAATGGATCTCTAAGACTTCATTTCTTTTAAAATTTCTATTTTATTAGTTTTTCTCCCCTTTTTTTCCTTCTTTCTTTCCCTTTTCAAGTTTTATTGTTCTTTCCATTCTCCTCTATTCTATCTATCTCTCTCACACACTCTTTCTTTTTAAGAGCACCTTCCTTTACCCTTCCCTTCAACTTTCATCCCAATTACCTGTAATTGTCTAAATGCAAATAGGTGATTGTTTCAAGGCTGTCTATAGGGCTCCTAAATACCTAGCTATTACCAAAAACCCTGATCCAATAGCCTGGTAATATCCCCCTTCAGTAGAGCAATCTTCCAAAGTAACCAAGACATACTAACCTTCATACCGTCATAGCACCTAACCTAAACATAAAGTCCTTAGACCAAAATGCTTAAGGAATGATAATTAATAAATTTCTAAGAACTGAGCAGTAAATTTGAATACATTCTTCTCCCCACATGGAACCCTATCACACACAATTGGAATCCAACAGCTCTGAGGCACCCAGACCAGCCTCTCCCGTTGGCTCCACTCCTGGGACTCCTGCTCCAATTGCTTGTCTCAAACACCCTCACACTCCACAGGACCAAAATCCAGTGGCATCATCTTCTTGCCCTATTTTCTGACCAACTTCCTGCTGCCTCTTCTTCTTTCCCTTATCCTGGGGGATCAGGGCACCAGGCCTCTCTCTGTTCCTTTCTCTCTTTCCTTCTATTCCCAAATATTGATTCTTATGTTTGTAGCTTCACTCATTGATTCAGAGGTCTTCTCAATCTGTGCTGGAAATTGAAGAATTCAGGGCCTTGCACATGCTAAGCACACACTCTACCACTAGGATGCACCCCCATCAGAAATATTTTAGGGCCTCAAAAATGCTTCTGTCCAACCAGGCATGGTGGTACACACCTGTAATCCCAGTGACTTGGGACACTGAGGCAGGTTTGAGACCAGCCTCAGCAAATTAGCAAGACCCTGATTTACAATAAAAAGTAGCAGGGACTGGGGATGTAGCTCATTGGTAAAGTGCCCCAGGGTTCATTACCTAGTAGCAAAAAAATAAAACCCAGTCACTGCACTGGGGATGGAAAGCACCCTGCATACAGCATGGGCAGCCTCCTTTCAGTGGTGAGGGCAGCTGCAACACAAGGCTCTGAGCACCATAGGGAGTGGCCAGGTAGAGCAGAGAGAGGGTATCATGGAAACCATGTAGGCAACCCAACTCACAGCTCATGAATTAATCCACAATTTCCTAATTTACAGCTAGGAAAATTGAATGACTAGGGGCAAAGAAGCATACCCAAGGTATCCCTGATGGTCAGTTCTACAGCTGGGATTTTAACTTATGTGGTCTTTGCCAGAGTCTTTGCCACCAACCACCAAACAAGTGACTCCAGAAGGAGTTGCAGTCAGGGAATGGAGTATGGTGGGAGTAAAAGTTGGAGCATGGGTTGAATGCCTGAAATGGGTGCTGCAGGTAATTGAAAAAAGCCCTGTCTGAAGAATCCCGGAGTGCAGACTGCATTTAGGTTCCTTGAGCCTTGGGGACCCTAGACTTGGAGGGCCTCACTCTGAGCAGATGAAGAAGAAGAAGGGCAATGGCGTATGGCTTAACCTGGGGCTGGAAGAAACACAGGATGGGGGAAGGGTAAAATCTGCCAGGAAAATTCAATGGTGATACTAGAAGCTGGAGAGAGGAGAAGAAAGGCAGACAACAGGGCTAAGGAATAAGGGCCAAGCACAAAAGTCACAGGTGGGAGGGAACCACATATGGCAGTGGTGGGGTGCTGAATAAAAGGATGGGAGGTGATGAGCAGACAAGCTCCTCTGTCTGTTCAGCTGTCTTGGAGTCTTCAGCTTCCCCTTGCTCACTGATGCTGCCCACCAGTCTTCCTAAAAGAGTCTTTAGTCAAGTGATTGCCATACTAAAGGAATCCCATGGCAGAGATACCCACTCCTATCATTCCTAGTCAAAGCTCAAAGAAAAAGCAATAAAGACACACAGATGGGGAAGAAAGCAATTAAAATGTTCCTCACACAGGACATGAGGTTCCATTAAGAATGAACAACAAGGAATGCTGGGGAAGAATCACAGTGGTCCAGCACCCAGTCTCAATCCCCAGTGCTGGAAAAACAGCAACACTAAGGACTCCTGCTTTTTGGAAGATGCTATGAAGAAAATGAAATGACAAGCCATAAATTGCACGAAAAGATTTGCAAAACATAGATCTGAATTCAGTATAAAGAACTCCTGAAACCTAATAAGAACACAACATGAAAATATGCTGAACATCATTAGTCATTAGGAAAATACAGACTGGAGCCCTAGTGAGGTACCATTACTCATTTATTAGACAGGCTACAATTCGAAAACAAGATAAAATAGTAACAAATGACAGTGTCAAAAGCTAGTGAGGTTGTGGAGCAACTGGAATTCTCATTCATTGCTGGTAGAAAGTAGAAATGGTACAGTTGTTTTTCCCAGAAAGTCCCACATATGTTTACCTTATGACTCAGCAATGCCACCCTTAACAATTTATCTAACAGAAATGTAAACTTATGTCCGCATGTCTGTGCACCAATAGATATTGTAGCAGCTTTATTTGTATCTGCCCCAAACTGGCTGGGCACAGTGGCCTGTGCCTGTAGTTTCAGTGGCTTGGGAGGCAAAGGCAAGAGAGTGGCAAGTTCAAAGCCTCAGAAACTTAGTAACTTAACAAGGCCTTAAGCAACATAGTAAGAACCTTTCTCAGAATTTTAAAAATTTTTCAAAAAGAAAACATAAGGGTGCGGGGCGTGGGGGGGTGGAGGGGTCTGGGAATGTTGCTCAGTGGTTAAGCACATCTGGATTCAATCATTGGTACAAAAACAAAACAAAATAGACAAACAAAGACACTGCCAAAAACTGGATGCAAAGTAAAAAATCCTTCAATTTGTAAATGTATAAATAATCTGTGGGGAAACACAATACTACACAGAAACAAAAGAAAATAAACTACTGATATGAGCAACTACATAGATGAATCTCAAATGTGTTGTGCTCAGTGAATGAAGCCACACTATAAAGCCCACAACACTATTTATGCATGATTCTGGAAAGAGAAACACCACAAGGACTCAGGGAGAGAACATGACTACAAGAGATTAAAGGATTTTCTGGGGTAATGAAACTGGTTAACCTTGATCTTGGTGGAGAGTACATGATGACATTAGTCAAAATCCCTAATTATAGATTAAAATGGGTGAATTTTACTGTTTGTAATTACCCTCAATAATTGACATTTTTACAAAATTTTACCATGGCTCCCAGGTTTCCACTACTTGAAAACTACATTCCACACTTGACATTCTGGGTCTTTTTAATCTTGACCCCCTTGGGGTCAATGTCATGCCACCTTGTGCTTGAACTAGATCCGTTTCTTCATCATTCTGTTAATACCCTACTTTCAGTTTTCTGGGCCTTTCTGAAAAATTGCACCTCTCACAGTCAATGCCCTCCTGTCTCCTCTCCAAAGCACACAGGACACAGAGAGTGGCATGTTTATTCTACAGCGTGGGCTTTGCCAAACTCCCAGTCTTTTCCATCCTGTTACACCACTCAGGACTGACCAATCTTTTCACAGTGTTCCTGGGTGTCTCCCGGTGTTATTCTGATTGCCGGTTACTGATCAACACACTTGTGCATGACATAATTACTCATCTCTACACCCATCCCTCAAATAACTGCCACCTAGCACACAGTAGGCTTCAATGCAATGCACCTAGGAGGGAGAATGGCCACCAAGCTCCAGGGTATAGAGATATCTGAGTTGCATTTTCAGAGGTGTGTCTGGAAGGACTCATAAAGCAACATCAGGGCCAAGGGCAGTGGAGAAAGCACACAAAGTGCCTAATTGCAGAGGTGCAAGATGCCTCCACACAGTCAGGGACACATACACACAGACCACTTACCTGGTCCTTGTAGGGTCACCTGGAAGTGCCCATGGCCACTCCCTTGATGAACAACTGCAGGATGAGGGGTAGCATGAGGGCCCCAAAGGTACAGCCACTAGGATGCTATGCACAGGTTCAAAAGTGAAACCATGGAATAGCTCTTCCCTGGCTCCGCTTTTCTACCCAACACCTCCCTTACTCCTCCCACCCCAGCTAGCACCGCCCAAACACTCTCCCTCCCTGGACCAGACAGTTAGTCCAGTACACCCAAGTAAAACCTCACTCCATCAAACAGTCTGCCTACATGTCCCTTTTCAAATTTCATTACCCTATTCTGTGGCCCCCCTAGATTCTTAACTCCACAGGCATCCTACCCAGCCCATGTCACTGACCCCACTGGACTTCCACATCTCCTTCACATGTCCCTCCAAGTGACTTCTCCCTCTAGCCCTTCCTTTGGTATCCTCTGTCCCTTCTTGGCTGTTTGCCCCTCCCTCTCCACCAGAACCAGCTCTTCTTAGGGTGGGCACTTGGGACTGTGTGGATAAGTCATAGTATAGTCCAGGAATGCCATGTGCCTTCTGTGCATGAAGAAACCCTCGCAGGTGGTCAGCATGGCACCCAGGTAGAGGCACAGACACAGGAAGAGTAGCAGGAAGAGCCAGATGTTTCGGTGCCCCACACAGTTATTCACCCACCTGCAATAGTGGTTGAACTCCTAGGGAAGAGGAAGTAGGACTGCAGATCTTTCTGGATTGGCCTTCATTACCCCCTAATCCTGAGGCATCTTCCAATTCAGTCCTCTAGGCTGCCTTCTCTTGGCCCTACACACAGGTTCCAATCTCAAGGAGAACCTGGCATTTCCATGGTTAGAGCATAGTTAGCCCAATAGCTCATCAGTTCACCTGTCCTGAGTGAGGTCTTTAGAGACAAGACCTGCCTGGTATCACTTGGAGCAAGATTGAACATCTCTGAGTCTCCGTTTTTTCAGACATTGAATGAGGATGAAAAAACACCCTTCACCAACCTGCCGTCTGCACTTGTGAACCCGAGTAGGGTTTGCACATCAGAGAAAGGTTCTCAGAATCCAGGAAACCCTCCAACTGGGACACCCAGACCAAGATAGCCAAAGATCCCCAGGACATGGTAGCAGTAAGCCTAAAGGGCTGGGGAATTACTATCAACAAGCCAGGGGAGGGGACAGTCACTGATTTTCCTCCCACTGACTCCACAGGCTCAGCAGAGTTGTGATGACCTTTGCATATCAACACCTGTGCAAACAAGGCAAGCATCCCTGGACAGGTGCACACACAGAGGTGATGACATATATAAGTGACCATCAGTAGCTGAGAGCCACTTGAAGCACTCTGGGAACATGGTCTGATACCCCCACCTGGCCTACTCATGATGTGAGGTTTCTGGTCCTGGCCAGGTGCCTGGAGATAGGTTGGTGAGTGGACAGAAAGGAGCACTCACCTCCACACAGATGTCATAGTTTTTGCAGTGGAAGGTTCGGGGCAGGCGGTGAAAATAACAGGTGGGTCACCATGGCATTTTGTATAACCCGCCATTCACATGTGGCATGTAGAGAGCCTCAGGGTCCTGCTTGAAGGCACCTGGCAGGGGAAGAGCTTTGGGCAGTTGAAGAGGCCCTTTTATCACTCTGCTGCTCAGGGCAACCCATAGTATCACTGGGCAACAAGAAGATGGGGAGGAGGTGGGCAGAGAAATCCTGGACCCTGTTGAACAAACTGACCACTCAGATGTACGGGCAGTCAGAGAAGGACTTTCCAGCCACAAGAGATCTTTCCAGCCAAAAAGCTCCCCGCTTTGGAATAGTGATCAGTGCTTGGAGTCATGTGTAAATTGGGAAGGAGGAAGAGTGAACTGTGTGGTTTTGGAAGAGCCTATTGGCCTCCCGTGCAAGTCTGCTCAGGCCTCTCTTCTAAAGCAACTGGGAAACCTCCAGGATTCTGTTTTTTCACAATTCAGTGGCTTGGGAAATGAAGTGCCAGGGCCCAAATAATGATGACAGAGTAAGAAGGGATCATGAGGCCACAGGGGGCCTCAGTTCTTTAGAAATGACCCCTGTAGGCACCAGCCCTTGGGGTGCCACCTTCCTCTCTCACAGGTCTGAGGCCTGACCTCTGTGTAAGATGCCTGAGTCTGAAGCATTCATACAAATGAGGATGTACATAGTGAGGAGGCGAAGAAGCCCTGTGGCCATGGGAAAGCCCACACTCCATCTTGGGCCAGTGCTTGGCATCTGAAATCAGGGCCAGACTCTGTTCTACTCTGGGGCAATCCAGAGCCCCCATGAGGCCCAGCTCACCTGAGATCAGACTTACTCACCTTAAGGGCAGATCTGAATATCCAGGCTAGAGACAGACCCCATTCCCTCCACCAAATGTCACCACGATTACCAGCCTCCCATAGTTTCCTGATAGGCTCCCCACATCTCTGTGCTTCTCACTAAATATCCTCCTTCCCCTCCTGGCCTCCCTCCACTTCCCTGCCTCTGCACTCTCCCTGTCTATTTCCCATCTGTCTCTTGGAGAGAAACCCAACTGCTGGCATGGAGACTCACGGAAATGTGAAGAACACTAGGCTTAGAGAGACCAGTGCTGCCATAGTCAAACAAGTCCAAAGGCTCAAGAAAAGCCAGGATCTGGCTGGGGGTCTGGGTGGGGACCAGAAAGCATTTGAGATACTCATGCTGAGCCTGCTCTCAAACAAATGAGAGCCAACCGCTCCTTCTCCTGGCTTGGCACCCAGAGTACCATGACTACAAGTGTGACATCAGAGAGGTTCCAGAATGGGTTCTCTGGCTGCTTCCAGTGCCCTCTGAGAGCAACCCTCCCCTGCCCTCACATACACACCTATAGACTGGGACATCCTACTCCTACAATGGTGGCTTTGTTGTAGCTGGTGAGGTTGCAATGTGGTTTGTCCCTCAAAGGTTCATAGGCTGGAGGCTTGGTCCTGAGTGTGGCAGTGTTGAGCTGATAGCACCTTTAAAAGGTGGGGCCTAGAGGGAAGTAATTGTGCCACTGGGGATGAGGCCTTTGGAAGAGAGTAATGAAATTCTTAATGGCCCCCATTAGTTCCTGTGAGAGAGGCTTGTTCTAAAAAGAACAAGAATCATCCTCCGCAGTTTCTGGCCATGAAGTCTGGACCCCTTGCATGTCCTCCCACCATGATGCCATTCACCATTTTGTGAGCGCTCTCACTGAAGTTCAGTCACAGGTGCTGCCAAATGTTGGACTCTGAGCTAAATAAACCACATCTCTTAATAAAGTACCCATTCTTGGGTAATTTGTTAGAGTCACAGAAATCACGCTAATACAGAGACAATATAATATGGTTCCTGGGGAGATGGCATGGGGAGAAGTTTGGTGATGGTTATCCACTCTCAGGCCCAGTGCGAATTGAACCAGGCAGTGCAGGTTGCTGATCCTATCTCTATTTGTTTCTCTTTCTGTTAACAGAGTTCCAGTTTGGGGAAGAAGGTAGCAATCTACACAACTAAATAATCTCCCAGCTTCCCTCATTAACAGGTTGGGATTTATGACAGAATTCTGATCAAAATAAAAAATAAAGTATGTTGAGGATGTGACTCAATGGTTAAGCAATTCTGGAACCAATCCCTGATGATGATGATGTTGATGATGATGATGATGATGATAACTTGAACATGATTATGGCATACAACATATCTTGAAACATATTCACTGAAGAATGGCTGAGTCAAGCTATTGAACACATACATTCTTTCATTACTTATTTGTGATGAGAACCCTTAAAATTAACTCTGATTCATTTTCACGTGTATATAACATTACCGACTGTAGTCATTCTGTTGTATGTTGTTAACTGTAGTCATTATATTGGATAGTACACCCTTTAAACTCAACCCTCTCATCTAAGTGTAATTTGGTCTCCTGTTACCAGCACCTTACCAGTCCACAGCCCAACCACCCCTGGGCCCCTGGAAGTCATTATTCTGCTACTTCTTCTTTTTCTGATTTTTTAAATAAATTACTGCAGAATACATTACAATTATATTACACATATAGAGCACAATTTTTATACCTCTGGTTGTATAGAAAGTATTTTCACACCAATTCGTATCTTCATACATGTACTTTGGATAATGATGTCCATCACATTTCACCATCAATTCTAACCCTCTGCTTCTTCTCTTCCCATCCCACTACTCTGCCTTATCTAGAGTTTGTCTATTCCTCCCATGCTCTCTCACCCCCACCCCACTATGAGTCAGTCACCTTATATCAAAGAAAACATTTGGCATTTGCATTTTGGGAATTGGCTTACTTAACTTAGTATTATCTTATCCAACTCCATTAATTTACCTCAAATGCCAAGATTTTATTCTCTTTTATTGCTAAGTAATATTCAATTGTGTATAAGACACATTTTTTTTGTCCATTCATCTACTGAAGAGCATTTAGGTTGGTTCCACAGTTTAGTTATTGTGAATTGTGCTAGTACTTTTAGCACAATTCACAAGAGTACTTCTATCCTAAGTACCAATTATTATGCCTGGGCTTATTGCAGAAAGGCAATAAGCATTCAGTGAATTGATTTAATAGTAATTCTAGGTTGGGAAATAAATCAAGGCTGTGATATTGATTTTGGCTGAATCTGTTAAAGATGTAACTTTTGAAAGAGGATTATTGGAACTGAATTTTCAAGGGTGGGTAGAATTGGAGAGATGTGAAAGACAGTGATATAATACTGACCTTACTCAGGGATCAAAAAATTTTTCTGAAAAGGGCCAGATCATGAATACATTTTTGTATGTGTGTGTGTGTGTGTGTATGCCCAGTAATTAAACTCAGTGGCACTTAACTAATAAGCCACATCCCCAGAACCCCCCCTTTTTTTTTATCTAGACACAGGGTCTCACAGAGTTGCTTAAAACCTTATTAAGTTGCTTAGGCTAGTTATGAATTGGCAATCCTCCTGCCTCAGCCTTCCAAGCTGCTGGGATTACAGGTGTGTGCCACCTTGACAGGTAGGGCTGGTAAATACTTCAGGTTTATGCATCACATGGTTTCATCACAATTACTCAACTGTGTCCTGGTAGCACAAAATCAGTCATAGACAACAGGGAAACAGTGTCCATGGCTATTCTCATAAAACTTTGTTTATGATCAATGAAATTTAAATTTCATTTACTTTTCATGTGTCACAAAAGAGTATTCATTTTCTGAATTTTTCAACCACTTAAAATGCAAATACTATTTTCAGCTGTGTACCATAAAAAACCAGCATTTGATCTGAAAGTTATATTTGTTGAGACATGATAGGAAAAAAAAAAAAACAGAAAGAAAGTTGGAGTGATTTGGGTGCTGCAAAGGGCAGAAACAATGCTTGGAAAAAGAAAAAAGAAAAGGAAGAAATTAGATGACATTAGAGAGATAAATAATGAGAAATGGGGCTGTATAAGATTCTATAGGGAGGCTGGGGACATGGTTCAAGCAGTAGTGCACTCACCTGGCATGTGTGTGGCCCAGGTTTGATCCTCAGCACCACATACAAACAAAGATGTTGTGTCTGCCGAAAACTAAAAAATAAATATTAAAACAATTCTCTTTCTCTCTCTCTCTCTCTCTCTCTCTCTCTCTGTCTCAAAAAAAAATTCTATAGGTTTTGTTTTTTTCTTCTTGAGAACTCGGCTTTAGCAAAATAGTGAATCATTAAAAAGTTTTGGGTTTGAACAGAAAAATGCCCTGATTTGATTTAAAGTCTGTAGAGGATCACGAAGTCCAAGTTTAACCTGGTTTTGGAATAGGAAGTAGGTAAACCTGAATGGATGAATTTATGAGTGAAAAACCTAAGGGAGATTCTCTTCTGATTCAAAAATCAATTTTATCTCCGTTGTGTGTGCTCAAATAATTCATGGTTTGGGTAAATCACAGGATGGAGATCTGGGGGTTGGGGGCGGGGCGCAGTAAGGAGATGGCACTTTCAGAGACTGTTCTAATAGCTTTCAGCCAGAATAAATTTAAATCCCTCCACATGTGGAAAGACTTTTTTCTATTGAATTCAATACATAACAGGAAGGCATTTGAATCCCATTTAATCCTGACTGATCAGCAACCGGCTGCAAAGTCTGAATACTCATGCTGAAAAAACTAGTTTTCTTCTCTGGAACCAGTTTGGGTAAATTCAGCAATGGAAGTTCTTTTTTATCACAAATTCTATAGAGGCAAAGCACTAAGGTTTATATTTCTGTATTAGTCTCCACTTCCCTTAACAGAATGTTGGTGCAGAGATAAGGCCTGAATAAATAACCTCAGTGATTCAGTGCAATTGCCTTGTGCACCCTGCATCAAAGCATGGCTGTTAGGAGTCAATGAGGCTTACATCCAGGTGAGGAACCTGGCAGATGCTGATTTAGTGGCCCTCCTGCTGCTGTGTTACTTGGAAGCCAGATCACCAGATTGGACGGAAAAAGGCCTTGGCCAATGGCTTATGTGATCCCTGGCTCCCACAGCTCTGGCTTTTTTTTTCTGGATAAGGCTGTGTGTTAAGTCAATTATCCAGAAGTTATCTGCCTCTTTGCTCAAGAAGTATGGAACTCTATCACATTAGTTCTCACTGCCAGGAATGAAAAGTTGAGCACCTCCAAAGAGGTCTCTTTCTAGTGTCACTAGATTTACTCTCCCAGGCTGATCCTTCATTTGAGCCTGGTAGTTACATCTGAAATACATATGCCTAGAGAATGTCCAGGCAACAAAATGATGATACTTTTTAATCAAAACATAAGTGACACTTTAGAGTTTCCTGTGCAGAATAAATAAATGAAGTTCGCAGAATAGCACCTGGCTTAGTGTCAATTTTCTCTCATAATGTTCCTTTCTCCAAAATAAGAAATGCTTTAGGTTCAGACCTTCAGACAGGGAAATGGAAAACCTCTGTGTGTTATAGAGGGTCCTTGGAAAACTGTGCATAAATTCTTGACCTTTCTTTCTGGAGGGAAAAGAAAAATCTTGGATGGAACCCAATTTCCTCATTTTAAACCTTTGTGAGAAGAGCTGACACTGAACTGGGAGACCTGCCGTGGTCCCATTCCACCATCTAGCGAACATAAAAAGAAATGCCAAATTTAGAGTAAAATTGGCAATCATGTCATAATTTTGTTTTCAAAATCTGTAATTCACCAAATATGTGTTTTCTGATCCAGAAAATTGAAATCCTATGTTATGTTCGCTCATGAAGGTATTTCACTTGTGAACCTAAATAACAATCAGAGATTCTCTAAAGATTAATAAAGTTTACTGAAGTTAAGCAGACCTATTCCAGGGGAAAATATGGGTGTATTCAAAAAGATTGAGGCAAGAGGAAGTATTTTTTTTAATAAATAAGATATTTTGAAACAATAATATTTAGATACAAGGATCAATGAAAGGGTGGTGTCAGTCTAAGGTAAACAGAGTTTACACAATTTTCTGTGTAAGGTTGTGGTGGCCTTTGTGTGAGGTTTTGGTTCTGGCACAGTCTTTTCTGAATAATAGTTCTTGTGACCATCACACATGTATGAGACCCCTTCTTTATAACTGCCTGGCATGGTTATATTCTTATTGTTAGGGCTTGACAAAAAGTCTCCATTTTTATTCTGAATATTTTCACATATTCAATTATTTAAACAAAAATGACTGCTAGGTTTTAAATGCTAAGCCCCCCCCCCAAATGATTTCCTAAATTATTTTCTGTGTTTGCCTCTGAGGGGAAGAACAGGGCTTCCCATCACTCGCATGGATTTTCCCCCCACCTTTCCCATTCCTCTTATCCTTCTGTCCCAACATACTGTATTTATTCTGGTGCATGGACTGGGAGTGGCTCAGAGGCCAGGATTATATCCTCTCAGCATACCAGGGGGCTTTGGCTGGAACCAGAGTCTTTCTGTTCATTTTCCAAGAATGCAGCTATCACTTGTAACCAAAGAAAATGCTTGGCATGGGCTTGTGTCCTCTGCTTGGTTTCATGTGTGTTTTTCCTCTCCTTTTATTATTCAACCTGTTCACAAACATAATCTGCTTCCTCCCCGAAGTTTTTACGAAAGTTTTTTTTTTTTTTTTTTTTTTTTTGCTTGGGATGATGCAAAAAATGGCAGCCAAATCCCCTCCAAAGCTATCACAGAGAGTTATCCAGAGTTGTTTTGAGACCCACCAGTTAGAATCATTGTGATTACTATTAACAATAATCATAGGAGGTGCCATTTTTGAGTTCACATCAATTCAATAGAATTGTACATTAGATATATTTTTTCCTATTCCTCACACTACCTCTACAAAATAGGCAGTATTAGCCCCATTTTAGAAATAAGGAAACATGGACTAGTATTTTGGCTCAGTAGTAGAGCACTTGCCTAGCACATGTGAGGCCCTGAGTTTGATCCTCAGTTCCATATAAAGATAAATAAATAAAGATATTGTGTCTATCTACAAATAAAAAAAAGAAATAAGGAAAAGTGTATATAGTGGCAAAGGAGCATACCCCAAATCACAGCTTGTGATGGCAAAGGCAGAAACACACTAAGGTCTGGCTGGCACCAAAGCCCTTTATTCCACCAGTGGGCAATGGGGAGTGGGCAGTGGGCCTCTTCTCTGTTCATTTACACTCATGCCCATGACTGGTCAGACCCTGAGTCTGAGATTCTGTGTTGTGTCTCTGTGCCAGCTCTTTAGAATCTAAGACTTAATACCAAAAACTCAGGTCTGCAGAGCCCAGGGCCATGATCCAGGAATGAATTAAATGTGCAAGTGATTTAAACTAGAGCAAAAGGGAGCCCTGGGAGCTGAAACTGGAAGGGTCAGAGTAAGGAAGGAACATAGTCCCCTGACCCCAATTTGTGCACTGAGAAGTCCCCACAGGTCAATTACCATAGCTGGCTGGATGCATGTGAGCCGAACCTTCCTCCCCATAAACCAGACTTTGTCCCCAGGATCTTCTCCAAGTTTTGCAGATTCTAAGAATTCCAAGTTTCTTCCAGGATCCATCAGGATAGAGAGTGAATAGGGCATTTTCTCTGCTGCCCAGAGCCCAGGGCAATAGGAGAAGACACCCAAAGCAGCTGCAGTTTGGGACTCACCCTAGAAGAACTCTGGTGACCCCTCACACATGCCCACAGAGCTTCACCTGCGTTGCCTCTAGAGTAGAGCAGAACACATGGGGGTGGGGTGGGAAGGACAGATGAGGCCATCACACTAAGGGTAAATATCATCCAGGAGGCTGTTGGTTTAATTTCATAAATGTAATTATAAGTATACACTGTGTTAGGGTGTAAAGTTTTCCATCTCCCTCTAAGGAGAAGGAAAATTCAGTTCTACAAAAACTGAGGTTCTTGTGGGTGCCCCAGTTGTCCCCATCCTCACCTGAGGCACTAGGAGCTGAGGAAACCCAGTTCCTCCATTACTATCAAACATGGGTCTTCTTCTTTCTCTCCCCTGTCACAGGCAGCACTGACACTGGGAGGTGGGATCTGGGTCTTGATGGAGCTCAGAGTATCCTTTTTTATTCCAGGCTCAGACTAACCCTGGAGTGGGGGCAGGGTTGCCTAGATGACCCCTTACATAGTTCAGTCAAGTGTCTGAGAGCCTCTTGTGTCCTGACCTGCAGCCCCACCCCTCCCTCTTCCCTGCAGGGCCCAGCAGGAGAGTTGGACAGCAGCCCCAGTTTCAGGTGATCACCTCAGCTTAAGGTGCCAGCTGCCTGTAGGCCTCTCAGTTCCCATCCTGCACACCTGGGCTGTGGGGGTTCCAGGCTAAGCCAGGCCTCAGAGCCAGGCCAGGATCACCACCAAAGCCTCCCAGCAGGGAGCTCTGTGGTCCCTGACAACCCCTGCAATGTCTGGGACACTGAGGCCATTGAACCCTGGAGGCTCAGCCCCTCTGGTTTCCACAGGGGGTGATACAGGACACAGCTCCCTCCATCCCTCCAAGCCTCCCTTGCAGACCTCTCAAAAAGACAGTCGTTTTACTCTTCTCACTATTTGCTGCTGGAGTAAGGGACCACTGGACTGGATGATAGCCCAGAAGAGGAGTCTCACGGGGTTTCCTGAAGAGTCTTATCTGGAGAATGAAGGTAGGGCACATCCCTGAGCCAGGTCCCAGCTGCCAACTACCCCTCACCCCCTATATGTGTATGTATTTATTATCCACATCTATAAATATAGTGAATTCATTATTAAAAATAATTAGTTTCAGTAATAATTTCCCTGAACCTTAGTAGCTTAAAACAGTAAATGCTTATTATCACAGTTTCTTTTACAACTCAATCATAGGAAAACAAAATAGCCCAATTTAAAAGAAACAAAGGATTTAAACAGACATTTCTTCAAAGATATTTGAATGGCCTATAAGCAAAAAGATACTCATTATTGATCATTAGGAAAATACACATTTAAAAGAGTAGTATGAGGAGATACAACTACAGACTCACTGAAATGGCTATAATATAAAAGACAGACAACAGCACGTGCTAACAAGAAGACAGAGAAATTGGAATGCTACACTTTGCTGGAGGGAATACAAAATGGTTCTGCTACTTCGAAAAATAGCTTGGCTGTTTCTTGGAATATCAAGCAAGGAGTTACACTGTGGCCCAGCAATTTTATTCCCAGGTATATATCTGAGAGAAATGAAAAATATGTCTACACAAAAATTTGTATTTAAATATCTAGAGTGCCCTTATTTGTGAAAGTAACCAAAATTTTTATCAATGGATAAATTTGGTATACCCACATAATGGAATACTGTTCAGTCACCAAAAAAGTGAAGCATTCAAGAAATATTGTATTGTATATCATTCAACTACATGAAATATGTTTTATATTGTGTTGAATGCATTGTGTTATATGTATTATGTATTTTATGTACATACACATTTTGTATCATTCAACTATATTAAAAGTTAATAGGCAAACCTGTACAGACAGTACAAAAGTGGTTGCCTAGGGATCAGAATGGAAATGTATGATTTCAAACAGGTATCAGTTGTCTTTGCAAATGATGGAAATGTTCTAAAATTAGAACATTAGTGATGTATGCATAGCTCTGTACATATACTGAAAACCATTGGATCATTCACTTAAATTGGATGAATTTTATGGAAGGTAAATAATATTTCAATAAGGGCTGTTTCCCTTTTTTAATATTTACTTTTTAGGTGTAGTTGGACACAATACCTTTATTTTACTTATTTATTTTTATGTGGTGCTGAGGATTGAACCCAGAGCCTCACACGTAGTAGGTAAGTGCTCCACTGCTGAGCCACAACTCAGCCCTGTTTTCTATTTTTTAAAGAAAAGGAATTAATGTGTTGATACACACAATAATGATAAATCTCAAAATAATTGCTGAGTGAAAGAAGCTAGAGGAGGTGAAAGGCATATATTTATAATTCCATTTATACCAGAAAATGCAAACTGATCTGTACTGACAGAAAGCAGATCCCTGGCTGCCTGTATACAGGAATGGAGGAGGGGATGTGTGAGCAGGAGGAGTTGTAAAGAGGCAGGAGGAAATTTTTAGACTGGACCGTTTCATTACCATGTTTGTGATAATGGTTTCATATATATGAGGACATGTACTTTAAGTGCAGTTTATGGTATTTCAATTATACTCCCATAAAGACTTTCTAAGAAATTATTTAATTGTAATAATGCTCTGATTTGGCTTTGAAACCAAGTTATATTCAGAAAAGCATAGAAATAGAGCAATGGTTCCTGGAGAGATGGCATGGGGAGAAGTTTGGTGATGGTTATCCACTCTCAGGCCCAGTGCTCACTGCTCATCCTATCTCTGTTTCTTTCTCTTTCTTTTAATGGAGTTCCAGTTTGGGGAAGGAGGTAGCAATCTACACAACTAAATAACTTCCCAGTTTCCCTCATTAACAAGGTGGGCTTTATAACACAATTCTGTCTGAAAATAAAACATAAAATATGTTCAGGATGTGACTCAATGGTTAAGAAACCCTGGGATCAATCCCTGATGATGATGATGATGATGATGGTAACTTGTACATGATTATGGCATACACCATATCTTGAAACATATTCACTGAAGAATGGCTGAGTCAAGCTATTGAACAGATTCATTCTTTCATATAATTATTTGTAGTGAGATCCCTTATAATCGAGTCTCTGAGTCATTTTCAAGTGTATATAACATTGCCAACTGTAGTCATTTTTGTATGTTTTTATTAATGTTATTCATTATATTGCACAGTAGATCCCTTAATTGTCTCCTTCCCATCTAAGTATAATTTTATCTCCTGTGACCAGCATCTCCCCTGTACAAGGCCAGCCACTCCTGGGCCTTTTGCAGTCATTATTCTGTTATTTTTTTTCTTTCTTTTTTATTTTTTTTAAAATAAATTATAGCAAAATGCATTATAATTTATATTACACATATAGAGCACAATTTTTCATACCTCTGGTTTTATATATACTATGTTCACACCAAATCATGACTTCATATATACACATTAGATAATGATGTCAACCACATTCCACCATCATTGCTAACCTTCTGCCCACTCCCTTCCTGTCAAGTCACCTTCTGCCCACTCCCTTCCTGTCCCACCCCTCTGCCTTATTTAAAGTTTGTCTCTTCCTCCCATGCTCCCCCTCCCTATGCAACTATGAGTCAGCCTCCTTATATCAGAGAAAACATTCAGCATTTGTTTTATTTTTTTTGGGGGGGGGGGATTGGCTCACTTCTCTTAGCATTATCTTCTCCAATTCCACACATTTATCTGCAAATGCCATAATTTTAATCGCTTTTATTGCTGAGTAATATTCAATTGGGTATATTTGCCATATTTTTTATCCATTCTTTTCTGAAGAGCATCTAGGTTGGTTTCACAGTTTAGTTATTGTGAATTGTGCGGTTGTAAACAATGATGTTGCTGTGACTCTGTAGTATGCTTTTTTTATTTTTAAGTCCTATGAGTTCAACTTTTCTAGATCCCACATGTAGCTGAGTTCATGAGATATTTTTCCTGTGCTTACCTGATATCGCCTAGTAAAATGTCATTTGGGCTCATTCATTTAACACAAATGACAGGAATTCCTTATTTGTTTAAAGACTGAGTAGTGTTCCTTTATGTTTCTAAACCATATTTTCGGTGTCCATTTATCCAACACAGCTTTTTCCATATCTTGGTTATGAGAATAGTGTTGAAATGAACATGGGGTGCACATGTCTTTTAACACACTGATTCCATTTCTTTGGATATATACCAAGTAGAGAGATTGTTGCACCATAGGGTAGTTGGGTTTTTTTTGTTTGTTTGTTTTGTTTTGTTTTGTTTTTTGTTTTGTTTTGTTTTGTTTTTGTGCTAAGGATCAAACCCAGGGCCTTGTGCATGCAAGGCAAGCACTCTAACATCTGAGCTCTATTTGTAATTTTTAAAGAAACTTCCCATACTGATTTTCATAATGGCTGTGTTAATTTACATTCCCTCAAACATTGTACATGAATTCCAATTCCTCCACATCCTGACCAGACCTCAATATTCTTTTGTCTTTCTTTCTTTTTCTTTTATATTAACTGGGTGTTGAACCCAGGGGTACTTTACCCCTGTGATACACCTGTAACCCTTTTTATTTTTTTATTCCGAGACCAAGTCTCACTAAGTTGCTGAGGTTTTCCTTGAATTTGTAATCCTTTTGCCTCAGCCTCCTGAGTTACTGGGATTAAAGGCATGTGCCACCAAGCCTGCTTCTTTTGTCCATTTAATAATATCCATTCTAATAGGTATGAGATGGTGTCTCATTTTGGGTTTAATTCTCATTTCTGTAATGATTAGGAATGTTGAGCCTCTTTTTCAAATTTCTGTCGGCCAGTTGGGTTTCTACTGAGATGCAGTAATGTTAAGGCCATAGTCTACCATCAATTTTTATGTTGATTTCTGTTATAGCACAGGAAGGAGGAATCATATTCATTGGGTCATGGAAGAAGGTCAGAAGTGGTATTAGAATCATACTAATCAGTCTTATTGAGCTTTGGGCAGATCATGCAAGCCTTAGTTTTGTTTTGTTTTGTTTTTTAAATTAGGTATATAAGACAGCAGAATGCATTTTAATTAATCATGCACAATTGTAGCACAACTTAACATTTCTATGGTTGTATAGGATATAGCATCACACCATATGTGCAGTAATACATCTCCTTATGGTAATGATTTCCATCTCATTGCACCATCATTTCTAACAATATGCCCCATCCTCACCTCTGCCTCCACTTTGCCCCACTAAAGTTCTTCCAATTATCCTATGCCCCCCACCCTCATTATGGATCAGTATCCAATTATAAGAGAGAGAACATTCGACCTTTGGTGTTGGGAGATGGGCTTACTTCACTTAGCATAATATTCTCTAATTTCATCCATTTATCTGCACATGTCATAATTTTATTCTCTTTTAATGCTGAGAATAATTTTATTCTCTTTTAATGATGAAGGACATCCAGATTGTTTCCACAGTTTAGTTATTGTGAATTGAGCTGCTATAAATATTAATGTAGCTGTGTTCCTGTAGTATGCTACTTTTAAGTCCTTTGGGTATAGACCAAGCAATGAAATAGCTGGGTCAAAGGGTGGCTCTATTCTAAGTTTTCTAAAAATTCTCCATACTGCTTTCCAGATTGGTTGCACCAATTTGAAGTCCCATCTGTAATGAATAAGTGTGCCTTTCCCCACATATCCTCACCAACATTGTCTATATTCTTGATAACTGCCATTCTGACTGGCATGTGATGAAATCTTAGAGTATGTTTGATTTCCATTTATCTAATTACAACAGATGTTGAACATTTCTTCAATATTTGTTGCTTGAATTTATCAAAATCAAATTTATTTCTACATCTCAATGATGAATCCTCTGAAAGAGAATTAGTAAAACTCCCCCACTCACAATAGCCTCAAATAAAATAAAATACTTGGGAATCAACTTTATAAAAGAGATGAAAGACCTCTAAAATAAAAACTGTGGAACACAAAAGAAATAAATTGAATAAGACATTAGAAGATGGACAGATCTCCCATGCTCTTGGATAGGCAAAATGAATAATGTCAAAATGGTGATACTACTTAAAGTGCTACAGAGATTCAAAGGAAATCCAATTAAAATTCCATCATCATTTATTTTAGTAATAGAAAACGCAATAATGAAATCCATTTGGATAAATAAGAGACTCAAAATAGCAAAAGAAATCCTTAGCAACAAGAGTGAAGCAGGAGGTATCACAATACCAGACCTTCAACTATACGACAAAGCTACAGGAACAAAAATGGCATGGTATTGGCACCAAAATAGACATGTAGACCAATGGTACAAAATAGAAGACACAGACAAACCCACATAAATACAGTAATCTCATAGTAGACAAAGGTGCCAAAAACATACTTTGGAGAAAGGATTGTCTATTCAACAAATGGTGCTGGGTGAACTGGATATCCATATGCAACAAAATGAAAATAAACCCCTCTTTCTCACCATGCACAGTACTCAATTCAAAGTGGATCAAGGACCTAGGGATTAGACCAGAGCCACTCCACCTAATAGAGAAAAAATTGGCCCAAATCTCCATCATGCCAATTAGGCCTCGACTTTCTTACAAGACTTCTAAAGTGAAAGAAAGAAATTCAAGGATCAATAAATGGGAGGGTCTCAAACTGAAAAGCTGCTTCAAAGCAAAAGAAAGAATCAATGAGGTGAAGAGGGAACCTACAAATTGGGAGCCAATTTTTGCCACACACATGTCAGATAGAGCAATAATCTCCAGGATATGTAAAGAACTCAAAAAACTCAACACTAAATACACAAACAGCATGAGGTTTCACTGGACAAAAGACTTCCTACCACTACAATTTTTTTTATTTATTCATTTGTTTATTTTGTCTGTCTCAACAGAAATCCTTCCTTGAAAGTGGGAGTCCATTCCATATGGTTATCCCCTTCCTTCCTCCTATAAGGCTCATGCAACTCTGGACTCTGGCCCAGCCAGTGTACCCTCCCTGCCATTTTGATAATAGTATAATTATTTCTAAATATTACAAATATTACTAATGTTCATAAGTTGGCACATGATCCAAGCAGAGCCAAACTGTTTACACCAAATCATCTCATTGAGCTTATTCAGATATCAGCCTAGAGCTCCTCATAGCCCCTTTGCCATAAGTCAGGGAAAGTGTACTGGAGGATAAAATCACAGAAGGGGAAAGCAGGTGAGGAGGAGATAAGGATAAATAAATGTGTTGTTGATGGTGTCTTTTGGACCCTTGAATCCAATCAAGTCTTCAACCAGTTGTACCCTTCCAGACTTTCTAGTTATAGGAGTCAGCTAGTTATTAATTCACTAGTTATGAGAATTGATATACCCCTTTTTCACTGGACATGCTAGTTTGATTTTCTATGATTTGCAATTGCAAGGATACTGACAACAAATTCACTTGGTGGCATATGGGGAAAAATGGTGGGGCTGACCTCTATGCAAACTCATGGCCAGTACATGGCCAGCACAGGGCCCACCGTGCCCCCAGCATGCTGCTGAGTGGACTTGAAGAAACACCTACATGGTGAAGTTGGCTGGTAATACAGAATCACAGAGGCTAGTCTGACCCTTTATCCATGGGTGGGAAGCAGTGTCTGCCTGGATGACCTGGCAGCATCCCCTCTCTGCCTGCTGTAGGATGTGAAACATTTCTTTTTAACTTGCAGAGCCAGCTCATCAAGACAGCTTTGAGATGAAGAGGCCAACCCAACACCACTTCTGGAAAAGCAGCTACTTCCCCATTCTTCCCAGGCCCTGAGCCTGGGGGAGGTGGACTCCCAACATCAGCCCCAGCCAACCCTTTAAGAGTTTCCTAAGTTCCAGAAACTATTTTTGATAATTAACTGAGAGGACACAAACACACACAAAAAATCACAGGATATCAAGTGACAGGGCCTTAGAAAGCATCTAGCTGGGGAAGTGTCCCAGCTCAAGTTGCCATAACAAAGTGCCACCAGCGGGGTTTATTAAATCACAGAAGCTTAACAAATAATCAGACAGATAGAGTTAAACAAATAAGGGGGATTTTTTTTTTTTCAGAAATGAAGGGTGAAAGTCTGAGGTCAAGGGACCTGAGGCCTCTACTCAGCTTGTGATGGGCTGCCTTCTCCCTAGGTTGTGAGGACACAGGCCCATGTGTCCATGTTTCCTCTTCTTATCAGGGACCGTCATATTGGATTTTATACATGGTCATTTTTCTGCAGGCCATTTTTTTTATGACCAACCCAAAATGTACATGGTTGGACAGGCCGATCCTTAGACCCCTATATGTTCTGGCATCAGAATGGGGTGTGACACCAACTCTAGGTAAATTTCATGGCAATACACCCCATTCATCTCAGCTGGACACCCCAGTAAGGTGAGAGTGGCCCATACTTCCCTTCCCAAGAAGCAGGAGATAGCCACCAACATGCAATAAGTGAGGTAGGACTGGGCACCAGCCCTCAGGGGTGGAAGGCATTAAAGAAATCATACATTCATCAGAATGATTTTGTTTTGTTAAGTGTTAGCAGCTGGAAAACTGGAGCAAGCCCTCTCACAGAGCTTTTACCTAACAGAAAATAAGAAATTTCCCACAGCAAAGACAAAGAGAGATTCAAGAAGCCATGATTTCAATTCTGGGCACTCTGAAACCCAGAGGTTAATTTTCCTCAACACAGACATCTCTTTGGCGAGGATAGGGATAAAGCAAAATAGAAGAAAGAGTCCTACAATTGGGGATCAAGAGAGCTGGGCGTAAAGCCTAACCTGGCCTCCCCATCTCCCTGGCCTCTTTTCTGCCAAACTGTGAAATGAGTGCACCAGACCTATGAGCACTGAATTCCCCAGCTCCAAGATTCCATGACTTTTCCCAGGGACAGGCCCTTCTCTTTTACTCCTTGGTTCCAGAACAAACAGCAAGCTTCTCTGCCAGTTCTCACCCCTGAGCCTGAAGGCAATGCTTTCCTTAGAGTCTGAACTTAGCTCATTGTACCGTATTGCCAGCTTGTGACCATGAAGAGTGTCCATCTCCACCGAGCACTCCTACCCCCAGGTGAGCTCCAGCTCCTGCTGTCCAGGAGGTTTCCCAGTAAGGACCACCGTCCAACCCCAACATTTTAAAATACAAAATTCAAAGCACAAAAGACTTTCCAAAGTCTGTTTCAAGATAATTCAAATACAACCTGGAAAATTACCCCAACTGTGTAAAGCTCTGAAGCATTTCATCTGGAAATAACAAGATCTACAACAAAGTTGTGGAAATAGGTTAGAGGCCCTGTGTTGTTCATCAGCTGCCACAACCTTGTCACATCTTCCCTGACCACACACTTCTCAAACCAAGAGGTTGCTGCAGGGATGGGCCACTCATTCTGTTCGAGCGTCCAGCCCAGGGTACCACAACATTCTGCAACCTCCATTTTGACCATCACTTCAGTTTTGTTCAGTCCCAGCATGGATCTCAGCCCTAGCTGTTTGCTCAAATCACCTAGAAAGCCTTAGAAAGTCACCAAGTTCAGTGCCACAACACCAGTCATATGAGAGTTCCTGCTGGAGGCAAGACTGGCACCTGAAGCACTGGAAATTCTAGTGCACAGCCATTTATTATTGAGCTATGCTGCCCTCAGAATGCCAGCAGGTGTCCATCCCGCCAAGCTCTTGATGTGGACATGTGGCTATTTCTAAATTAACTTTAAATGACACATGAATCTTCAATACATTCCTCACATAGTGCTCACTAGTGATCTATCTCTATTTAATCAAATTAAAATATTACAACTAAAAGTTAAGTCCTTTTAATTAATCCCTCAATTATATTCTCTCGACTCTTCTCTGAAGAAACTCATCTTTCTGCCTTTGGCCTGTACCCTTACAGCCTTTTTGCTCTAATTTTTCTTTTTGTTGTTGTTGTTTGTTTGTTATTTATATATAAGAGCAGAGTGCATTATAATTTTTATTACATATATACAACACAATTTTTCATATCTCTGGTTGTATACATAGTATACTCACACCTGTCTTCATACATGTACTTTGGATAATACTGATCATCACATTCAATCATCATTAATTACCCCATGCCTCCTCCTTTCCCCTCCCACCCCTCTTCCCTATCTAGAGTTTGTCTATTCCTCTCATGCTCCCACTCCCTATTCCACACTGAAGCAGCCTTCTTATGTCAAAGAAAACATTCAGCATTTGGTTTCTTGGGATTGACTAACTTCACTTAGCATTATATTCTCCAACTCCATCCATTTACCTGCAAATGCCATGATTTTATTGTCTTTTATTGCTGAGTAAAACTCCATTGTGTATATATGCCACATTTGTTTTATCCATTCGTCTATTGAAGAACATCTAGGTTGGTTCCACACTTTAGCTCTTGTAAATTCTGCTGCTATGAACACTAATGTGGTTGTGTCCCAGCAGTATGCTATTTTTTAAGTCTTTTGGGTATAGACAGAGGAGAGGGATAGCTGGGGCAAATGGTGGTGCCATTCCCAATTTTCCAAAAAATCTCCATACTGCTTTACATATTGGCTGCACCAACTTGCAGTCCCATCAGCAGTGTAGGAGTGTACCTTTTTCCCATAGTGGGAAGGGTCAAAGGAATGGTGCTGGGTGGGTGGGGGCCAGGACCCTAGCAAGGAGCCCAGGCTAGGGACTTAGGGGAGGGACCATGCCAAGGAACATCAGGGAAGGGCAGGGCTGGGGAGACTGGTGTCACTAGTGGACTGCAGTGCAGGGACACCAAGGGGAGCAGAAAAATGGCCAAAGAAAGGGGACCGCAGTCAATACACAACAATGCACTGGGCAACAAGGGCTACCAGAGGCTCAAGATAGAAGCCCAGCCACAGAATGGAGAGAGAAGAGTGTGTCTAGGGAAGAGGACTCAGGACAGTGGACAGGGCTGAGGAGAGAGGCAGGGGACCCAGCAAGAAGAAGACAAACTTGAGACCCACTGCCACTGCCAAATATCAGAGTTCAGGGTGAAGGACCAAGGGCCCAGAAAGAGCAAGGGGTCCAGGCGAAGGGCAGGGCTCTATTTCTGATAAGGCACCCTGATTCAGATGAAAATCCTTGGCAAGGGACTTGGAAAAGGGTGCCTGGCAAGGGACGGGGACCAGGAGGAGGAGGAGGACGAGTTGGCATGGCACGGTGTCACGGTGAGTGTGGAGAGAGGTGGGAGCCAGGACCCAAGCAAGGAGCCCAGGCAAGTGACCCTAAGTGCATGAGGCCCACCAGTGGCCGCTCCCACAGGGAAAGTGCTAAAGGAAGGCGAGGAAGGGGCAGAGCTAGGATAAGGAGACAGAGGGTACCATAAAGGGTACTGAGAGGAGGAACATAGGGGGCCAAAGCAAGGGGCCCCCAGGTAAGACCCAACACATAGAAACACCACATGAAGCCACACGTCACAAGGAACTGGGCTAGGGGATCCAGTGGGCAGCCAGGCCCCAGGACTGGAGGGCGAAGAGTCAGGTTTCAGGAGAGCTTAGTTGGGGTAAGGGCAGCATGCAAGGCTAGAATACAGGGGAGGAAAGGAAGGGGATCACCCAGGGCAAGGTGACGCTAGGCCTATGTCCACTGCCACGTGTCAAGTTTGGGCAGTGAAGGGGGTCCAGGCCAGAGGCATAGTTGTGTTTCCTATAGGAAGGGTTCAGGGCACAGAGCCAGCCAATTCCAGTCTTCTGTCCCAAGTGAGTAGGTCCTCAGAGAGAGAGAAGGACCAAAGGAGGGCCCTGTGAGGGAATACTTTTGGCCCTGGATTGGGAAGGGTCAGTGGGCAGCCAGGACCCAATCTAGGAGCCCAGGCTAGAAACAAGCAAGGGGAAGGGAGGGTCTGGGCAGTGCCATGATATCACAGTAGAAGGGAAACAGAGAGTAGGAAAGGGGGGCGAGAAAAGGGCCTGAAATCAAGGGACAGAAACAGGGTCCTGGAGAAAGAATGCCTGGGGCTCCAGCAAGGAGCAATTCCCAAAAATGGAGAGCCAAGTGCCAGGACTCCTGGGTCCCATAAATTAAACAGGACTGGGGAGAGAAGGGAATGGAGAAAGTAGAATGGTTGGTGCAGGGAGAGGTCTCATGGCCCAGGTTCACTGCTGGGCGTCAGGTTTGGAGTGCAGGACCTGGGCTGAGGAAGGCCAAATGGCCCAGGCAAGAGCCAGGGCTACCTTTTTCCAAAGGAAGCCCATAAGGCCAAATGTCCAGGTCCAGTCCCTTGGCCCTGGTGAGCATGCTGACAAAGGGATCTTGAAAGGGGACTCAGCAGGGACAGGGATGACAGGAGGGTCAAAAGAGGGCACAGCATGAAGGGCCCAGGAAGAGTATTGGTGGGGTGTGGGCCAGGAGCCCAGAAAGAAGCCCAGGCTAGAAACCTAGAGGAGGGCCCAGGAGAGGGGAGAGCAAAGAAGGGTGGGCCGGTACATGGGAGGCACTAGGGTTCTGAGGTGCAGGGAAGCCAAGGGGAGTGGAAAAGTAACTAAGGCTAGGGGCTTGCAGTCCAAACTCGAGGTAGCACAGAGCAAGAAAGGGCCCCAGAGGCTCAAGCATGGATTAAGGCTAGAGAATGGAGAGCCTAAGACAAGTGCTGGGGCAGGGGTTTAGAAAAGTAGACTGGGCTGGGGTGGAAAGGCAGGAGATCCAGCAGGGGGAGTAAGGCTTGAGGCCCAGCACCACTGCCAGGTGGCAGGGTTCTGGGTGCTGGACCAAGGGCCCAGGGATAGCAAGGGGCCCAAGTGTGGGGCATGGCTTTGTTTCCCATAGGAAGTCTACAGGGAACCTAGGCAAGTCAATGACATTCCTCTGACCCAGGGGCTAGATTCTCAGAGAGAGTCGTGGACAACATGAGGGCCAAAGGAGGGCATTGTGAGGGGATATTTTAGGACAGGGATGGTGGGGTGAGTGTTCAGCCAGGACCCATTCGAGGAACCTAGGCTATTGGCCTGAGCATGGGGCCTGAAATCAAGGGACAGAGTTAGGGTCCTGAAGAAGGATGGCTGGGGACTACAGCAAGGAGCCAGGACCAAGAATGGAGAGCCAAGTGACAGGAACCTCTCCTGGGTCCCATGAAAAGAGACAGGGTTGTTGATGGGTATAAGGAAAGAAAGGGGAGCAAGTGGCACAGGGAGAGAAGAGCTCAAGGCCCAGGTTCACTGCTGGGTGTCAGAATTAAGGAGCAGGGCCCCAGCTGAGGGAGGCTAAAGGGCCCATTTAAGGGGCAGGGCTACCTTTTCCAAAGGGGAGCCTGCAGGGATAAATGCCCAGTTCCAATCTCCTGGCTATGGTGAGCATCCTGGGAAAGGGATCTGGAAAAAGGACCCAGCAGGCACAGGGATGACAGGAGGGCTGAAGGAGGACACAGCAAGAAGGGCCACAGGAAGGGTTTTGGTGGGGTGTGAGCCAAAACCCCAGGAGGGAGCCCAGGCTGGAAACCTAGAGGAGGGCCCAGACCAAAGGAGAGCAGGGAAGAAAGGGGCCTGAAAAAGGGAAGGAGGGTGACACTAGTGTTCTGCACTTCAGGAAACCCAAGGGGAGAAGGGAAGTGGCCCCAACAAGGGCCCCACAATCAAAGCCCATGGAAGCCAGGAGCAAGAATGGCTCCCAGAGGCTCAAGCGAGGAGCCAGGCTAGGGAATGGAGAGACAAGGGCCAGCACTTGGAAGGGGACTCAGGACAGTGGACAGGGTTAGGGAGGGAAGACAGGGCATCCAGACAGAGGGAGGCAGACTCTAAGCCCAGAGACACTGCCAGGTGTCAGGGTTCCGGGTTCAGGGACAGCAAGGGCACAGGTGAGGGGCAGGACACTGATTCCCATAAGGTACCCTGGCCCAAATGAGAATCAAGGGCCAGGGACCAGGCCAAGGATGCATGGAAAGGGACATGGGCCAGGAGGAGTGTGACAGGACGGCATCGTGGGTGCAGAGAGGAGCAAGAGCCAGGACCCAATTAAGGAGCTCAGTCAAGGGACTGACCATTCCAAAAGATATTAGAGACCAAATAAGCAGGAGGCACGCGCACCAGCAAAATGCACTAGGGGAAGGAGAGAAAAGGACACAGCTAGCTAGGATGAGGAGACAGAGGTCCACGCAAAGGGCACAGAACGGAGCATGCTAGCAGGCTAAAGCAAGGCTCCCAGTTCAGACCCTACATGATGCGACACCATGCAAAGCAATGCCACACGAGGAATGCAGCAAGGGGCTCAGGCCAGCAACCTGGCATGGGGATTGAAGGGCAAAGGGTCAGGGTGAGGGAGGGCTGGGTTGGCTTAGGGGGTCATCTCTAGGGTCATGTCCACTGCCAGGTGTCAAGGTTGGACCCAGTCAAGGGGCAGGGCTGTGTTTCCCATAGGGAGACTTCAGGGCCCAGAATCCAGCCACTTCCACTCCTCTGCCACAGGTGAGTAGATCCTCAGAGAGAGACAGGACCAAAGAAGTGCCCAAGAAAGGCACTTTGAGGGATAACTTTGGTACAAGATTGGGGGAGTGTCAGTGTGGAACCATCACCCATTGAAGAAACCCAGGCTAGGGAGAAGCAGGGGGAAGGGAGGGTCCAGGCAATGCCAGAAAAACACGTGCAATGGAAACAGAGGGGAGGCATAGGAATGGCAGGCTCAAGGGGCCCAAAATCAATGGACAGTGACAAGGTCCTCGAGAAGGGCAGCCCGGGGGCTCCAGCAAGGAGCCAGGCTCAAGAATGGAAAGCCAAATGTAAGGGCCTGGGCCTAGGCTCATAAAAACAAACAGGGTTGGGGAGGGGACGGAGATGAGGGAGGGGAGAAAGGGGAGCCAGTGGTTCAGTGGGAAGAAGGTAAAAAGCCCAGGTTCCTAGCCAGATGTTAGGGTTCTGGATCAGGGCCTGGGTTGAGGGACGCCAAAGGACCCAGGGAAGGGGCAGGGCTACATTTTCTCAAAAGGAGCCCGCAGGGCCAAAGCCCAGGTCCAGTTCCCTTGCCTGGATAAGCATCCTAGGAAGGGGTTCAGATAAAAGGGATCAGCAGATACAGGAAAACACAGGAGGGCCCAAGTAGGACACAGACTGTAGGGTCAGAGGCCAGGTGTGGGTGGAGTGAGGGCCAGGAACCCAGCAAGGAGCCCTGGTTAGGGACCTAGAGGAGGGCCAATGCCTGAGGAGAGCAGGGAAGGGCGGGGCCCGGAACGTGGCCTGGCACTAGAATTCTGCACTACAAGAAAACCAAGAGGAGCAGGGAAGTGGCCGAGCAAGAGGCCCGCAGTCAAAGCCCAGGGACTCAAGGAGCAAGAAGGGACACAGAGGCTTAATCCAGAAGCCAGGCCAGGGAATGGAGAGCCAAATTCCAGGGCTGGGGTAGTGGCTCAGGAAAGTAGACAAGGCTAGAGAGGGAAGGCATTGTGTCCAGCAGTGGGCAGCTAGCATCCAGGCCCAGGGCCACTGCCAGGTGACAAGGTTCCCACTGCAGGACCAAGGGCCCAAGGAGAGCACAGGGCTTAGATGAAGGGCAGGGCTCTTTTTCTCACCAGGCAATCTGGCCCAGGTGAGAATCCAGGGCCAGGGACAGGCAAAAGAGGCCTGGCCAGAAAAGAAGGTCTGGAGTAGGACGATGAGAGGGCATAGCAAGGGGTCGGTGTGGGTGCAGAGATGGGCGAGAGCAAGGACCCAAGCCAAGAGCCCAGGTAAGGGACCCATCTGAGACATCTAAGCTGAGGGACCCAAGGAGCAGGAGACTGGGGAGCGCCAGGGTAAAGCGGGAGAGGAAGGGGAGGAGTGGGCTGCATGAGGACCAGGAGGTAAAAGGAGGCGAAAGGTCACCTGAGGGATCACTCTAGGTAAGCCAAGCAAGGGCTTCCAGTCAAACAGGACACAAAGCATCCCAAGATGTGCCACACAACAGGGAAAACTGAGTCATGGCCTCAGGAGAGTGGCAAGGCCTGGGGACAAGAGCTGGAAGGGCCAAGGTTAGAAAGGGCTGGGTTGAAGGAGTATCAGCATGGAAGGCCAGAGGGCAGAGGAGGAAAGGGAGGGGATGGCTCAGGGCTAGGTCAGTAGAAGTCCCACCTCCACTGCAAGGAATCAAGGATCCAGGGGCCTAGGGGACACATGCCAGGGACAGGGCTGTGTTACTGATAGGGAGCATTAAGGGTGAAAAGGCCAGATAATTCCACTCCTCTGTCCCAGGTGAGTAGATCCTCAGAGAGGAACCTGGACCAAAGGTGGGCCAAAAGAGGGCACCGTGAGGGGCTACCTGGCATGCAGGGGGGCGGAAGGTCAGTGGGGAGCAAGAACCCATTGGAGGAGGCCAGGCTAAGTAGAGGCAGGGGTAGCAGATGGTCCAGACCATGCCAGGATACGACAGCACAAGGGGAAGAGAGTGGAGGCAGAGGAAGGGCAAAAAAATGGGCCTGAAATCAAGGGATAGGAACAGGATCCTGGAGAAGGGAGGCCGGAGGCTCAAGCAAGGAGCCATGCCAAGGAATGTAGAGCCAATTGAATGCAGAGCCAATGTGAGGGCCTAGGCCAAGATGCATGTAAAGGGACAGGCTGGGGAGGGGAGAGAGGGGAGAAAGGAGAGCAGGTGGCTCAGAGGGAGGAAGACTCAAGGCCCAGGTCCACTGCTGGATTTCAGGGATCAGGACCAGGGCCCACGCTGAGAGAGGGCAAAAGGCCCAGGCAAAGGGCAGGGCTCCATTTCCTCAAAGGGAGCCAACATGACCAAGAGGCCAGGTCCAATCCCCTGGCCAAGGTAAGCAT
Organism: Ictidomys tridecemlineatus; assembly: GCF_052094955.1. Classification (NCBI taxonomy): domain Eukaryota; kingdom Metazoa; phylum Chordata; class Mammalia; order Rodentia; family Sciuridae; genus Ictidomys; species Ictidomys tridecemlineatus. The sequence goes on along the minus strand of NW_027522565.1, from coordinate 132,336 downwards.
CCTGGCAAGGGGTTCCAGAAAAGGGGCCCAGCAGAGACAGGAACACATAGGAGGGCCCAAGAAGGGCACAGTCAGAAAAGCCAGAGGCCCCTGTGGGAGGGGTGGGAGCCAGGAACCCAGCAAGGAGCCCAGGTTAGAGACCTAGAGGAAGGCCCATGCCTGGGGAGAGCAGGGAAGGGCAGGGCCCAGCAGTGGCCTGGCACTAGTGTTCTGCACTCCAGGGAAGCCAAGGGGAGCAGGGATGCGGCCCCAGCAAGGAGCCTGAAATCAAAGGGCCAAGGGCTAGGTCTGGGGGCTCAGAAATGTGGTCAAGGCTGGAACAGGAAAGTAGGGGACCCAGCAGGGGAGAGTTAGCTTCCAGGCCCAGGGCCACGGCCAGGTGACAGGGTTTCCAGTGAAGGACCAAGGGCCCAGGGAAGTCAAGGAGCCAAGGTGAACAGCAGGGCTCTATTTCTCACAGGGCAACCTGGTGCAGGTGATAATCCAGGGCCAGGGACCAATAAATGAGTACTGGCAAGATAAAGGGGTTCAGGAGTAGGGCATCAGGAGGGCACAGCAAGGGGTCAGGTTGGGTGCAGAGAGGGGTGAGAGCCAGGACCCAAGCCAGTAACTCAGGCAAGGGATCCATGTGACCCACCTAGGATGAAGAACCCAAGGAGCAGGAGACTGGCGAGTGCCAGGTGAAAGCGTGAGAGGAAGGAGAAGAGGGGGCTGGATGAGGACTGGGAGAAAGAAGGAGGTGCAAAGGTCACTGGGGGGATAGCGGTACAGGGCCCCAGCTAAGGGCAACCAGATCAGGACCAAGAAAATGTGACCCCATGCTCTTCTACATGATATTAGGATTGTGGTCGTGGCCTCAGGCAAAAGGCCAGGCCTGGGGACTAGAGCTGAAATGGTCAGGGTTAGAAAAGTTGGGTTGAAGGAGGGGCAGCATACAAGGCCAGATGGTAGAGGAGGGAATGAAAGGGATCACTCAGGGCTAGGTTGGCACAAGTCCCACCTCTACTTGTAGGCTTCAAGTTTCCAGTGGCCTAGGGGACCCAGGCCAGGGACAGGGCTGGGTTTCTCACTGGGAAAATGGAGGGCGCAAAGGCCAGCCAATTCCACTCCTTTGCACCAGGGGACCAAGTTCTCAGAGAGGAACCTGGACCAAAGGAGGGCCAAAAGAGAGCATTGTGAGGGGCTACCTGGCATGCAGAGGTGAGGGGGGGGTTGGTGGGAAGAGAGAACTCATTGTAGTAGCCCAGGCTAAGGAGATGCAGGGGTAGTGGGGGCCCCAGGCAGTGCAGGGATACCACAGCACAAAGAGAAATGAGTAGAGGCAGAGGAGGGGAGGATAAATGAGCCTGAAATCAAAGAACAGGAACAGGGTCATTGAGAAGGGCAGACGGGGGCTCAAGCAAGGAGCCATGCCCAGAAATGCTTGGAGAGCCAAGCATTAGGGCCTGGGCCAAGGTGCATGAAAAGGGCCAGGGCTGGGGAGGGGAGAGAGTGGAGAAAGGGGAGTGGGTGGTGCAGAGAGAGGAAGACTCAAAGGCCAGGTCCAGTGCTGGGTGTCAGAGTTCGGGAGCAGGGCCTAAGCTGAGGGAGGCCAAAGGGCGCAGTCAAGAAGAAGGGCTTCTTTTTCTCAAAGGGAGCCCACAGCACCAAGAGCCCAGGTCCAGTACCCTGTCCCAGGTAAGCATCCTGGCAAGGGTTTGGGAAAAGGGGCCTGGCAGACACAGGGACACACAGGAGGGTCCAAGCAGGGCACAGCCTGAAGGGCCAGATGCCTCTGTATGTGGGGTGGGGGCCAGGAACCCAGCAAGGAGCCCAGGTTAGGGACCTAGAGGAGGGCCCATGCCTGGGAAAAGCAGGGAAGGGCAGGGCCAGGATGGAGGCCTGGCACTAGTGTTGTGCACTCCAGGGAAGCCAAGGGGAGCAGGGATGCAGCCTCATCAAGGGGCCCAAAGTCATATTGCAGGGACTCAAGGAGCAAAAAGGCCTACCAGAGGCTCAAACATGGAGCCATGCCAGTGACTTGAGAGCCAAGGGCCAGGGCTGTTCCAGGGGGCTCAGCAAAGTGGACATGCTGGAGAGGGAAGGCAGGGGATCTAGCCTCCATGCCAAGGACCACTGCCAAGTGTCAGGGTTCCTGGTGCAGGACCAAGGGACCAGGGAGAGCAAGGGGCCCAGTAGAAGAAAAGGGCTCTGTTTCTTCCAAGGCATCCAGTCCAGGTGAGAATCCTGGGCCAGGGACCTGGTAAAGGAGGCCTGGCAAGAAAAGAGGCTCAGGAGTAAGGCAATGGGATGTCAAGGCAGGGTGTCAGGGTGGGTGCAGAGAGAGGCGAGAGCCAGGACCCAAGCCAGTAACCCAACCAAGGGACCCATTTCACCTACCTAGGGTAAGGATCTAAGGAGCAGGAGACTAGCGAGCGACAGGGGAAAGTGCAAGAGGAAGGGGAGGAAGGGGCTACATGAGGACCAGGAGGAAGAAGGAGGTGCAAAGGTAGAAAAGGGGATTGTCCTAGGAGACCCTAGAAAGGTGCCCCCAGGTCAATCCCAATACAAAGAACCCCAATCTGTGCCACGCTACAGGGGGAATGCGGTCTGGGATTCAGGTGAGCAGAGAAGCCTGGGGTCTAGAGCTGGTAGGGTCAGGGTTTGAAAAGGCTGGGTTGAAAGAGGGGCAGAATGCAAGGCCAAAGGGCACAGGATGAAAGGGAGGGGATTGCACAGGGCTAGGTCTACCCAGGACCCACTTTCACTGCCAGCCATCAAGGTTCCAGCAGCCTAGGGACCCCGGCCAGGGACAGGGCTGTGTTTCCTATAGGAAACATTGAGTGCCAAAGCCCAGCTAATTCCACTCCTCTGCCTCAGGTGAGCAGGTCCTAGAAAGGAGCCTATACCAAAGGATGACCAAAGGAGGGCACTTTGAGGGTCTACGTGGCATGCAGTGGGGGCAGGGCAGGTCGGTGGGGAGCCAGAACCCACTGGAGAAGCCCAGGGTAAGAAAAGGTAGGTGTAGTGGAGGGTCTAGGTACTACCAGGATACCACAGTACAAGGGGAACAGAAGGAAGGCAGAGGAGGGGCCAAAAATATGGGCCTGAAGTCAAGGTATAGGGACGGAATCCTGGAGAAGGGCAGCTAGAGGCTCAAGCAAGAAGCCATGGCCAGGAATGGAGAGCCAAGTATGAGGGTCTGGGCCAAGGTGCATGAAAAGGGCCAGAGCTGGGGAGGGGAGAGAGGAAAGAGAGAGGAGAAAGGGGAATGGGTGGTCGCAGAGGGAGGAAGACTCAAAGCACAGGTCCCCTGTTGGGTGTCAGGGTTCAGGAGCAGGGCTTGGGTGAGGAAGACAAAACGGCCCAGGAAAAGTGCAGGGTTATGTTTTCTCAAAGGGAGCCCCCAGGGCCAAGAGCGCAGGTCTACTGCTCTGGCTCAGGTAAGCATCCTGGCAAGGGGTTCCGGAAAAGGGGCCCAGCAGAGACATGGACACACAGGAGGGCCCAAGAAGGTCACAGCCAGGAAGGCCAGGGGCCCCTGTGGAAGAAGTGGGAGCCAGGAACCCAGCAAGGAGCCCAGGTTAGGGACTAGAGGAGGGCCCATGCCAGAGGAGAGCAGGGAAGGGTGGGGCCCGGAAGGTGGCCTGGCACTAATGTTCTGCACTCCAGGGAAGCCAAGGAGAGCAGGGAAGCAGCCTCAGTAAGGGGCCTGCAATCAAAGCCCAGGGACTCAAGGAGTAAGAATGTCCACCAGAGGCTCAAGTGAGGAGCGAGGCCAGGGAATGGAGAGCCAAGGGTCAGGGCTGAGCATGGGGGCTCAGAAAAGTGGACAAGCCTGGAGAGGGAAGGCAGGGGATCCAGCAGGGGGAGCCAGCCTCCAGGCCAAGGACCACTGCTAGATTTCAAGGTTCCCAGTGCAGGACCAAGGCCCCAGGGAGAGCACGGGGTGCAGGCGGAGGGCAGGGCTCTGTTTCTCACAGGGCAAACTGGCCCAGGTGAGAATCCAGGGCCAGGGATCAGGCAAAGGAGGCCTAGCAAGAAAAGGGGGCCAGGAGGAGGGCAACGGGAGGGCATGGCCGGGGTTCACGGTGGGTTCAGAGAGGGGCGAGCGCCAGAACCCAAGCCAGGATTCCAGGCAAGGGACACACTGACAAACTGAGATATGGGACCAAGGAGGAGGAGGTTTGTGAGTGCCAGAGGAAAGGTCAAGGGGAAGGGGAGAAATGGGCTGCGTGAGGAGCAGGAGACAGAGGCAGGTGCAAAGGTCACCGAGGAAAGCATGCCCGGGGACCTAAGCAAGGGGCCCTCAGGTCAGACCAGACACACAGCGATGCCACACTACACCACTCAACATGAGGAAAGCAGTCAGGGGCTGAGGCAAGAGGCCAGGACCAGGGACTGGAGTGCAATGGTTCAGGGTTAGGGACAGCTGTATTGGTGTTGAGACAGCATGCATGGCGAGAGAGTAGGGGAGGAATGGATGGGATTCTTTAGGGCTAGGTTGGTGCAAGTCCCATGTCTACTGCCAGGTGTCAAGGTCCAAGCAAGGAAGGGACCAAAGACAGGGGCAGGGCTGGTGTTTCCCATAGGGAATAAAAATGAAAATCCCCTTCTGCACTTTCCTCATTCAACTCCCTTACTGAGTTAACCTAATATTAATAGGGTATCATAATGAGTTATTAATGAGTGGTATACATGCATATATAAATAAATACAAGGCACAGTCTGTGGTGATGTTATTTGCCATAAGACTAATGGCTATATGTGCTTTTCTGCAATTATTACTTTCTCTTAACAAAACATTTGTCCCTATCAGCACACCAGACCTACCCCACTGTTTTCACTTTTACATAATGCTCTATAGCATGTGGCATATTTGCGACCTATTACTGTGTAACAAATTTCCCCTCAAAAGTTAGCAGCTGAAAACAACAAAAATGTATTATCTCACACCATGTCTGAGCCCATAACCTGAAACAGCTTGTCCTTGTGGTTCTGGATCAGTGCCTTTGGTGAGGTTGCAGCTGAGCTGTGGGCTGGGGCTGGAGTCTTCTGAAGAGGCTCCAGTCACTGTGAGGCTTGTGTAGAACTTTGGCTCCCATGTGGCTCATTCTCATAGCTGGTGGCAGGTGGACTCTGCTCTGTCCACATGGGCTCTCTCCAGTACTGCTCATGATAAGGCAGCTTCCCCAGAGCAAGTGATCAAAGAGAAAGGAGGAGAAAAATATCCCAAGATGGAAGCCCTTGTCTTGACAATGTGATCTGCCTTTCCTTTTGCCATGTTCTATTGATTATTTAGATTGGCCCTGGTTTACCTCCTGGGGCAATACCAGAGGTGAGGGTGGCTAGGCACCAACTTGGAGGATGGCTACCACTCAGGTCACTGTGGTTCATTGCTGTTATCCTGGATAGTCTTCAGTTTTTCCTGCTATCATTCAGAGCTGCTGTGTGCATCCTTGGGCATGCTCCTTGATGCCTGTGTACTTTTCGTCTAGGCAGAAAAATGACTTTTCCAAGGACATGCTGCTAATCTTCTATAAGATCAGAATTCCTACATTAATCATGTGACTTCCATTTCTCTCCAATTCCAGATTATTATGTGAGAAAGGCAAATAGGGGCTGAAATTTCAACAAGTATACCAGAGAAGACTGGCTAGAATAGCCAACAGTTTCCAGAATACCAACAAACACATAATGGCTTGTCATAACTGGTAAGTGCTAAACAAACATCACTGTGTTTAAAGGCTAGATTCAAGGCCTGATCTTCCTTGATTAAAAGGAAACTGGCAGAAACAAGAACCCCTTTCCATGCCATGATTTGCAGAAACACATGATGCAGATGAACCCAGATGCACATGACTTGCAATCCTGGCTCAAGCTCTGTGATGTGGGAAAGACACATAAAGCCTGTGATGCTCTTTCCTCATCTGCAAATTGGGTTTCTGAGGATTTCATGTGATGTAGGTGGTTTATTCAGCACAGGGTCTGGCCACAGGGCTGCTGCAATTTGATTTCCCCCAGTTGACCTAATTCGGTTTACCCTCCTGAATGAACTCCGTTTTCTAGAGCTCATTGTATCCTATTTTCCCACATCTCAGCTTCATGCTGTTTCTACTGACCATTGTTTTGTGGCCCATGTTTCCTGTTCCAAGTGTCCACATTTTGACCCATGAGGCAATGTGTGGACTTGACATCCTGACAGTGCCTAGTGACAGCTGCCCTCGGCCCCCCTCCTCCCACTGGCAGGAGTGTCAGTCACACAGCAACAGAGCCTGTAGCCACAACCTGAATCCTCCCTCCTTCTGTGCCTTCTGTGATGTAACACACACACAGAGCCCAGAACTTCCAAAGTACCTGAGAGTAATCAATATAAGTAAATCAAGTAAAATAGGTTGGTTACAAAGAAAGTCTGTGGGACATCAGATTAGTGCCTGATGCTGTAATTGAAGGAGTGTCCCTCAAAGGCCCATGTGGAAAAGAACCGGTCCCCAGTTTGGCACTATTGGGAGATGATGGAAACTAGAGGAGGTAGGGACTAGTGGGAGGTGTTAGGTCTTTGGGGATTTGCCCAAAAAGGGAATTAGGACCCCAATCTCTTCCTCTTACAGTCTTATTTTTTGCTTCTGGGCTCATGAGATTTTGCAAAGTCTGTCATTACCATCAGCGCCCTCACCAGAGGAACTGAATAATGGGGCCACCTGACCATGTACTAGAACCTCCCAAACTAGGAGCCACAATGACTTTGTTCTCTTTATAGGTTAATTGCTCCAGAATTTCACTACAGGGACAGAAAGTTGATGAATACACCTAGATTCTGATTTAATGTCAAGAGGATGCGATGTTTTGATTATTTATGTTGCTCTAAAATTCCTTTGTAGAAATCTAATTCCTATTGCTGTGATACAAAGAAGTAGAGTACTTAGAAGGCAATTAGGCCACAAGAGCATATTTGTGCATATGTAATGCAGTCCCAAGGGAGTGTATTCACCCTGCAAGCACATGAAGATATCTTTGGAAAGTGCCATTTTTGAGTCAGAGATGGGCTCACCAGACAGTGAGCCTATTGACACTTTGTTTTTGGACTTTCAGACACCACAACTGTGAATAAAAATTCTCAGCCTGAGGTATCTTGTTATAGCACTGAGCACACTAAGATAGGTGAGATGTGGAATGACTTGGAGTGCTCAGGCAGCCAGCAGAGGGCAGAGGGTGAAGCAGCAAGAGGAAAGGGGTCATTTGTAGTCAGTTTTCTGTGGGAGAGCTTCAGAGTCCATTAGGCCTGCCAGGGTATACATCCTGTCTGGAACTGAAGAGAGAAACCCATTCTTCTGTACAGGCTGATGAGAAAGTGGGTTTTGCCCAAAGCCCTGGCTTTTCTGAGCTTTAGGAAAGGCTTTCAGGGACCTCACTGCTCTTCAGAAACCAAGGTCCAAGCAGGACCTCGAGAAAGAGGGTGCAGCAAATGACCCAGAAAGGGGATATTCAAGAACCAGATTCTTTCTCTTTTAGGACTGTCAATGGTCAGGAGACATACCATAAAGAACACCTGAGTTTGGTGACCCCACACACTGCCAACCCCATACCACCTGGCAGCCTTTAGGAAGAATTGAGCTTCCTGGAAGGGGCTAGCTTGCTGGCCTCAGTGGTGAAGACAATTTCCTTCTCTACTCAGCAAGCCCCAAAGAGGTTGGCCAAGGCCATCAGTTAAATTGCTGGTACAGAGGGCAATAGAGCCTCCAAGGATCTATTGCCCTCTGGGGGAGAAAGGCATGGCCCCAGGGTGACCATGCAGTGGGAAGGGCCCACAGCTTCTCAGGGAACTTAATAAGTTCCTGAACCTCTCTATTTAAGCAGGCCTAGGGTCTTATGTTCCCAGAAGCATAGAACAATCACAGAAACACATCAAAAAACCATTTCTCCTTCAGGGTAACATCCCATTGGTGATAAGGAAAGGCAATCACTTCAATATGGTTAGGTAAATCCATGCCTTACTGGCAATGTTACTGGGACTTTAGAACAGAACAGGCCACAAGTTTGCTTATGTTACTTGTTAAGAAGAGCCATTCCAAGGTCCTGAAAAACCCTTCTCAGATCCTGTTAGGAGATACAGGTGACATGGAGGACTAAAGGGACTGCTGAAGATCATCCAAAATGAATCTCCAGCCGGGAGTGTGTGCCTTTCCCTTTGTACGAAACTTGGTCTCCTCATCTGAGAGAAGAAAAAATGAAAAATTTGAAAATATGATCTTGTAAGACTTTCCTTGCCATGAAATTGCCCTAAACTGATCTGAAACCTACCACTTCAACCCATAGGATAGAGAATGCTGATCTGTGGCTGGGATCCTGAGGGCACAGCCACCTGCACCCATCTTCCAGGGCATGACAGGCAGCTGGACTTTGGAATACATGTGTGGACAGATGCACAAACGGACTGAATCATGAAGACCAAGCACTGACTCTTCTCCAATGTAGCCCTCAGCCTGTCTCCTTTGCTTGTCCACAAGCTCCCTGGGACAAGAGATAAACCTTTATTTCCCCAAAACTTTCATTCTCAGTCAGGATGCTCTGGGGTGTCCAGGCTGTTGTTGAAGTCCCGAAGTAAACTTGTTTGACCATATCTGCAGGTTTGGTATCCATACGTTCAATCAAATATGAATCACATGCCTTTGAGAAAAATAATGTTGTGGATCATACATATGCATAATTTTTTTTCTAATTATTATTCCTAAAAAACACAGTACAACAACTGTTTATATAACATTTATATTGTATAAGGTATTATAAATCACCTAGAGTTTATTTAACCTGTACTTGAAGTTTTTTTGTGGTATATATTTAAATATTTCGCCTTTTTATGTAAAGGTCTTGAGTAGCTAGAGATTTGGGTATCCTTGGGAATACTAGAACCAATCCCCCATGAATTCTGAGAAACATTACCTCTGTACAGTTGTAGCCTGAGCCCCAGGAGACCCCCACCAGATCACTGTATAACCCACATTCAGCCCTCTCCCAATGCACACCTGCCTCTCCTTATCTCCTAGATAATTGCAGCCTCCCCACTTCCTGGGGAGCCCTGCCCATGGGAGTCAAAATCCATTCTGTGAAAGATGCGCCCAGGGAGGTCTGTATGATGGTGTGCTGGGGAGTATGAGTGTGACCGATCACATTCATTGGGTTCCATTCAGTCCCCTCCTTCCTCTGGAGCCACACAGCTTCTGACATGGACCTGAGAAGTGACAGGTCAGAACCTAGGGGTCAATACCCACCTTGGCCTGGACACCCTGACCACCCTCACCCCTCAGCCTGGAAGACACAGTGCTCAGGGCTCCCAGCCAGGAGCCTCATCCAGGCTGTAGTTTCCCTTACATCATTTCTTGGGGCAAGAACAGATAAAGGGAAGAAAAAGGAAATTCCCAGAGGGTCGTGGAGGGCCCTGGAAAAAAACCTAAAAAAAGAAACAGTTGAGTGTCAGGGCCTGAAAGCAGGGACTAGGAAGCATGGAAAATGACCAGCTTCACCCCCACCCTTCCAGCCCCAGGGTCCACCACTTGAGCCTCTGGTTTACCAACTCACTTGGATCCCAGTGGTATGCAGGGGGTCACATAGCAATTAATGACATAGCCCTGGTCAAAGAGGTTGTGTCCTGAAGAAAGTGATCCTGGAGGGATATGGGTAATGGAAGGGGACCTCAAGAACAATAGCACTGGGTAAGGAAATTTTCCAGTGACCATCCCTAAGTTGGCCAGCTAAGCCAGGACTCAACTCAGGCCTGAAGCATGACTCCAAGGCCAGGGAAGCCCATGAGTGACCCAGGGCATCCTGGCTCCACGGGCTCCTAGGAAGAGTGACCTCCCTGACCCACTCATGGGCAGCTCTCCCCAGGCATGGCTGACACTGCACCCACTCCTCCTACCTTCTCAGGGCACCTCATTTCCTTGTGCCTCCTTGTGCTGCATCCTTGCTCTGTCTCCATTGGCCACACCTGTCCTCCTTCCAGATACTTCATCAGCTCTTCCTTGGGGTGCATAACTGCTCTAAAGACAGTGTCACCGCCCCACTCCTACCTCACTTTCTCACCTCTCACATTTTCCTAAACCTGTGCCTTCATTGAATTTCACTACCTGGGAGAGTAGGGGCAGCAGCAATGCCCCATGATAATTTTCTAGTCAAACCAACAAGCCAACAACAACAACAAAAAAAAATATGACTCAAGAACATCTGGGCTGAAGTAAACAAAGCAGTAAAAGTCAAGCCTAAAGATCAAGTCCTCCCCTGGACACTGACTGGTTTCTTCTCTCCCATATTTCATTTTCTCCTTTCCACAGCCTCATCCATCGGCTTCACCACTCTCTTTTCCCCAGACCAGGCTGCATCTCACCCACTTCATAAGTTTTAGCTAGCCATATTTCTTCACAATGGGAAGTGGCCCAGCAGCAACTGTGTCCACACCCAACTCTCCCATGACCCATACATGAAGACTTAGATCTTCAACACTGTTCTCCACTAAAAGGAACTAGCATTACCACTCAGGACAGCTCTGGAGTAATCCCACCATGGGCAAAAGATAAGAGGGAACACTTTAACAAAGACATGCCAATGGCCAAGAAGACATGCAAATATGCACAGCATCATACACAACCTGGATTCTTCAGGAGATACCATGACTCATTTATTAAACAGGCTCCAATAAAAATACAATACAAAAGAACAAATGACAATGTCAAAAGTTGGTGAGGATGTGGAGCAGTTGGAATCCTCATACTTTTGCTGGTAGTAAATAACAAGGGTACAATTGTTTTGGAGGACAAATTTGACAATTTCCTGTAAAGTTCCACACATGGTTACTTTATGACTCAGCAATGCTACCCCTAACAATTTACTCAACAGAAATAAAAGCTTATGTCCATGTGCCTGTATACCGATGTTTGCAGAAGTTTTAATTATAAGATTAAAACACTAGTTGGGCACAATGGCCCATGTCTGAATACTAGCAGCTTGAGAAGCTTATAATGTAAGATTGCAAGTTCAAAGCAAGACTCAACAACTTAGCAAGGCCCTAAGCACCTTAGTAAGACTGTAACTCAAAAACAACAACAACAAAAAAAAAATTAAGGGAAAAAAATGAAGGAGCAGAGGAGCTAGGGATGTAGCTCAGTGGTTAAGCTCCCCTGGGTTCAATCCCTGGTATAAACAAAATAATACAAAACAAAAACACTGTGGAAAAACAGATAAATGAATTATCCTTCAATGGGTGAATGTATAAATAATGTGCAGGGCATCCATACTATATGACAAAACAATAAAAGGAAATAAAATACTGATAGGAGCAACACAGGGATGGATCTCAAATGCATTGTACAAAATGAGTGAAGCCAAACTTAAAAGGCAAACACTCCATTTATATGTGATTCTCAAAAAAGAAAAAAAACAGAAGGATGTAGGGAGCGAAGCTGATAACAGAAGATGATGAAAGGACGTTCTGGTCTATCCTTGATCATGTTGGAGAGTGCAGGACAGTATCCACTTGTCAAAATCCTTAATTGTAGATGAAAAAGGGCAAATTTTACTGTGTGTAAATTAATCCTCAAAAACCAACTTTTTTAAAAAAATTCTAATGTGGCTGCCAGGTTTTTTCTATATCTAAACTAAATTCTACACTTGAGTTTCTGGATCCTTTTAATCCTGAGCTCCAGAGGGTCAACTTCACTTCCCATGCCATATCCTAGAGCCATATCTTCATCATTCCTTAAACATCCTACTTTTGGTTGTGTGTCTTTTTCCACTACTGTGCCCTACACAGGTCACGCCCTCCTGTCCATACCTATGTTGGGGAGAGGCGGCACTTCCTAATTTACAATGCGATCTCGTCACACTCTCAGTTCCTTTCACTGGGCTGCACCACTCAGGACCAATCCTGCTAAGAGTGTTCCTTGGTGTCTCCTGTGTTATTGTGTTTGCAGGTTTCTCATCAACACAAGTGCACGATGTACTTACTCATCTCTGTACCCATGCCTCAAATAACCCACAGCCTAGCACACCTAGTGCACAGTAGGCTCTGGAAGGAATGCACCCAAGAGGGAGCAGGACCAGTGAGCACCAGGAGAAGGAGATATCATAGCTGCAACTGAAGAGGTGGGTGTGGAAAATATAATGAGGCACCATCAGGGCCAAGGGCATTGGAGAAAGCACAGAGAGTTTCTGGAGGAAGAGGTACAAGTTGACTCTGCACAGCCCTATATCCTGACACAGGCCTCAAGCCCCACTTATCTATTCCTGGGGCACTTGGCAGTGCTCACCTCTAGAGCCTGGATCAACACCCCAAGATGAATGACAGTAAGGCGGCTGTGGAAGGTATAGCCACTAGGAAGCTGTGTGCGTGCTAAGAAGCCAACGCTGGGGACAGTTGCTCACTGGCCCTGCCCCTGGGCTCAACTCTGCCCTCCATGACCCCTCCCCCAGGTAGCCCCACCCACCCACTCTTCCTCCTTGGACTGGAGAGTTAGACCAGTACTCCCAATGGAAACTTCCCTCCACCACGCTGTGTTGTCCTCCTGCTCTCCCTGTTTTATCTTCATTACCCCTCTCTCTGGCCCAGCTGGAATCTCTGCTCCACAGTGTATGTAGTCTACCCCACCTACCTCCCTGACCCCACTAAACTTTAACATGTCTTTGACAGGTTCTCCCAAGGGGCTTTGCCCTAGACCTGCCCTCCATTATCCCACCTCTTGGCTCTCCACCCCTCCACTCACACAACCCTGCTGTTTTCAGTGTGGGCCCTGGGGACTGCATGGACCCACCATTGCCTTGTCCAAGAACAGTATCTCTCTGGTACAGAAAAGGAAGATGACACATGTCACCAGCTGGGCATCCAGGTACAGGCAAAGGGGACCAAGCAGCAGCAAGAACAGCTTGATATTACAGGGCTACATGCAGTTTTTCGACCCACCTACAGTGGTGCTCAGACTCCTATGGGAGAGGTGGCAGACTTTGAGATTATATCTAGCCTGGTCTCCATCATCCCCAAATAAGAAGGCCTCACCCAAAGCTGTCCTCTAGGCAGCCTTCTCTTGGCCCTACACACAGGCTTCCATCTCAGGGAGAACCTGGCATTTCCATTGTTAGAGCACTGTTAGGACTCCATGGCTCATCGGACTGGTCATGAGTGAGGTCTTTAGAGACTAGACCTGCCTGGTGTTACCTAGAGCATGATATGCAATAACTCTGGGCCTCTATTTACTCAGATGCTGGTTAAGGATGTAAAGAACACTCTTCCCATCCATACCTCTGCCCTTGGAGAACCCTGCAGGGTGTGAACATGAGAGAGCATTCAGAACCCAGCAAACCCTTCAACTGGGACACCAAGATCAAGACAGGCAAAGACCTCCAGAAGATGGGAGTAGCTGGCCTACAGATCAGGTATTTAGTACCAGAAAGCCAGGTGATGGGAAAGTCGCTGCCTTTCCTCTGCCTGACTCCACCAGGCTCAGCACAGATGGGATGCCCTTTGCATGTCGTCATCTGTGCAAGCAAGGCCAGCCTCTAAGAACACATACTGACACAGAGGCCATAACAGATGTAAGTGACCAAGAGTGGCTGGGAGCCACTCTTAAGAGTCTAGGAGGATAGTCTTGTACCCACCTCTGGCTCACTTATGCTGTGAGATTCCTGGTCCTGATCAGGTGCCTAGGAATGAGTTGGTAATTAGACAGGGAGGAGGAGTACTCACCTTCACACAGATACTACAACAGGGACAGTGGAAGGTCCTGGGTGGGCAGTGGGAAGAGCAATGTGGGCATCAGGGCATTAAAAGGCTTTTGATACATTCAGGCCATGTATGCTGCCTTAGGGTTCTGCTTATAGGAGTCTGGCATGGGAAGAGGTTTGGGCAGTGACAAGAGACCATTTCTATCACTCTGCTGCTCAGGGCAGCCCCATAACTGGAAAACAGGCAGTGTTGTGAGAGAAGGACCTGCCTTTGAGCTGTCTTCCTGCAATTATGCCACTAAGCCTTGCTTCAGCAAAACATCATGAAGGGTATTGAAATTTATTTCTGGATACTTTGCCTGATCTTAAAACAAAATCATAATTTTAGCAGCAGGAACAACTCTGGTATGCCTTGTGCTATTTGGCTTCAAAAAAAGTGTAAATTTTCAAGAACATTTTACTTTTAATTGATATTCTTCCCTGGGTAAATATAAAAACTTACTAGTTGGTGCAATAGAGATGTTGTCAAGAGTAAAATTATGTAATTTTGCTGTTGTCTGGGATGGAATGTTGGATGGAATATCTTCTAAGTCAAAATAGATACATATATTTAAATTGTAACAAAGATGCTCAAATGAAACAATAAAATGATGAAATTGAAGGCACAATTCACATCCTTGGGTACTGAGCTACAAATATTTCACCCCTTTGGAGTTGGAAAAAAATTCTAGTGTAGCAGTACTGACTTTTCCAGATGAAACTGGCTTATACAAACCAAATGTAAATATGTGTGATTTTACTCACACCATTTCTCCTAGCTCAGAGCCCTGATACAAAACCCAACCAACTCAAGCAAATGCATAATCCTTTTCTTGGATTGCTTAAAGAAAAAGGGAGGCCAGATTTTTTTTTTTCATGCACCAAGATTCTCTGTGCAGAATTTGAACTTTACTCTTCTTCATTGAGTGGGAGGAATGGAGTGGGAAAAGTTTAGAAGGTTCTTTGAAGGAGAAGCCAAGTTACTAGAGAAAGCACCAGTTTCTTTCAGACTCACCTTCCTTTCTTTCACTGGTCACAGTCAGTACTTCCTCTGCCTGTCCACCTGGGAGGAAGGCAAAGCATGGAGGGATGGAAGAGGAGGGAGAAAGGCAGCTAAGCATTGAACATATGTCTTTGAGTTGAGTGTGTCTGGGTATATGATTGGCAGATGAGGAAGAGACTGACAACATTTCTTTGACTTAGAAAATGACTTTGACTCCTGCTACACTAGTGCTTTAGACAAATATGACTATTTGTAGTGTTCTAAGTAATCCGTACACTACTTGCACAGGCAAGTTCACAGGCATTCTTGTTTCTTTCAGGACTTCTCACTGTGTTTGCCCAAGAATCTCTCCAGCTCTCCCAGTCTGAGAAATCTTGGTGCTGGAAAAGAGGGCAAGCAACAAAACCTCAGGGTCCCACCTGAACAGATCCCATGCTTCATCTCGGTCTTTCATGTAAACCACTAGGGGGAGTCCACACTTGGGGAAGACTAAGTTCTTTTGTTTTCTGACTGCTTCTGCTGCTCCTCCTGGCCTCTCTATAGGACCTTTTAGGGAGGTGGAAGGATCTATGTGAATTACTTTCCTGCCAGCTGACCTCAGACCCGGTCATCTCAGCCCACCAGAGAACTTCTAATATGTGAAATTTTCAAACTGAAGGAAATAGGATTGCTTTTGAGCTCCCTGGCTTCTGCAAATTTGCCAACCCTGTCCCCCAGGTAGGGCAGTGGGGTGAAGGAGAGACACACTCACACCTAGTTAGGAAAATCTCCACATCTGTAAACAATCGTAGGTGTAACACTTTTCCTTTGCTATGGAGAATTCTGTCTATGGTAGAAAGCTTTCACAAGTCAAAAGGGGACCTGTGATGTTTCACTGTATTTTGTCACTTCCCAGAGATTTTGAGGGTTGAGCCAATGGCTAGTAAGCTGCAAGGAAACTTACCTTGACCTCAGAGAGTTGCCCCAAATAGAAGAGACATGTAGTAGAATTAATGTTAGTTTTAGAGTCTGTGTGGTTAGTTATGTGAAACTAACTCTACATATAGTATGGACTTAGAATACACTCTTATATTTTAAATAAAAACATTAAGCCTTAAGTTGATGCTAAAAATTTAAGATTTAGAGCAAAGGCCAGATGGTACAAACAGGAAAAAAAGAGCAAAATATGAGGCCTAAATCCAAATATATCAATATTACACTGAACAAAATTAATTAAAACCCCAGTTGAAAGGCAGATATTATCAGAATGGGTTAAAAAAAATCAAGATCTAATCATGTCTACAAGGGATGTGCTTTAAATGTAAAGATATATTGATATATTGAAAATTAAAAATCAGAAAAATAATAATGAAAAAATAAAAAATGAAAAGTTGTAACTGCTGAATTAATATCAGACAAAATAAACTTGAAAAGTATTACCATAAATAGAAATTCTGAAGACAGATATGACAATAATTAATATTCCTGTACCCAGTAACAGAGCTTTAAAATATATAAAGCAAAAATTAACAGAATGAAAGGGAGAAACACACAGTTACCAACCATCATGGGAGATTTTGATATCTGTCTCTCAGTAAATACATTAATTTGTCAAAAATATTAATGGAGACATAGAAGTTTTGAGCAAGAGTATCAACTACCTTAGCCTAAAAGACTTTATAGAATACAACACCCAACAACTACAGAACTCCTGTTTCCTTTAGGGCACATAATACTTTCAGTAACAGGTTATATTCTGGGCTATAAAACAATATTCCTTACCAATAATGGGAAGGAATCAAACTCAGAAGCTTTTTCTCAGCAATAGGAATGATCAATAATGTGAAGAGAGAACCCACAGAGTGTTAGATCATTTTTACTACACACACATCATATAGAGCACTAATTTCCAGAATATATAATGATCTCAAAAATCTTAACACCCCAAAACCAAATAACCCAATTAATAAATTGACAAAGGAACTGAATACACAATTCTCAGAAGATATATGTTCATAGACCAATATGTGAAAAAAATGTTCAACATCTCTAGCAATTAAAGAAATACAAATAAAAACCATCAGATTTTATCTCACTTCAGTCACAATGGCAATTATCAAGAAGACAAGTAACAAGAAATGTTGGCAAGATTGTGGAGGAAAAGACACACTCATAGATTGCTGGTGAGACTCCAAAATTGTGCAACCATTAGGGGAAGCAGTATGGAAATTCCTAAGATAACTTGGAATAAAACCACAATTTGACCCAGTTATCCCACTTCTTTATTCCCAAGTGACTTAAAATTGGCATACAACAGTGATGTGGCCACATCAGTGTTATAAAGCAGCTCAACTCACAATAGTTTAACTTTGGAACAAACCTAGGAGTCCTTCAATAGATGAAGAAAATGTGGTCTCTAAGCACAATGGAATATTACTCAGTTTTAAAGAAGAAGGCAGTGATGACATCTGCCAGTAAATGGGTGGAAGTGGAGAATATCATATTAAGCAAAATAAGCCAATTCCAAAAACCAAATACTAAATGTTTTCTCTGATATATTGACACTAATTCACAATAAAGCGTATGGCTATGGAAGAATAGAATTATTTTTATTAGGCAGAGGGAAGTGAAAGAAGGGAAGCCAAATATGGGGGTAGGAGGAAGAATAAAATGAATTGGACATTATTACCCTATATGCATGTGTGACTACATGACTGATGTGATTCTGTATCATGTATAACCAGAAAAATGAGAAGCTATACAGCATTTGTGTATGATGTGTCAAAGTGCATTCTACTGTCATGTATTCCTGTTGTGAAGCTGGGAGAAATACCTGGGAGATGACAAGCAACTTGAAGATTGAAGTGGGAACTACTTTATTGTGAGTGAACTCAGTGGGAACTGAGCGGGAACTCAAAGTAGCGGGTACCCTAGGTAGCAGGCACCACCTCTCTGCCAGACTGCAGAGGTACATATACCCAACTAATTACACACAGCTTAACTTAATTAACATAAACTAGATACAGTAGTCAGTCATTAAGGAATCCTTATCATCTTAATGGCTCCCTGGCATTGGCTCAGAAACCACTCCTCCTAGCAAACTGCCAGGCTCCATCTTAACTTGGTTGTGGCTCTCATCAATGTATAACTAATTAGAACAAAAAAAAAAAAAAGACTGGTGGCAGCCAAGGGGAGGAGGAGGAGGAATGGGAGTTTTACTTACATGGTGACAGAGCTTCTGTTTAGAGTGACAAAACTGTTCTGGAAACAGAAGCTTGTACAATATTGTGAGTGTAATTAATGCCTTTGAGTTAGTCACTTACTATGGCTAAAATGGCAAATTTTATGTTACAAGTCTTTTACAATAATGAACACTTTATTATAGTTTTAAAAAATTTTCCTTTCAGAAAATGAAAGAATAGGATGCTATGTTATTAGCTATTCTTGAGAACCACATTGGCCGCCAGGATGTGTAGAGTTAAACTTGCTAGCAGTTTTGCCAAGTTCAGGTATGGTTGCTGTCAAAGAGAGGAAACAAAAAGTGCATAATTTAGAAGCAAAACATGTTCTTTCAACTAAGGCCTGAAGACTACTTATGAATACAATTTATTTAAACAACCCATATTTTAATACCTGCCCAAATGTCTCATAATCACAATCATAACTTTCATAAACTGTTTTGAAAACAAAGTTGTTTTTAATTGTTCTAATTTCTAAAAATCAACAGTTAAACAGCCCACTCATTCCAGCATTGAATGGACATGATATTTGATAATATACGAAAACAAACTCTCACAAAATTAAACTTTTACTCCTGGCAGATGAAGTCCTAAAATATAGCAGCTGCCTTATAGGTAGTGATCAATGAATAGTGAAATGGAAACTCTCTGTGGGTTATTCAAAAAGAGTCAATATTTTGTCCAAATTGCATTATTTCAAAATTTAACTCTAACAATACCTTTGTTGAACCCCTTTTCTCCACATCCACTTACAAACACTTATGTAAGAAATCGTGAAATACCGGGGAAACTTTGTCTGGATTTGGAATTTCTGAAGTTTCATTTGTTGCAATCAGGTGTAAGACTTAAAAACAGAACAACATCTCTGACATTCTTTTTTGGGGGGCCTGAAATTGTGAGGGTTGAACAGAGGTGGCATTGCCAGTCAGCTACATTCCTAATCCTTATTTTTATTTTTGTGATAGAGTCTCACCAAATACTTGAGGCTGGCCTTGAACTTGTGATCCTCTTTTTTTTTTTTTTT
Source organism: Ictidomys tridecemlineatus (assembly GCF_052094955.1). NCBI lineage: Eukaryota > Metazoa > Chordata > Mammalia > Rodentia > Sciuridae > Ictidomys > Ictidomys tridecemlineatus. Next base: position 113,366 of record NW_027522565.1, on the reverse strand, counting down.
TTGCCTCCTGAGTCACTGAGATTACAGGTGTGCAACCATGGGGTATAGTACTTGTGACATTCTTAAGGTAGCTCAACAAAGTTATAATATATAAAGTTTATGGATTGTTGTGATTTTTTTAGGAATTGAACCCAAAAACATGCAAAGCAAATAAGTGCTCCACTGCTGAGCTATACACCAGGCCTCTTTTTATTTATTTTTAGACAGAATATCTCTAAATTGCCCAGGTGGGCTCAAATATGAGATCCTCCTGCCTGAGTCTCTCTAGAAGCTGAGATTACAGGTGTGCACCCCCAGGCCTGGCAGCTTCATCTTTTCTGAGTTGAAGTATAACTGCATATATTTGCTTAAAGAAAATAAAATCGACAACAGCAAAAACCCCACCTGGGTTGCATAAATATATAAAGAAAAATGATGACAATCCTACTACCAATGTGGACTACCCTGTTAAACCTTTGTAAAAATTACATTTCAAAACTATTTGGATCTACTGAAACTCTTTTCATTCAAAAGCTATATGCCAGCTTCATCATTCCTAATAACTGACCATAAAATGATTCTAATGGTTAAACTGAATAGTGCCTTAATATGGGTCTTTTCATAATTTAAACAATCTCCTTTAGAAAATCTTTGTATTCTTTAATTTTGGTTATTAAATTTAAATTTCTAGAAGTGAAATTGTTTCTAATTAATGGGTTTTTTTAAGTAGAAGTTTTAAGTTTTATGATTAAGCAGACAGTAGAGACCCTCCTTAAGTTGCCTGTGAGACAGGAGGAACACTTAAAGGGATCTGGTTGACCTTCTTAAAAACTGAAAAGACAACTAGATAGCCTTGCAAATGCAATTTCTAAATACATACTGAGTCTTAAAATGGGGATCCTGAAATGTTCCCATGTTGGCCCCTCATGCTCTTATTATTAATATCTTGCATTACAGTACAGTGTAATTATTATATTGATATTCGTGTGTATACATATCTAAATATAAATGTATTTTGTTATTTTTTGGCTGGCACTTGAAATCTGGAGAACTTGTGCATGCTATGCAAGAACTATAAACAAATAAACAAAGATGGATATACTTCTATTAATCCAAAGTTTACAACTTTACATTAGAGTGAGTTTGGTATTGTATTATATAATTTATTAGGTATTATTATAAAATTGTGCATTGTATTATATTATTCTGTGGGTTTTGAAAATCAATATTGTCATGTATCTACCATTATAACATCAACTGAATAAATTCACTGCACTAAACACTTACTACTCAACTGCCGCAGTGCGGCTGCAGCAAAATAACCGGGGGGTTACGAGCAACTTGTGTAGACTGATACAGCAGGAGTGGAAGCCATTTATTGTAGGACCAGAGGGGTATATATACATTTCACACAGCTTATCTTAATTACCATAAACTAGATACAGCAGTCAACCAATAAGGAATCTCCACACTTAATGGCTCTCTGGCGTTACTTCACAAACCACTCCCTCTGCAAAATGCCAAGCACCATCTTCACTTGTTTACAGACTCTAACACTCAACCTCTTCACATTTCTGAATCCCTGCAATTATTGAATTTTTAAAACTTTTTCTACTTTAGATGTCCTCTACTTACATGCTGGGCAAGTGCCCTAGCATGGATGAACACTTCCAGCCCACACATTCAACTTGCAATTGGAGAGCATCTAGCCCCTTTAAACTGAAAGACATCATTAAGCACTATTCTCTTAAACTTCTTTAAGAATATAATATGTCCACACCATATTTTCCATGTCTGTTCCCTATAATAAGCAAATAGATAAGTTCTGTTATGTCTATTGTTGTTATGATATCTCATTTTTTATCCATGAGTACTATTTTATTTTACGGGTATACCATATACATTTGATTTCTTTTATTCATTTTGTGGTACTGGGGATGGAACCCAGGGCCAGTTTGTGAGATATGTGCTCTACCACTCAGTTGTGGAGGAGAGCTTCTCTGCTCAAGGAGGCCAGGAAACATAGAAGCCGAGAAGGGGAAAATTGACACTGGGCAAAATACTCTTTGAGGGCACCTTCCAGTGTCCCATCTGCTCCAGCCACACTCCTATAGTGACCAACTCTCCATTCAAACTAGTAGAAAGTGATTAGGTTATCACTGTCATAATCCTATCATTTCTCTTACAAATATCTCTGCATTAACACTGGAGCTTTTCAGGGACATGTCATATCCAAATCACCATATGTAACTAAGTTTGGTTTGCATCATTTAAAAATTTGCCTTCAAAATGCATAGTGTTTTAAACCCTGGAACATAATTATGAAAATTATTTTCATGAACTTGTGTGCTAATTCTTTTATCTTAGTCAAGTATGGGCTGGTTCCATCTGAATATTTTCTCCTCATGATGGATTGTATTTTCCTACCCTTTTGTCTTTTTGTTAAAGCTTTGACTTGAGGTCTGGGTGCCTGTTGCATCCTGACCACTCTGGATTCCTATCAATATTCTCTGACTTTTTCCCAGGCAGATCAAGGCTTCTTTTATTTGAAGGGCAGATCTGTGTTAACTGTGGAGGCTACAATGAAGGTAGAGCTTTATTTCTGGGCTTCATCCTCTTTGGAAAGTCTTGATGATCTCCTCCTCCTTTCTTGGCCTAGAGGTGCTCTTCACAAAGGTGGCCCTCAGCAAGGTCAGTCAGGATTCTCATAGGTCTTGTCTGCCTTCAGCTTGTGGACATGTTCCATGAGAATCTGCTTTGTTTGGGGCCACGTTCCTTCATCTCCAGGTACAGGCTCTGATACAAGTGGCAATCTCTTTAGATTCATGGTATCTTATGAGAACCTGGTATACAGCTGTCACCCTCTCCTCCAGGTTACCTATTCTAACTATGCCCATGTTACTGCTCTACCTGCAGGCCAATGTGTTTTTCCATATTGAGCCCAGGGAATGGACAGTAGCAAGCTCATGGATGACCAGCCCATCTTTTATCACCTCTTATCTACAGATAGTTGATGACATATAGGATTTAGCCAGATTCACTAGGGTCTAATCAGATCCACAACAGAGGACACTGAGGACAAGCCCCTTCTGAGGCATAAGTAGAACCATGGTTGTGATTGTAGCCCTATAAATATTTTTGAGCTTTGTTCTGGGATGCAGTTTTAAGCTATTTTGTGTCTCATTTGTAAGATTTGTTAGGTGGAACTGAAACAGTGCTTAAGGATAATTATTTCCTATCATTGAGACAAGACAATTATGACTCTTCTCAATATCTTGTGAGTGATAAGGGTTTTTTATGGTGGCTGATAGAAACAGGCACTCCTTCCAACCCTACACATGTGGCAGGCACTACTCCTTCTGATCTTGTTCTTCTGAGCTTGGGGGTCTCACCATGTTTCCCAGACTTGAACTCAAGTGATCCTCAGTGTTCTAACTACCTGAGACTATAGGCGTGCACCATCACACCCAGCCCCAGGGTTTATTCCTACTCATGGTGGTTGAACCAAGGGCCTTGTGCATGCTAGGCAAGCACTCTGTCACTGAACTACACCTCAGCCCAGTTCTTGCCAATCTCACCAGACAATTATATCTCAGTCTTTACCGTGGCTATTCTCATGGATCTCTGTTGAATTCATAAGAGGGGTCCTACCCAGAGCTCGAGAGTGTCCATCTTTTCTATTTTCTCAGCTTCTCCAGCAATGTCCCATCTGGGTTATGCCTCTCTGCACGTGGCTTAGAAATTAGGGTCGTTGTAGGGTTCATTTCAGTTGTTACTTTCTGACATCACTGTCCTTCATTCAATGTCTGACATAGCATCTGGAAAACCACTGTTTCCTATAATCTAGTTTCTTGAAGTCATTTTCAGCAAGAAGGACTAAGATAGTCCTAGTTACTTTATTTTAACAAAAAGTAGATGTGCCCATTCTTCAAGTTTTCACCAACATTATATCTTACCTGATCAAGTCTCAGTCTTCATCTTTATTGACATAACTGTGGATTCTGCAAAGCTGATCTCTCCCTCACATTTTGCCTATAGATTTCAGGGCATATCTTTTTCCCTGTCTTTCCTTTCATTCTTTCTTGGTCTCCTTCCTGGTATACCTCATCAACTCTTAGTTATGGACTGTGTCAGGGTGCAAGGTAAATTTCTGTCTATTTATTCCCACTTGACTCTGTGACCTCATCTTGCCTTGCAGCTTTAGGAAACATCTGTAGCTAGGAAGCTTCAATTTTATCTCTCTAACATGGATCCCAGGCTTGCATACCCAACAGCCTCATCAGTATATCCACTTGAACATCTTATTAGGTGTCTTAACTTTAACATGTCTAAAACACATTAAAATGCTCACTACTAAACTCTCAATTACCACCCCAACCCCTCTACCCATCTTGAAGTCCTTCCCATCTCAACTAAGGGACACTTTAATTTCATCATTCCCATTCTTAGGCCATAACTCTTAGAACTACCCTCAACTCTTCTTTACATAGACGCTCCTTTCAAAATACATCCAGAATCTGATTATTGTTTTTTTTTCACCTGAATTGATACCATTCTTGTCTACATATCTGTCATTTCTCACCTGAATTATTGCAACAGCATTCTAATTGGTCTTCCCGCTTCTACCTTGGCCTTCCTTGAGAATCTCTTCTGAATAAATTGACCAGAGTGAGCCTCTTAATATTTAAGTAAGACCATTTTATGCCTCTGCTCAAAACTTTCCACTGGTTTCCCCATCTTAGAGTGGAAGCCAGAAGCCCTACAAAGCACTACATAGGGCATCACTCACTGACCCTCTCCACCTACTCCTTGCTCAGTGCACTGTGACTCTGCTAAAGCCCTTCAAGATCTTTCACTGCACAATGAACATTCCTTCCTCAGGGCTTTCCATGCTTATCATGCTCTTCTGCTTGTCATGCTCTTCCCTAGGTAAGGAACCCTATGAAAACAACCCTCTGACTCTCACTCTCCTGCCAGTCCATCACCTAAAGAGTCCATTGCTTAAGGTGTTATTCTTATTTCCTTTATAGTTTCTCTCCTACTAAAGTGTAGGTTGTACAGGGCAGGAATTTTTGTGGGTTTTCTAGGCAGCAAATTGAACAGTGCCTTGCACAAGGCAGGGACTAAATTCAATATTGGCTAAATAAATACATGAAAAAAAAGGGTTTTGAAAATGGCTCTGGAAAGTATTCTAAATAGATCTACTGTCAAAACTACTTTAACTGCTTACTTGAACTGAAATCAGGCAATGGGGCAAAAAGCATCAGGGAAAGCATATGCAAATCCAATTCCATCTGCTCTTTCACCTGTTTTCCTTAGTAGAGCACATTTAAGGGTCAATGGTGTACATGTATCAGAACTTCCTTCCCTTTTATGGCCAAATAATATTCCACTGTTCATCAAGTGAGAGGTAATTGAATTGTTTCCAATTTTCGCTATTCTAAATAACACTGCTATGAACACTTTGTATATGTTTTGTGTGAATATGTGCTTTTATTGCCCTTTTATTTTTGTCACTGCTGTGGACTGACCCAGGGCCGCTAGGCACTCTACCATTGATCTACATCTTCCACTCCATTGACATATACTTTTTATTTATTTATTTATTTATTTTTATTTAATTTTCTGTTTTGATGTGGTGCTGAGATTGGAAACCAGTGCCCCACACATGCAAGGCAAGCATGCTTCTACTTATCCACAACACTTGCCCTAGACATATGCTTCTAATTCTCTTGGATATATATCTAGTAGTAGTAGTGCTAGTTCATATGGTAACTCAATATTAGCTTTCTGAAGAACTTTTTCTGACCTCCTCTTTCTAAGAGAGTGGATAATACAAAATCATATAAATACTAAGTATAACCAGAAAAGTGGGAAAATGCATAAAGAACAAATGCAAAATGGAGAAAGCAGTTATAAATACATTAAATACTACTCCAACTCTACCAATAATCACTTAAAATGTGACTAGTCTAAAATGACAATTAAAGAAAAAGTTTCAAACTGAATAAAGAAACAAAACTCTACCATATATTGTCTATAAGAAACCACTTTGATTAAGAAGACTCAGATATAATTAGAGCCAAAAGATGAACAGTGATGCACTATAGGAACTAATCAATGGAAATATGCAAAAGCTTTATTAATTTTATATAAAGTACATTTCAGAATATGGAAAATTATCAGGGATAAAAAGGGACAAACTCCAAGAAGACATAACAATTCTAAATATGTAAGCATTTAACAACAGACATCTAAATATGTGACACTAAAACTGATATAACTCAAGGAGAAATTGACAAAATTCACTCCTAAAGCTGCAGACTTTTGAACATATCTCTCAGGGCTTGATAGATGAAGGAAGCAGAAAATCAATAAGGATATAGTTGACCTGAGTGGCGCTGTCAATCAACTTGATCTTATTGGCATTTCTAAAATACTCTACTCAAAAAGAAGAGAGTACACATTCTTTTCAAGTTTACATAAAATTCAGAAAGGTCCACCATGTCCTGTGCCATAAAAGAGTCATCAATAAATTTAATACATTAGAAGTAAAATAAAACATATTCTTATATCACAATGAAATTAAGCTAAAAATCACTAATAGAACAAGAACTGAAAAATCCCCAAATATTTGGGAATTCAGTAATACATTTATAAATAACACATGAGTAAAAATAGTCTCAAGGGAATTTTTAAAATATTTTGAATTAAAATGAAGAAAATACAATGTATTTTAATTTCACAATTTACCCAAAGCAATGTGTAAGCAATTAGAGCACTTAGGGGAATTTATAACATTAAATACACAGATGAGAGAAGAAAAGGGAGCTAAATTCAGTAATCTAGCTTTTAGAGGCCAAAGCCAAAAGAACAATTTAAGTTAAAGGAAGCAAATGAAAAGAAAAAAGAAAAAGAAAAAAAGGAAACAGAAAGAAAGAAAAAGAAAAATCAATGAAATTTAAAACTATATGCCAGCTATATGCCAGCTTCATCATTCCTAATATCTGATCATAACATTATTCTAATGACTAAATTGATAGTGCCTTAATATGGGTGTTTTCATTATTTAACCAATACCCTTTAGAAAATCTTTGTAGACTTTAATTTTTGGTTATTACCTTTAAGTTTCTAGAAATAAAATTATATCTAATTAATGGATTTTTTAGTATAAATTTTAGGTTTTAAAATTGAGCAGACAATAGAGACCCTCACTGAGTTGCCTGTGATACAGGAAGAACACTTTAAAGGATCTTGCTGACCTTCTTCAAAACTGAAAAGACAACTAGAGAGCCTTGTAATATTTTTTATTTTGATGTCTATTGAATAATAAAGAAAAACTTTCTTCTATGCCACTGACAATAAACATATTTCTAGCATAAACATGTCTATAAATTGAACTTTTTCCTTCTAAACTGAAAATAATTTAAGGCAGTGAGTAAAAGAAACACCCTAAGTAAATGCAACAACATGGAACAAGTGTCAGTCCCACTACCATGTTTAATTATAATGTATAAGAAATATGGAAAAAAATGTAAAACATTCAATTCAATTTCTAACAAAACTATGAAATCAAAGTAATCCTCAGATTCCAGAAGATGTTCAAGTGCCATTTGGACAGTTGACAAAAAGCAATTTCTATGTAGGAGAAAGTAGGGACAATATAGCTTAGCCTTTTATTTTTCCAGAAATGATCTTTTCATCTATCAGTGCTTCACAAGTTTCCATGTGATTCAGTGTTTTACCACTTTCTGATGTCTTTCCAGGAGGAGTAAAGCTTAGATGTTTCTGCTTCACTGTGTTGGAGTCATGCCCACTGCTCTGGCATGCCCTAACAAAGAGAAATTCAGAAATTACTTGTGGTTTCAATTGCTCTAATAAATTAGTTTTCAGAAATTAATGTTAAACATACATAAAACAAACCAATACACATAATTTTAGATTTGACTAAATTCTAAATGGTCTAGCCTTCTAGAATTCTACATTTCCATATCTATTTTGCAAATGAACAGGAATGTTCAAAACAGAGTACTAGGAATGGAGTGCTGGGTTTGTTTGGGGAGAGGGACAGAAGTGTCAAACCTGCATTTCCTCCTGTTAATCACCCACCAGAGTAGCTCCTAATTTAAAAGGCTTAAGCTAAGAGCAAAAGTCAGGGGACAGCAAACAGGAAGAAAGATGCTTGCTTATGTCTGGTTCTGGTTTAAGCTTTAGACCAATACAGAACACAGGGCAGCAGGCCCATTCCAACATCAGCACTTCAGGAAATAAAAATTTATTGTTTCTAAACCAGGAAGCCACCTTATACAGTGTTTACTGTTTCATATATTTTGGAGGGGGGAGAGGGGGGAAGGGGTACCAAGGATTGAACTCAGGGGCACTCAACCACCAAGCCACATCCTCAGCCTTTATATTTTTTGAGACAGGGTCTCATTAAATTGCTTAGTTCCTCCCTTAGTTGCTGAGTCTGGCTTTGAATTTGCAAACCTCTTAAGTCAGCTTCACAAGCTGCTGGAATTATAGTCATGCTCCACTGAGCCCAGCAATACATGACAGTTTTTTACCCCTAAATCCATTTAAAATAACCAAGCAGTACATTAAATTGTCATGCCACATTTTAACCAATTTACCACTAATAATATTTGAGTTGAGTTTTTGCTACATTTTGTTATCTAAATAATGGGACAAAACTTTTAATATATGCTGTTCTATTGTTTCCCTAGGACACATATGCTAAAAATTACATTTCTGGGTCAAAAGGTATACAGGCGAAACTAACATTTTCATTTGTGATTTGGGATATATACATAAAGTTTTTTAATTGTTTTTATTCTTTTCGTGGTGGTTGGGATTAAGCCAGGGCCTCAAGCTGCTAAGTGTAAGGTAAACACACTACAAGTTACACATCTAGTCCCAAGATTTTAACGTTATCTAGTTATTTCCTCCCCCATCTCCCTGACTGAATCCAGGGGTGCTTTACCACTGAGATTCATTCCCATCCCACAACCCTTTTTTAAATTTGAAGAGTCTTGTTAAGATCCCAACACCTGCATCCTCCTACCTAAACCTCTGGAGATTCTGGGACTACAGGGGTGAACCACAGTGCTTGGCTTCACAAATTATATTATTATTATTATTATTATTATTATTATTATTATTATTATTATTATTATTTAGTGTGTTTTTTTTCTTGCGACATAAAGTCTCACTGTTTTTCCCAGGCTTATCTCAAAATCATGGACTCAAGTGATCTTTGTGTATGGGTCTGAAGAGTAGCTGGAATTACAGGCATGTGTCACCAAGCCCAGCTTTAAAGTTTATTTTTTTAAAAAAATATTTAGTTGTAGATGGACACAATACCCTTGTTTTACTTATTTTTATGTGGTGCTGAGGATCGAACCCAGGGCTTCGTCCATGCTAGGCAAGTATTCTACCACTGAGCCACAACTCTAATGTTTTTATTCTTTGTTTGGGCAGTACTAGGTATTGAAGCCAGGATCATTATACCACTGAACTACATTTACAACCTTTTTTACTTTGAGATAGAGTCTTGCTAAACTGCCCAGGCTGGTCTCAAACTTAAGATCCTTCTGCCTCAGCCTCCTGAGCTTCTGGAATGATAGGCTTATGACACTATGCCCAGTCATCTTAAATTGCTTTGTATTCTGGGTTTCCTGTCACATGTAAAAGGTCTTATCAATATGAAATTATATAGCCAGGTATGGTGGTATGTACCTGTTGTCCCACTTGATCAGAAAGCAGCAGCAGGAGAATCATTTGAGCCTTCAAATTTGAGACCAGTCTGAGCATCACAGGAAGCCCCACAAGACCACCAAAGAAAATGGGAAAAAAAGATAAAAGTGGGGTGCTTCAATAACTAACAGGGAGAAAATAACCTAAATTTAAATGTAAGGTCTCTGGTGTGACTCAATGTCTAGCATGATCAAGAACAATAGTTTCCATGCTTATTCATATTAGCCCCAAAGTAGAAATCTAAAATCTCCAAATCCTTCTATATGATAGAATATGTATTTATGTATGTATGTATGTATGTATGTATGTATGTATGTATATCCCTCCCCCAGAACTGGGGCATTGACCCCAAGGACATCCTACCCCTTAGCTTTATCTCTAGCTCTTCTTATTTTGGGTTACAATCTTGCTAAAATGAAGAGGCTGGCCTAAAGCATGTGATCCTGCTGCTTCAATTTCCTGAGTTGCTGGAATTAGTCATGTGCCACCAAACCCAGTTTACAATCTCTTTTCTAGCCAGTCCAGTGGTGCACACCTGCCATTCAGCACTCAGCACATTGACATAGGAGCACTCAACAGATTGACCTCAGGAGTTTAAGACTGGCCTGGCCAAAATACTGGGACTCCACCTCAAACAAACAGAAAACCCACAAAACTGATTGTCAATTTTTCTTTCCTTCTCCACCTCTGTGGATTGAATCCAGGAGTGTGTTACCATTGACCTACAGCCCTATGATTTTTACAGTTGTTTTTATTTTTTATTTTGAGAAATAAAACAATTATCTTTCAGTTACTGATCCTTACTTGTGATCCTTCTGCCTCAGGCTCTTTTTTTTTTAATATTTATTTTTTTTTTTAGTTCTCGGCGGACACAACATCTTTGTTGGTATGTGGTGCTGAGGATCGAACCTGGGCTGCACGCACGCCATGCGAGTGCACTACTGCTTGAGCCACATCCCCAGCCCCCTGCCTCAGGCTCTTTAGTAGCTGAACTTATAGATGTGCACCCCTGTACCCAACTCTATTATTAGTTTTCAAGTATGCAGTAAATTAACTGCAACAACCATTTTGACCACTATATCTCCAAAACTTACTCATGTTTAACTGAAACTTTCAAATTTATGACTAATATACTAGCCTATTAGGACTAATAATAAACAAGTTCACTTCCTATTTTATGAAATTGTTTGAGGTGCACTTCGTATTATCCAGGCTGGTAGGCATACGCCCCTCTCCAGCTCTTGCCAGGAAGTCAGCCAGGTCAGTTGCTGTGATTATTACTGTTGCCACGTTTTTAGAGTGAGAGACATGCTGAATGTTTTGCCCAAGGTCAAAGAGTAAGGCAGTGTTGGTTCCCGAGCTTGAGTCTCCAGAGAGCAAGGATCTTCCCTTCCAGAAGGGCTCTATCCCAGCCCCACTGAGCCTCCACTCATGCCCAGAAAACCCATTTCCCTGAACCTAGGACAGACAGCACAGCAGCCATAGGAAGCAGCAAAATATATGAGTATATAACAGGTGTGGGGGTCTTAGCACTCTCATCAGGAGAGTGAGTGAGGACTCAGGCACAAGTCCCCCACATGTGGCTCAAGAGATAAACTTTTTGTGTGTGTCCTGGCATTGCTGGGTGTGAAGGGAGAATGGGAGGCCAAGCCTCCTCTGAAAACCTCCCAATACACCACTGAGCTAATGGTAAGCTAAACACAGAGTTAGTACATGGGGGCTCTCCCTAATCTTCATCCCACAGATCACATTCAAGTCTCTGGGTGCCTAGAGGCAGGACAAGAAAGAAGGCTGGAACCACATCACTGCAAGAGACCATGGGGGACACTGTTGGTGACCAACCCCATTGCACTTCTAATTCTCCACTCTAAATGTTTCATATCATATGTCAAATAAAAATTTCCAATAAAAAGTGAATCTGTGGTGCTGGGGTTGTGGCCCAGTTGTAGAATGCCTGCCTAGCATGCATGAGGAACTAGGTTCAATTCTTGGCACCATATAAAAACAAACAAATAAAATAAATATATGTTTCCATCTACAACTAACACACACACACACACACACACACACACACACACACACAAATATAAAAGAAACAGAATTTTCTTTAAATCAAACTATTGGAGTAGTCTCAGTTCTCATTAATTGCTGAGGAAACTGGGGACAAAAAAATGTAAGGACTGGCCCAAAGCCAATTAGAAAGTTAGTGTTTCAGTCTTTTCTTTCTCTTTTCAGGGACACCTTAGTGTGCTCTGAAGCCCTGTGACCTGGACCCTGCATCCTCCAGGTCCATAATCCCATCCTTACACCCCAAGTGCTTCAGCTTCAGGGCCAGCCTAAAATCAGGGGCTTCCCCCAACACATGTGCAACCACAAACTCTCATGTTTCAAAGCATACCCAATACTCCTCACCTCCTGTAAGGGTGCAAACTTGCCACTCCTTGGGGAGACCTGAGTTGCAGACCTGGGCCCAGAAATGTCTTTAAGATGGTGTGCTGAGTAGTGCACATCCATTGGCCCCCAGTTGGTACCCTGCTCCACTTGAAGGCATACAGCCTCCAACATGTACCTGCGAAGTGACAGACCAAATTCAAGGAGTGACTACCCACCTTGGCCTGGTCTCCTTGACCACTCTCACCCCTCAGCTGGGAAAGCACAGAGCCCAGGGCTCTCATCCAGGAGCCTTATCCAGACTGCCATTCCCCTCTACCATATTTCTTGGGGCAAGAACCTACAACAACAAGGAAGAGTGAAATTCCCAGAAACTCCTAGAGCACCCTGGAGAAAACCCCAAAGGGTAGAAACAGTGAGTGTCAGGGTCTGGGAGCTGGGGTCAGATACCAGGTAAAAAGATTTAGCTTCACCTTACCAGCCCCAGGCAGGGTCCACCACTTGAGCCCTTGGTTTACCAACTCTCTTGGGTCACAGGGGAGCACATAGCATGATATAGCAGTTCCTGGTGCAGCCCTGGTCAAATAGATTATTGTGCTGGAAGGAGAACAGAAAGCTCAGGGAACAGGAAGGGAACAGGAGGAAAGGAAGGGAACAGGAGCTCAGAATCAGCAGGACTACACAAGGCAATCTTCCAGTGACCCTCCCTAAGTTGGTCAGGTAAGCCAGGGTTCAACCTGGGCCTGAGGCCAGGCTCTAGGTACAAGAGTGCCCAAGAGTGAGTGACCCAGGGCCTCCTGCCTTCCCAGGCTCCTAGGAAGAGTGACCTCTCTAGACCCACTTTTGAGTAGTTTTCCCCAGAGAGTGCTGACTCAGCACCCACCTCTCCTGCCTTTTCAGGGCTCCTCATCTCCTTGTGCCTCCCTTTGTAAAAACCTTGCTCTGTCTCCATTGGCCACACCTGTCCTCCCACCATGTCCTTCCATGCACCTTTTAAAATCTTTCTAGTGCTCCTCTACTCAACTGATCCAAAGATGGTGTCACCACCCTGCTCCTACATTACTCTTTTAATCTTGATTTTTTCTAAAAATCTACCTCAACTGAATTTCACCATCTGGGAGAGCAGTGGCAGTGGAGGATACCCAGACATATTTTCCTAGTCAAAAATCAGATTTTCCAGGAAAACATGGGCTGAAGGCCTTTACTATACAAAGCAGTAAAGGTCAAGCTCAAAGGTCATTTCCTTTCCTGGACACTGACTGCTATCTCCTCTCCCTTATTCCACTTTCTCCCTCTGCTGAGTCCAGCCTCAACCCCTCCTCCTTCCAGACCAGGTTGATTTTCACCCCAACTTCAAGAGCTTCAGCTAGCAAACACTCTGTTATAATGAAAAGTGGTCCAGCAGCACCTCTATCCACCCCCAACTCTCCCATGGCAAACATATAAAGATTTTGATCTTCAACACTATTCTCCACCAGAAGGAAAGATGATTCCACATCAGAACAGTTGTGGAATATGTCCAAAAGGCAACATGAATCATGTCCTCTATGAGGTTCTGCCTCTTTTAAGGTGTTCACAACACTTAAGAAATGAGTATACCACCAAGTGCAGTGGCGCACACCTGTAATCCCAGTGACTTGGACCATCACAAGTTCAATGCCAGGCTCAACAACTTAGCAAGGCCCTCAACAATTTAGTGACACCTTTTCAGAAAACAAAATATAGCAAGGATTGTGGATGAAGCTTTGATGGTAAAGCACCCCTGAGTTCAATCCCTTGTACCAGAAGAAATAACTTAATAATGGCAGATTATTTTTTAAATTACAGAATTTTTAAACCTAGAAAAAAAATTTATATATATATATATATATATATATATATATATAATGTATAGAAAATATTGATTGTACATAAGGTATAGAAAAATGCTTCAAGGAATGATAATAAATTCTTAAGAACTGATCAGTAAATGTGAATACCTTCCTCACTGAAACCCTATCACACACAACTGGAATCCAACAGCTCTGAGGCACACAGACCAGCATCTCTCACTGGCTCCACTCCTGGGACTCCTGCTCCAATTCTGTGTCTCAAATACCCTCACACTCCACAAAACCAAAATCCAGCAACATCTTCTTCTTGCCCCATCTTCTGACCAACTTCCTGCTGCCTCTTCTTCTTCCCCTTATCCTGGGGGATCAAGGCATCAGGCTTCTCTGTTCCTTTCTCTCTTTCTTTCTATCCCCAAATGTTGATTCTTCTGTTTATTGGTTCACTCATTTATCCAGATGTTTTTTCTTTGTGTGCTTCGATTGAAGAATCCAAGCCCATGCTTATGCTAAGCACAAACTCTACCACTGAGATGCACCCCCATCAGAAGTATTTCAGGGCATCAAAAATGCTTCTCTAAAACTGGGCACCATGGTGCACATCTATAATCCCAGTGACTTGGGACACTGAGGCAGGCTTGAGACCAGCTCAGCAACTTAGTCAGACCCTGATTCACAATAAAAAATAGTACGCACTGGGGATGTATGTCACTGATAAAGACCCCCTGGGTTCAATACCTCATAGCAAAAAAAAAAAAAAAAAAAAAAAAAAACATCATCTAGTCACTGCACGGGGGTAGAAAGCACCCTGCAAACAACATGGCCAGCATACATTCAGAGTAGTGAGGTCAGCTGCAACACGAGGCCCTGAGCACCATGGGAAATGGCCAGGGTAGAGTAGAGAGAGAGAGTATCATGAGAACCATGTAGGCAATGCAGCTCACAGCACCCAGGTACATGCAGAGGAGAAGCCCATAGAGTTAAGTGCTGAGACAGCTACTTCTGGTTTCAGAGGCTGTGTCCAGTTCAGAAAGAGTAGTCTGAAGAGGTATGCTGGCTTTGGCCATTAATGAGAGCATCATCCTGACAGCAAGGGTTGGACTGACCTGGGCCAGGAAGTGAAGGGTGAGCTAGTGAACAAGGTCAACTCTTTCAGAGAATAAGACCCAGAAGGTACAACAGGTAAGGGTGGGACTAGTATGACTTTTAAGATGAGGCACAAACATATGTAGATGACCATGGGAAGGAATGGTAGTGAGGTAATAGCAGCACATAGGGCACTTTCTGGCACCAGCCACTGTTCTATGTGATTTACCTGAATTAACCCATAATTCCCTCTTTTATTACAGATAGGAAAATTGAGTGACCAAGTGGCTAATTAGCATACTCAAGGTCTCCCTGCTATTCAGTTCTAGAGCTGTAATTTGAACTTATGTGGTTTTCACCAGAGTCTTTGCCACCAACCACCAAACAAGTGACTCCAGGAGGAGTTGCAGTCAGGGAATGGAGTATGGTGGGAATGAAAGCTGGAGCATGGGGTCAGTGCCTGAAATTAGTGCTGCCAACAATGAAAGGTAGCCCTGTTTGTTGAATGCCAGAAGACAGACCACAATTAGATCCCTTGAGACTTGGGGATCCTGGTCTTGGAGAGCCTCTCTCTGAGCAGAGGAGAAAGGGCATTTGCCTCTGGCCTGACCTGGGATGAAAGAACCACATGATGGAGGAAGAAAAAAGGCTGCCAGGCAAACTCAATGATATACTAGAAGCTGAAGAAAGGAGAAGACAGGCAAACCACAGGGCTGAGAAAAAGGGTCAAGCATAGGAGTCACATGTGGGAGGGAACCACATATGGCAGTGATGGGGTGCTGAATAAAAGGATGGGAGGTGATGAGCAGACAGGATCCTCTGTCTGTTCAGCTGTCTCAGGGTCTGCGGCTTCCCCTCCCCCATTGATACTGCCCAACAGTATTTCTGAAAGAGCCTTTAGTCAAGTGATTGCCATACTAAAGGAATCCCATGGCAGAGATGCCCACTCCTAGCATTCCTAGTTGAAGCTCAAAGAAAAAAAAATAACACAGATGGGGAAGAAAGCAATGAAACTCTTCCTCACACAGGACATGAGGTTCCATTCAGAGGGAACAACAAGGAATGCTGGTAAAGAAGCTTAGTGATCATGTACCCCTGACTCAATCCCCAGTGCTGGAAAAACAGCAAAACTAAGGACTCCTGCTCTTTGGAAGATGCTATTAAGAAAATAAAATGACAAGCCATGAAATGCAAAAAAAGATTTGCAAAACATAGATCTGAAGCCAGTATAGAGAACTCCTGAAACCCAGTAAGAAAACAACACAATTTTTTTAATGGGCAAAAGATTGGAGCAAACACATCACCAACAATATACTCATGGCTGAGAAGACATGAAAATATGTTCAACATCATTAGTCATTAGGAAAATACAGATTGGAGCTCTAATGAGATACCACTACTCATTTATTAGGCTACAATTTGAAAACAAAAAGAATAGCAATAAATGACCGTGTGAAAATCTAGTGAGGATGTGAAGCAACTGGAAATCTCATTCATTGCCAGTAGAAAGTAGAAATGGTGCAGTTGTTTTCTAAAAATTCCCACATACGTTTACCTTATGACTCAGCAATGCCACTCTTAACAATTTATCCAACAGAAATGAAAACTTATGTCCACATGTCTCTGCACCAATGGTTGTTATAGCAGCTTTATTTATAATTGCCCAAAACTGGCTGGGCAAGGTGGCCCATGCCTGTAATCCCAGTGGCTTGGGAGGATAAGACAAGAGGTTGGCAAGTTCAAAGCCTCAGTAACTTAGTAACTTAAAAAGGCTTTAAGCAACTTAAAAATTTTAAAAATTTTTCAGAAAGAAAATATAAGGGTCCTGATGGTGGGGTGGGGTGAGGCTAGGAATGTTGCTCAGAGGTTAAGCACCTCTGGGTTTAATCCCTGGTACAAAACAAAACAAAATAAACCAAAAATAATACTACCAAAAACTAGATACAAAGTAAAAATCCTTCAATAGATGAATGTATAAATAATCTCTAGGGAAATACAATACTATGCCGAAACAAAAGACAATAAACTACTGATATGAGCAACTGCATATATGGATCTCAAATGTGTCATGCTCAATGGATGAAGCTAGACTAAAAAGCCTACAATGCCATTTATACATGATTCTGGAAAGAGAAAAACCACAAGAACTCAGAGATGAATGGATTCTCTGGGGTAATGGAACTGGTTAACCTTGATCTTAGAGGAGAGTATACAATGTCATTGGCCAAAATTTCTAACTATAGACAAAAAGAGTGAATTTTACTGTTTTTAATTATTCCACAATAAATGACATTTTTACAAAATGTTACCATGCCGCCCAGATTTCCACTACTTTAAAACTACTTCCCTTGCTTGATGATCTTTCTAATCTTGACCCCCACAGGAACAAACTCATTGCCCATGCCACCTTGTGCTTGAACTAGATCCATTTCTTCATCATTCTGTTAACACCCTACTTTCAGGTTTCTGTGCCTTTCTGCAAAATTGTACCTCTCACAGTAAATGCCCTCCTGTCTCCTCTGCAAGTGCACACCAAAGACACAGAGAGGGACATGTTCTATTCTACAGCCTGGGTCTTGCCAAACTCCCAGTCTCTTTCAGTCTGCTATATCACTCAGGACTCACTCCTTGGCTCACAGAGTTCCTGGGTATCTCCCAGTGTTATTCTGATTGCATGTTGTTTATCAACACAAGTAAATGAGGTACTTACTCACCTCTACACTCATCCCTCAAATAACTACCACCTAGCACACCCAGCACACTGTAGGCTTTCAATTCAATGCACCTAGGAGGGAGAATGGCCAGCAAGCTCCAGGGTATGGAGATATATAAGCTGAATCTTCATAGATGGGTCTGGAAGGACTCTTGAGGCACAATCAGGGCCAAGCCTGCAGATAAAGAACAGAAAATGCCTAATTGCAGAGGTGCAAGTTGCCTCCACACAGCCAAGGTCACAACACTCATACCACTTACCTGATTCTTATAGGGTCGCCTGGCATTGCCCACTGCCACAGCCTTGATGAACAGCTTCAGAATGAGGGGGAGAAGGAGGGCTCCCGCGGTACAGCTACTAGGATGCTTTGTACAGGCTAAGAAGTGAAGCCATGGAATAGCTCCTTCTTGGTCCAGCCTTTCAACCCGCATCATCCCCTCAATCCCTCCTACCGCAGCTAGCACCGCCCACCAACTCTCACTTTCTGGACTTGACAGTTAGTCCAGTAAAACGAAGTGAACACTAACTTCACCACACTGTCCTCCCACCTGTTCCTTTTCAACTTATTTTACGCTACTCTGTGGCCCCCCTAGATTCTTAACTTCACAGGCATCCTAACACTCCCATATCCCTAACTCCACTGGCCCTCCACATGTCCTTCAAAAGTCCTCCCAAGTGACTTCTCCCTCTAGCCCTAACCTTGGTCTCCCCCATTCCTTCTTGGCTGTTCACCCCTACCTCCCCACCACACTAGCTCTTCACAGTGTTGGCCTTTGGGACTGTGTGGATACATCATGGTATAGGCCAGGAATGCCATGTGCCTCCTGTGCATGATGAAAAGCACACAGGTGGCCAGCATGACACCCAGGTAGAGGCACAGGGACAGGAGGAATAGCAGGTAGAGCTGGATGTTTGATGCCTCACACAGTTATTCAAACACCTGCAATGGTGATCAAATTTTTAGGGGAGAGGAGGCAGGACCAAGGATCCCTATGGAATGGCCTCCATCACCCCCTAATCCTGAGGCCTCCCCCAATTCAGCCCTCTAGGCCTCCTGCTCTTGCCCTACACACAGGTTCCATCTCAGAAAGAACCTGGCATTTCCAAGGTTAGAGCACAGTTAGGACCCCATGGCTCATCAGGTCACCTGTCCTGAGTGAGGTGTATAGAGACAAAACCTGCCTGGTGTCGCTTGGAGCAGGATATAACATCTCTGGACCTCTGTTTTTACAGAAACTGAATCAAGATGAAAAACATCCTCGCCCATCCAGACATCTGCATTTGTGAACCCAAGCAGGATGGGCACATCCGAGAAACACATTCAGAGCCCAGGAAACCCTCCAACTGGGACACCCAGACCAAGACAGGCAAAGATACCCAGGACACCGCAGCAGTCAGCTTAAAGGGCTGAGGATCTAGTATCAGCAAGCCAGGAAAGGGGACAGTCACTACTTTTCCTCCCCAACTCCACCAGGCCCAGCACAGATGAGCTCCCCTCTTTGGCATATTAGCACCTGTGCAAGCAAGGACAGCCTCCATGGAGAGCTACAAACACAGAGGTGATGACATATATAAGTGACCAACAGAGGCTGAGAGCCACTTGAAGCACTCTGGGAACATGGTCTGATACTCCCATCTGGCATACTCATGATGTGAGGTTCCTGGTCCTATTCAAGTGCCTAGGGACAGGTTGGTGAGTGGACAGGGAGGAGGAGCACTCACCTCCACACAGACGTCACAGCTTTTGCAGTGGAAGGTTCAGGGCATGAGTTGAAAATAAGAGGTGGGACACCACGACATTTCCTATAACCTGCCATTCACTCATGCCATGTAGGGAGCCTCAGGGTCCTGCTCGAAGGTGCCAGGCAGGGAAAGAGGTTTTGGCAGTGGAGGTGGCCCTTGTATCACTCTGCTGCTCAGGGCAACCCATAGCATCACTGGGCAACAAGAAGGTGGGGTGGAAGTAAACAGGGGAATCCTGGTCCTTGTTGAGCAAGCTGACAATTCAGATAGGTGGCAGTCAAAGAGAAGGGGCTGTCCAGCCTCAAGAGCTTTGTATGTTGCTCCCCCTTTTGGAATAGTAATCAATGCTTGGAATTGTGTGAAATGGGAAGGAGGAGAAGTGAACTACATGGTGTTTGAAGAATATGTAGGCCTCTCATGCCAGCCTGCCCAGGCCTCTCTTCTAAAGCAACTGGGAAACCTCCAGGGATTCTGTTTTTTTCACACTTCAGTGACTTGGGAAATGAAGTGTCAGGGCCCAAGTAATGATGACAGGATAAGAAGGAATCCTGAGGTCACAGGTGGGGTCAGCCCTTTAGAAATAACCCCTGTAGACACCAGCCCTTTGGGTGCCACATGCCTATCCCAGGGGTCTGAGGCCTTACCTCTGTGTAAGATGCCTGGGTCCGATATAGTCATAGAAATGAGGCTGTACATAGTGAGGAGGCAGAGAAGACCCATGGCCAATGAAAAAGCCCACACTTTTTTGGGCCAGTGCTCAGCATCTGAAACCAGGGCCAGACTCAGTTCTAATCTGGGACAACCCGGAGCCCCCATGAGGCCCTGCTCACCTGAGGTCAGTCTCACACACCTTAAGGTCAGATCTGAATATCCAGGTAGAGACAGACCCCATTTCCTTCACCAAATATCACCAGCATTATCAGCCTTCCATACTTCTCTAAAAGCCTCAGGCTTCCCATGTCTCTGTGCTTCTAACTAAATATCCTCCTTCCCCTCCTGGCCTCCCTCCACTTCCCTGCCTCTGCATTCTCACTATTTCCTGTCTGTCTCTTGGTGAGAAACCTGACAGCTGGCATGGAGACTCATGGAAAGGTGAAGAATATTGTGCTCAGAGAGACCAGTGCTGTCACAGTCAAACAAGCCCAATGTCTCAAGAAAAGCCAGGATCTGGCTTGGGGTGGGGGTGGGGACCAGAAAGCATTTGAGATACTCATGCTCTGATGCCTGCTCTCAAACAAATGAGAGCCAACCCCTCCTTTACCTGGCTTGGAACCCAGAGTACCATCAGAGCAGTTCAGGAATGGGGGCTGTAGCTGCTTCCAGTGCCCTCTGAGAGCAACCCTCTCCTGAATTCACATACACACCTGTATACTGGGAAATCCTGCTTTTACAATGGTGGGTTTGTTGGAGCTGGTGAAGATGGGATCTGGTTTGTCGTCCAAATGTTCATAGGCTGGAGGCTTGGTCCTGGGTGTGGCAGTGTTGAGCTGGTAGCACCTGCAAAAGATGGGGCCTAGTGGGAGGTAATTGTTCCACTGAGGATGAGACCCTTGGAAGGGAGTAATAAACTTCTCATGGGCTCCCATTAGTTCCAGTGAGAGAGGCTTGTTATAAAAAGAACAAGACTCATGCTCCCCAGTTTCTCGTCATGCAGCCTGTACCCCTTGCATTTCCTTTCACCATGATGCCATTCACCATGTTGTAAGCACTCTCACCAAAGGTTGATCACAGGGGCTGCCAATTGTTGGACTCTGAGCTAAATAAACCTCATCTCGTTATAAAGTACCCATTCTTGGGTAATTTGTTAGAGCCAGCAAAAGCAGGCTAATACAGAGACCATGTATTATGGTTCCTGGGGAGATGGCATGGGGAGAAGTTTGGTGAGGGTTATCCACTATCAGGCCCAGTGCTAATTGAAGAAGGCAGTGCTCATTGTTCATCCTATCTCTTTTTCTTTCTTTTTCTTTAAACAGAGTTCCAGTTTCAGGAAGGAGTTATCAATCTACAAAACTAAACAACTTCCCAGTTCCCCTCAAAATGAAAAATAAAATGTGTTGGGGATGTGACTCAATGAATAAGCAACCCTGGGTTCAATCCCTGATGACGATGATGATGATGATGATGATGATGATGTTGATGATAATGATACTTGTACATGTTTATGGCATACAACATATTTTGAATCATGTATATACTGAAGAATGGCTGAGTCAAGCTATTGAAGATATACACTCTTTCATATACTTATTTGTAGTGAGAACCCTTAAAATCTACTGTCTCAGTCATTTTCATGTGTATATAACATTATCAATTGTAGTCATTCTGTTGTATGTTTTTATTAAGTGTAGTTATTATATTATATATTAGATGCTTGAAACTCATCCCTCCCATCTAAGGGTAATTTGATCTCCTGTGACCAGGATCTCACCAGAGCAGAGCCAAGCCACCCTTGGGCCCCTGGCATTCATTAATCTGCTATCTATTTCTTTTTTTATATATTTTAAAATGAATGATAGCAGACTGCATTACAATTCCTATTACACATATAGCACACAATTTTTCATTCATTCAACTTGATGGGATTAAGACATACCAAAGATTAAGAGATTCTGAGTGTATCAGTGAGGGTGTGTTTAGGAATGATTGACATGTGGGATAGCAACTGAAGTGGAGACCCTTCCTAAAGTGCGTCAAAACCATCCAATAGCATGGTGGCTTGGATGGAATAAAAAGTGGGAGGACAAGGAAGCAGTAGCAGATACAAGTGTGATTCTTTTAGGAAGGGTTCTTGATTGCTGCTGCCATCACTTGAGAATATCAGACTCCTGCTTCTTCACTCCTGCAAAGTGAGCTCTGCCAGTAATCGTCTAAGGAGTTTCTGGAAGCCTTCTGTTTCAGACTCTGAGAGTACTGTTGATCTCTCTTGTTTCGGGGGCTTCAGTCACTTGTGCAGCTACTAGTTCCTCTAGCTCTACAGCCTGCAGATGGCCATTGGGGACTATATAATTTCTGGTCAAGTAGACCAATCTAACCAATCCCTTTTTACAATCATACTTCCTGTTGATTCTGTTCCTCTGCAGAGCCCTGATTAATACACCTTCCTGGTCAATGTTTCTGCTTCATCCCAGAAATTTTGGTATAATGTGTTCTCATGATTATTAGTTATCTATGTATTTTCTCCTCTATCTTATGCTTTTTTCCTTGATCAGAATATTATTTTATATGCTTTTTTGCTTTCGACAAATTTGTGAATTTTCACTTCCTCTTTATTATGGATTTCCAGCTTCCTTCTATTGAGGGTCTAGAAGATACTAATGTGTGTAAAATATTTTGCTGAAAAAATCTCCAGTATGAGACATAAATACATTTCATGGGGGATTATGGCCTCATTTACTCTAAAGAGCCCAAAGTTCTCTAATTATCATGTTGGGGTTTCATTTTTCAAGTTATGAATTGGATGGAGTTTGGGATGAGGTGATAGATCAATCCGATTATAGCACCAAATCTGAAACCCAAGACTCATTTGCCATTTTAAATTTCTTTTTGGAAGTATTTCTAGTCACAAGTATTCTACCACACAGGCAGAGTTCAGGAAGGAAAAGGGTTACAACCAAACCAAGTTGTGATAGTCTAGGTATTGTGCTGACAACCCTGCTGAAGCCAGAAGAAAAATGTCCAGATTTCAGTGTCTTGTATGGAGCAAGACTTCTTATTAAACAGACTAACAGATAATTGTTGCTGTTGTTAATCTCATTAAGTGAGCTTTGTAATGGGATTTCCTTTTAGGATTAAAGCAAACACCACCCAGGTTCCCAGTGTGGTTGGACACTCACTGGAGGCCAGAGGAGTTTCAGAACACCAAAGCTGCTGCCTGCTGAGTCCCACATGCTTGGTGGTACCTGGTGTGAGGCCCACAATGCCATGGAGCAGCACTTTCCCTGCTGTGTGCTACAGGCTTCGCATTCTGCATACCAGGCACCTGGGCTAAAGAGGCCTCCAACCCTGAGCTTAATATGTCCTCGGCCCTTGCCATTGCCCTTCTATATCCAACCGCCAGATACTTCCTATGACTACCAAGACTTGCACTGAAACCTGCATCCCACACCCCAAGCGCATCTTCCCTGGCATTGGTCATGAAAAGATGACTTTCCCTGGGCACACAGCACCTTGCGCCATGGCACAGAGCTTCCTGTCCTGGACTCTGTGTCTGCAATCCAGAAGAAGCCCCAGGCACCCCCAGGAAAGTCAGGGGTCTTCATAATGCCTCACCATCAACCATCTCCTGGGGTTTTCTTGTGTTCCAGGTGTGTGGGTGAGGGATGTCTAGAGCCCAAGACCTCTTGTTGTGACCCTTGTAATATTCCTCTTCCCCCTGCTCCCATCAGCATCCAGGAGTTAAGCCAAGGCTGCTGGGAGTGGATCCAGGCCCTTCTGCACAAGACTCCCTGAGGCTGCTTGAGTCTGCAACCTTTAGGACCCAAGAGCACTGAGATTTCTCCTACAACCATGTTTGGAGGAGCGTTTTGGTAGGGATCATCTAGAAGTAACGCTTGTGTTTGCTTGTCCACCTTGGAGGCTTCAGAGCTCTTGTGCATTTTTCTCCTGTTTTCTCAATAACATTGTGTCAATGCGATATTCTTGGTTGTAGTATACTCCTGTTGGGGATGAGGAGGCTCAGACCACTGGGTGGTGAGAGACCAGGTCTAGATCTAAGGGGTCAATTCTAAACCTAAGGGGGCCCTCCCTCATTGTTCTTTCTCTGCTTATTGGCAGCGTGATTTGATGGTGTCTCCAGGTATCCAGAGCACTGGTGTATTGGGTGTTCTACACACACTGCATCTCCTAGTAGATACACAGCAGCCTTGAGGACCCAGATGAGAAATGATCTTCCTGTGTTACCATGCCATCTATTTCCCCCAAGACTATTTAAGAGGAGCTTTCACACCTTGCAGTTGACTAACTGCTACCTCTGCCTCTCTTCCTTTCAAACCCACCTACAATCTTCTGCTTCTTGGGACTCACAGTCTGCCCAGGCAGTCAAGATTCAATGGAGTGTAGCTGGGGTTGTGGCTCAGTGGTAGAGCACTGGCCTAGCATATGTGAGGCTCTGGGTTTGATCCTCAGCACCACATATAAATGAATAAATAAATAAATAAATAAATAAACAAACAAATAAATTAATAAATAAAATGTATTAAACAAAGATTCAAAGGACTCAAGAAGCCAGAGAAGAAGATCAAGTCTAGCCAGGGAAGGGCAGGCAATCTGCCCAGTCTGGGTCACATCTGCCACTATACCCTTGACTGCGCTCACTGTGAGGCCATTCAACAGACCTCAATAGCTAGACCTCCAAACTCTAGGCCTTGGTATTCTCCCATTGGGATAGATCCTCCAGAAGACTCCACCCAGATTGTTCTGCTGCCAGGGGTCCTGCAAAGTAAGCTACTAAAGATGGCCTTCTTGGACCCAACTTTGTCTAGCATTTTTATAATTTGAACTTGAAATCATGGATCTTTAGTTTTTGACAACTTTACATGATGTATCTCTAATAATTTTTAGTTCTTGTTTTGAGACATGATCTAATAAAGTTGCTGAACAGTCTCTTGAATTTTTTTAAGGATTTTTATTAGGTGTTTATAACTTTTTTATTTTATTTGTTTGTATGTGGTTCTGAGAACCAAACCTAGGGCCTCACACATGCTAGGCAAGCTCTCTATCACTGAGCCACAATCCCAGCTCTTTGAATTTTTTTTTTTTTACACCACAATTGAACTTAGGGGTACTCAACCACTGAGCCACATACCAAGCCCCATTTTGTTATTTTGCATTTTATTTACATACAGAGACTCACTGAGTTGTCTAGCACCTCATTGTTGCTGTGGCTGGCTTAGACATCACAATCCTCCTTTCTCAGCCTCTATAGCCACTGGGATTACAAGTGTGTGCCACCCTACCTGCCTTGTCTTGAATTTGTAGTCCTCTTGTGTCAGCCTTCTAGGTCACTGAGATTACAAGCCTGTACTATCCTTACCACCTGGCAGGATTTATCTTTACAATCAATTTATTATTCATGGAGCCAGAGAACTGTTACTCGGTGATATTTTACAAAATATCAAAATGTACCTACTTTTTTTGCTCCAGTGAATTAACTGGAAAAAAAACAAAACAGTGCATAAATTAATTGTAATGAACATATACCAAATAATTCTGTTATGCTAGAATATGCTAAGGTCTTCTAGTATGTAATTCTGGGAAGAAAGTTGATTCAATATGTTGTGTATTTATACCATGTATTTGACTAAGAAGAAAAGTGAGGGATGACTTCAAATTGCATCAGAAACTTTACACCCCATAGTATATAGGAGAATTAAGCAGTTTGATTTTGAATGAACACATGAGATGGCAGTTCCCTAGGTTTTTAAGTCCAAGTATATAAGGCTAATCCATTTGAGTGACAGTTATGTTTGTGTTTATTCTTGGTATTGGTCTCTTTGGGTGAAATTTCACCCTGAGTTTTTTGCATGCACTCTTAGTTTGGCATTCTTGTTTCAGACCAAAGCGCTTTTTTTCTGCCACCTTCTTTTTCCTTTCCCCTCCCTCCACGCACTCTTTCTTCTTTCTCCCCTCTCTCTATTTTTCAGATACTGCACACAACTTTGGTAGATCCCAAGCTCCAGGATGACCTCTGTGACTTCTATGGCCAATGCAGCTTCAGACACTGGCTTCTTCCTGGACCTTTAGGGAGTTTTTGTTCCTGAATCTTTTCTCCTGCTACCTCTTCTCCTGGAATTCTACAGCTCTATTCAATGATGTCCCCCCGCCCACCATGTTTCACCCAATCTGACTGCTGATGTGCTCTTACCTTAAAACTACATGAGTTTTTCTCCTGGAGCAAAAAGTAATGATTCTTGGGGGCAGTGTGAACCTGGAATCTGGAAAGGAGAGTTCCGATGACACTGGGTATCCAGAGTTCTTGGCTGTTATGGTGCAAAGTGGAGCCATGAAGAGATGTTTCGAGGTGAAGTGTTTGAAATCATAATTGAAGATTCAGCAAGAGAGCAAATTGGGATGAGTATTAGGGAGAAAAAAATGGATGTGAATGAGGCAAAGAGGATATAAAGTACATAAGATGGGATGCTTTAAGCTTTTGAAAGTACTAATTATTGACAATTACATATTATCAATGTCAGTCACTCCAGATCAATTAGAAAAGTGATGAAAATTATGGAACTCTTCAAATTCTCACAGACAAATACATAACATTACTAGCTTTTCAGTAGCAATGTTGAGCCTAGTCTAACCAATGTTAGACACCAGAAAATTAAAAGAAACACATATTTAAATGGCATATTAGAAAGAGTTAAAAACTTTAATAACAGGGTCCAGGGATGTAGGTCAGTGGTGGAGCACTTGCCTAGCATGAATGAGTTCAAGAATTTGATTCCTGCTATATAAAAAAGGAGAAGGAGTGTCCATTATAATCCATGTTGTTAAAATGTTGGCAAAGGACTGGGTTGTGGTTAAGTGTCAGAGCACTTGTCTTGCACATGTGAAGCACAGGGTTCTGAAAATAAACAAAATAAAGATATTATGCCCTTGTGCAACTAAGAAAACCATTTTAAATAAACATTTTTAAATAATGTTGGCAGAAAGATGTTCCTAAATATTGGTGTTTGAATGAATTTGGTATGCAACATATCCATGTGTTTTAACAATTTTAAATATACTGTTTTGATATAGGAATTCCACTTTTAGGAATTTATTGTACAGATTTATTCACAGGAAAAAAAGAAACTCTATTAAAGAAAAAATAGTGTTCTTTCATAGTACAAGATAAAAATGATCCACTTAGAAATAAGGCAACCCTTAAAATCTCAAAGGGAATAGATAGCATAGAGGTTCTAGGACATATTAAATGCCCTTATAATTCTAAGAGGTAGAGAGCATTAAGGAATTTTATATATATCTAAATTTTTATGGTATTGAAAACATGGCTCCCTTTTGATATAGAGTCACTTATATTTTACATCTTTAAAGAAAGATAATGATGCTACACAATTTTATACATTTTGTGTAGGACCTTTAATAAAAAAAATTTGATAAAATCATTCTCTAAATTCATATCTTCCACTTTCATTCTCTTTCCTGTACTACTGAAAATTATTCTAGTGAAATGAAATTTAAGTAATGAATATTTTAGCAAAGTATTTAGTAAGAGTCACAAAAACTACAAAAATATTATGAGATTTTTAGTTTGCAAAATGGATGCAAATGATATCAAATATAATTATATAAGAACTTTATTAAATTATGAATTGATATAAAAGTTACTAAAGATTATTCAATGACAAACTTTTAAATAATACAAACATTACTTAAGACAAGTAAATGTGTCATAGTACAGTTAAGTGGAGGTCAAGTCAGGAGATAACTCCTCTTCCTGGTGCATTCACCAGCTAAGACCAAAGCACTTGGCCTCCCTCTGTGCTACTTGTCAAAGACTGAGCCTTCCTCAGCCTGGGGAATTAGAACACATACTGTGGCCCTCTGCCCCTAGCAGAAACCCACCTGATCCTTGGCATTATTTTGCCTTAAGGCACTTATTCCTGAACTAAAAACTTAATAAATACATTAAATTAAAAATTGTTGTCAAACACTATGGTTTTATAAAATATGCTGATGTTATATAACAGGTGTTATATTATGTATGATAATTATTTTTTTCTTTCAGTTTAAAAAAAATTAAAACAATTTTGTAGGACCATAATGTATTTTAAGGCCCTAGTCACTTTGCACAACAGATGGGTGAGACCTGCCTGGAATCTTCCTGATTTATGTTAGCAGCAGCTAAGGCTTCAACTCTAGAGGGCCAAGTTATAAACCTTCAAAGCCAGCTTTAGCAAGGGCAAGGTGCAAAGCAACTCATTAAGACTCTGTCTCTAAATAAAATACATAAAAAAAAATTCAAAATCACTAGTCTAATTCTGCACTTAATTTTTGTTTGTTTTTCAATAATTCTCGTGATTGAATATCAGGCTTTACCACTGATCTTCTTCTCAGCCCATTTTATCTTGTGTTTGAGACAAGATCTGGCTATATTGCCTAGGATGAACTCAAACATCTGTATTTCTTCCCTCAGTCTCTTGCTTCTTTGGGATTGCCTGCAAGGTTCACTACACCTAGCTAGTTCTCCACATATGGACTGGCTGGTTTCAGAGACCAGACTCAGTGGTGTTGGATCATACTCTTAAGACCATGGATATGCATACCCTTGATGGTCTTGACAGTTTTGCTGTGTTTCAAAAGTGAACACAAATATTTGAACCTCTTGATTTGCAAGATTTTGTGGAGCTTTTTATCAAGACAATAGTGAACCATTTTCACACATAACCTCTAACAAGTTATAGGAAAAGGATTGATTCATTCTTCAGGAGATTATATTTTTAATTGATGTTAAAAATTTTCAGGGGACATACCCAATTGTATTTAGAAGAAGTTTTAACATTTCCTTTTTTTTTCTTTTTCTTTCTATTGACTATTTTTTTAAGTATCATCGGGTATTGACTCCAGGACTTCATGCATGCTGGCAAGCACTCTACAACTAATCTGCACTCAATGTCCCCATCTGCAAGTTATTAAGATCTTTTTATGTACATTTCATCTGCTGCTTCAAATTCTGACATAGTAGCCTCTGATGTGCCTTAGCACACCACAACTCTCCATTGTTCTGCAGTGGACATTCATATTGCTGCTGTCCCCATAACCACACATAATTGTCTCTATGAACCTGTGGGAGAATTTCTCTAGAACAGGTGACGATGAATAAAACTGTTCCATAAAAAGTGTATGACCTTAATTTTACCGATAATTGACAGATTGTTCTTTAGGGTGGAGCATTTATTTTCCAATAGTGATGTGCAGTAATGCATGCACATATTCCCCCAAAACACTTGGAATGACCCAGTATTCTGACATTTTCCAGGGGCTTTGTGGCTCTGTAGAGGTTTGCTCTGGTGCTGATGGCTACCTGTCCAGTCTTTTCTAATTTCTGAAACTCTCTCTATGAGCCAGTTGCTGTGCGATTTTTGAGAGACACTCTCTGATATTCAGTCTGAAATCTGCTTCTGCTTTTTGATCGGATTGCTAATTTTCTTTATCCCTTTTGCATAAACTGTGTGTGTTCAGTGTGGGTTCCTAAAGACTGAAGGAATACAATTGTGCTATTATATATGACTTTGTGCCTTGAGCTTATTATAATCTCTTTCATTTTTGACAACCCCAGAAGAATGGCTACATAAAATAATACATTTCCTGTTGGGCTGGGGTTGTGACTCAGAGATACAGTGCTCACATAACATGTGTGGGGCCCTGGGTTTGATTCTTAGCACCACATAAAGAGAAATAAAGAAAGGTATTGTGTCCATCTACAACTGAGAAAAAATATTTTAAAAATACATATTCTCCATAAAAAGAATATTTAAAATATTTTTGATTTTAGGATGTTTTTATAAGGTTAGCTTTATATAATTTTTTCTTTGAGCAAATATACAGGTAAATGAAAACATGTCTTTCAAAATTTCATCTAGAAACTTTATAGGTTTTCTTCGGTGTAAGCCTTTCCATCAAGAAATACATTGTTTAAATAGAGACATTTGTACATTTTCTATATAGGTTAACTCATTACCCCAGGGATCCAGGGACCAGAGGCAGACATTCTGCCTTCCAGGACCTCCTCTCCCTGGTTGGTATTAAACTGGATCTCAGTGACACCACTCAGAGATGCTAGTGTCTGAGAGAAGCTGTGCTGGTCAGGGACAGCCTTGTAGCTGTCATAGACACTGAAGACTCTAGGCCTTTCCTTAGGTAGATGCAGGATACAGATATTGTGCAAAGAGACACATTTCCCAGCTAAGGAGCTCCTACCATCCCATACTTTCTTTCCTATACTTGGATATATTTGTTTGAGGCTAAAATTTGGGGCTCCTTTGCATCGCCCTCTCTGGATACTATCCATACCACTGTCCACCAAAGGAGACCATCTCTAAGGCTTTGATGTCCAGTCCACAGCACAGCTCAGAATCAGAGCTCTGTCTCCTACCACATGCAGCACTCATCCATCCTCTCTTCTTTCTTCATTCTGTCTCCTGTTGATCAAGAGGACCAAATATTTATGAGAGCCTGTACAACAACATCAATTGCCTATTAGAAAGTAAACAAGAAGACTTTGGTAAGTAATACATCTTACATTTTTCTGGAACAGAAGTAAAAACAAAATCTACCAATCTGAAAACTCAGTACTCCTAGAACTCAGTGGTCATGGATCAGGGTTAAAAGTTTCCATGTCTCTGGGGAGCCTTTCTCTAGGCCTATATGGATTTCACCAAGAGAAGTTGCCAGGTCAGGCGACTGTCTGGTTGCTTTGCAGCATGGCACTCTCCTGAGGATGAATTTGAGTTCTTTGGTGTCATGGGCATAGGGTTCTGGAAAGGCAGGCAGGTAGAACTAGCGATGGTTCTATGGTGTATGGGCGCTGGGCAAGTGTCTGGGTGGAAGGAGACCCAATATAGCAGCCCCCATGGCCTATATTTTAGGCTTTCCCACCTGGGTTCTCCCAGCTGAGGACAGAAAGGGGAACCACTTCCCAGAATCTTCTAAGCTCAGTGACAAAGGCAACTGGGATCTTACTGTAACTCTGTAGATTCCAGAGCCTGCTTGACACAGGAGTGATTGGTCCATGACTTTGGCCTCTAGATCCGAAGAAGCAGTGGCAGGGCTGAAAGAGGAGGGAACAAATTGAGTGGCTGCTCAGCATTTGTTTTTTACTGATGGCCCGCTTGAATGAACAATTTCAAGGTAGAGTTCATTATGTTGGATGATGATGGTACTCTTGGTAGTAAATTGCTTCACAATGTTGGGTCTGATGAACTTCAGTAGAAAAGCAATCATCTTTACTGTCCTGTATATCTAGGATGAACAAATTAAAAAAAAAAGAAAAAAAAGAGAAATCATTTTGGATGCAATTATAATAAATCTAATTGGTATGAGTAATTCATTAGATTAAGTAATTAATTAATTAGATTAAGCAGATTAAGGTTAAAATATTTCACAAAGGCTTACTCATTATGAAACACCAGATTCTCTGTTTCCTTTGTGTATATGAAATCCCATGATCACAGTGCTTCTTCAGGGCATGTACCTTTGCTTCTACAAAGGCTTAACTCATTATCCCAAATCACACC
The DNA here is from genome assembly GCF_052094955.1 of Ictidomys tridecemlineatus. Lineage (NCBI taxonomy): Eukaryota > Metazoa > Chordata > Mammalia > Rodentia > Sciuridae > Ictidomys > Ictidomys tridecemlineatus. The sequence continues at coordinate 81,633 of NW_027522565.1, read as the reverse complement.
AAAGGCAATGCTTCAACCGAGTCCTCTGTTACGAGAAAAGATGGAAATCAATTCTCCACTCTTGATTGGAATTCTCAGCTACCTTTTTTGTTTCTCTACTGATGAATTCCTAAATTATAAGGACTAAGGGGAATAGAGGTGGGGTGGGGGGATGGAAAGCTATACTCTTCAAATATCAAAAAACCAAATATGGTTCAGATTTAAATTTTTATCTCAACATTTAATATATTTAAATGTGATTATAAATTTAAAAATTTTAAGTCACATCTGGTGGACATTGTTCAATCTGTGAAGTGAGAACAAAATTCTTAATTTTGAAAATTATGTCTTAGGATTCTAAAAAACCATAGGTCAGTCCAGCATAGTTGTGTCACACACTTGTCATCATAGCTACTAGGAAGCTGAGGTAGAAGGAATAAAAGTCTGAAGTCAGGTGAGCGACTAAAGGAGACTCTCTCTCAAAATTATAAAAAGCCTGGAAATGTAGCTTTGTTCTAGGGACCTTGCTTCAATTCCCAGTACTGAAGAAGAAAAAAGGAAATATGAACAAAGTAACAACAGTTCCTGAAACATAGTACAACAAATAACCTTTGTGAAGGTTTGATCATTCTTACATGATCATACTGCTTATTATCCTAGAAGCATAACCCCAATGTAGAAAAAAACTGTGGCCCTTTAAAACATCTCCCTAATGTAAAAGAATTTTTCACATTTCACTACCAGAGCCCCTTTATTGGTATTTTATTTCAGCCACAGAGCCTTCCTAAATATCCCAGGCTTTCTAAAACTTTCAGTCCTCCCACCTCAGGCTCCTTAATAGGTGTGATTAGAGGTATGGACCACTGTTGCAAGGTTACCAGAAATTGGTTATTAAAAAATTATTAGAAGCACACATATATTTAAATCTTATAGAAACACTGGCCCCCCTGTTTAATGATCCCTTCAATGTCATCAACTCTGCATTATTATTCAATCCAGCATATTATTCAATCAAGCATATCTCAGCCAGTTGTTATGAAAAGAGCTACATGTATGGCATGTTCTCTCTAAAATGTAGAATTTTATAAACAAAAAGTTTACTTGAATGTAGAGTAAGGATTATTAGGGTCTAGGAAGGATTGAGGAGAAGATGAAAGACAAGTTGGTGTAAGTGACCAATGCCCTCGGTATGAATGAAGATATAACATGAACCCCTTCAATGTTTGTTGTAAATATGTCAATAGATACATTTTTAAAGCAATACAAAAAATGAAGATGAATAAAACTAATTCTTTTCTCTCCTGTTGGAGCAGGTACAGAATTCTGTAGTCCTTGAGTTCTACCTGGAAAGGGACCACAATGTGGGGGGAAATTCCCCCACCTTGGGAAAGCCTTGAGAAAGCAAGAACCAATCCACTTACCTGAGGGTTGCTGAGCAGGATCCTTAAAGTCACAGAAATGACTTCCTTTATGGATAGGTTTGGAGGCTTCTGTATAAGCACCTATCAGGTCTTGGAATCCCCAAGCTACTGCAGATGAGGTCCTAGTCCCAAAAGATCAGTGCATGCAAAAGTACAGAAGGGAATATGAGCCTGTTTGACACCACATATGTCTCCCAGGGGCATTCCCACAGCTTTTTTGGTCTCCGAAACCCATTTCTATTTCAGATCCACTGCCCTGGGCCGCCAGCCCCACACAGGAGCCCTGCAGATTCACACCTTCCTTTTTTGGGTTGGAAGGTACAAGGTGGAGTGGTGCCCAAACTGAACCTGGAATATCTAGCTATAGTAGTGTCTTTGTGCAGGCAAACTTTCCATCTGTGCCCTTTGTATTCTAGACCTTTAGGAAGATTTTCAGATTAAATCAGCCTTCTTTGGTCTATAATAACATAATGAGATTTGTATTAATGGATTATAGTAATTGTGAGGGATTTTCTAAAAATATTTATTTAGTTGTAGATGAACACACAGTATCTTTATGTATTTTTATGTGGTACAGAGGATTAAACCCAGTGCCTCACACGTGTGAAGCAAGCACTTTACCACTGAGGTATGGCTTCAGCCCAGGGAATTTTTCTAAATGACATTTTATCCCCTCTTTAAATAAAAGAAAAAAAGATAAGTAGTTATTTTATGAATTTAGTCAGTTAGTTGTAAAGCAGAAGAGTAAAACCCTCAGTGAATGGGAAAACAAAAGCCCCTTCTTTTAACATTTGCCTTTAGGTTAAGCCCCAACTTTTGTCTTGCCATTTTCAAACTTAAGCTCTTACCAGCACCAGATTCTGACTTGGGCCCTGGCTACTATGCTACTCCTATCATTCAGAATCCTATAAGTGAGTTATCATTAGGTCTATCATAGAAAGCATATCATATCTTATGAAAAATTGACATTTTCCCTTTTATCTTGTTTTATTCAGAGTGAGAAAACTAGAGGGAAATATGAAAGGCAAAGAGTAAAATATGAAAAATATGGTCTCCTCTCAAGAATGAAGAAACTGGCAGGGGTTGTAGGTGGGGGGCTTGCCTACCATGTGTGAGGCACTGGGTTGGATCCTCAGCACCACATAAAAAATAAATGAATAAAATAAAGCTATTGTGTCCATCTGCAACTAAAAAATTTTTAAAAAGGAAGGAACTTAAATTTGATTAATTATTAGAAGTGTTTGGATAAATGATCTGAACACTTTTTTTACTGTCATTAGATATAAAAAGACAGACTCTTGATCTCCCATTGTTTATTAATGTTCTAGGTTTATGAAAAAGTTTTTAGAAAATAGAAAAAGTATCTTAACTCATTGCTTAAGAGATCCTGACAATGCATAGAGTGTACTTATTAATCACTAAAGGCCACTGAAATAAAAACAATGTTACTGAGATGTAAAAAAATTTTCACTACCTAAAATAAAACTTTCTTTCCCAGCAACATCAATACCCCAGAGTATATCTTAACATTTGATAGGGTGGATGTTGGAGCATCAGGGTGCTGAAGACCAGTGTGCCTCACTGATCCAAAGCAGAATCAAGAGGCATAGGTTGTGTTGTCTTGCCTGCCTAATGGCTCATTCCAACCACGCCTATTCACACCTCACCAAGCAAAGATCTTCACTTCTTTTCAGTGGTGGTAGGTGTGCTGCAGCATCCAGCAACAGCATCCTGTTTGTGAATGAAAAACAGATAAGGCTGTCTTAGCCTTCCCACTTTCTGCCCTGTGGGCCTGGGTCCCATTGGTTGTGGATTGTAGACTACTGACTGCTGTGAGCTGTTTCCTGCTGGGAGGCCTTCACCTGAGAGCAGGCTGGAACTGCCCTCTCAGGCTCCCCACAGACCTACTGAATCAGAATCTCCTGTTAATATGAGCAGGTGATTCCTTTTGGCATTAGAGTTTGAGGAGCACTCTGGAAGTTAAAGATCGATTTTCTAAGGGTGTGGAAACCAGAATTAGACAGGTATCAGTATAGATAAGTAAATCAAGTCAGGTCACATCTAGGAGGCCAATTTTGAGTGAGTCTGGGAAGTGGGAGACTGTCCGTGAGGGAACTTATCAAGAACCTGCCCCTGCTCCAACCTGTTGTCGAAGTAACCAGTCTCAGAAAAATCTCTGCCCTACAAGGAGCTATAAGGTTGTTAGGGTGTTTTTCCTCTACTTGATCCTGCCCTTCCCCCTTCAGCCTACCTATTTCCCAACTTTTGGCCATCCCACCAAGCATTCCTGGGCCTAGTCATGACCACAGAAAGAGGAAAAATAAGGGGGGAAGGAGGACATCAAAGGAAGCCTAGGACATAGAAAAAGGACAGAACACCTAGCTTCTTGGGATACCAGGATAGCAGCTATGCCCCCTTTCTCCCTCACAAGAGTAGTCTTTTAAATAAACCCTGCTTCATTTGCTTGCCTTGGCCTGCTTCTCTAATGTTCAAACTTCACCATGTGCAGAAGCAGCAGTCCTCACCAATAACCAGCAGTATCATATTTGGAGATTCTTATTTTGAGGAGTTTACCTCTATACTGAGGTAAGCTCCTCTCCATACATCCCACATCAGCTTGAGGTACATCTTTTTTTCTCTTATTTTGGAGGATGATGGGTACCTGTCGGTTATTTAAATGCAGTTAGTGCAGCCACCACTCTTTAAGACTAGGGTGAAATGTTTCTGGCCTAGGCAGCTGTTAATCACCTGTTAAAAACAGAGCAGGCATGATGGGTTCTGCTGAAGCCTCTTCCTACTCTTCTGTCCAGGCTCAGAGAGCAATTGGCTTGAGTACACAGTGTCCCTAGTCCCGATCTTCCTTGGATGTGTTGAAGTGAATGAAGGAGTATGGAACAACATGAGGAATTTCTGGCCTGAGATACACTCAGGCGAAAATCCTAAGGTTCCTTCTCTGAAAATTCCTCCCAGCTGCCATAAGAGGTATAAAAGGTGATCCATAGATGAATGACACTGAGGGAAAGCCCCAATTACATTTGCCTCCATTTGAGCCACACAACACTCCCAACCCCATGTCCATTCCCTCCTGGATGCTCCCTTCCTTTGCAAATCAGAAACACTGGCAAACACTGGAGGAGGAGGAAAGAGTGGAGTGCGGTGGGGGGGCACTAGGGGCACCAAGGGGAGCACATGCAGTAGGGGGCCCAAGCAAGGGGCCTCGGTTTGACTCGACGACCCGGAGCGATGCCACCCGACGCCATGGCACGCCACGCAACAGAACTACGGACTCGCGCTAAGGGGCCCGGCCCAAGAGCCAGGCCCCAGGACTGGAGCTTAAAGCTCCATGGTTAGGGAGGACTGGCTTGGGTTAGGGGCAGCAGGCAAGGCAAGAGGGCAGGGGAGGGAAGGGAGGGGAATGAGCAGGCCAAGGTCAGCGCAGCACCCACGTCCACTGCCAGGTGTCAGGCTGTGGGCAGCCAAGGGGGCCCAGGCGAGGGGCAGGCCTGTGTTTCCCCTAGGGAGCCTCCAGGGCACAGAGGCCAGCCCATTGCACTCCTCTGCAATCCAGGGGAGTAGATCCTCCAGGCAGGGACCTGGAACCAAGCAGGGCCAAACGAGGGCCCTGGGTGTGGAAAGGCTGCCAGCGCCAGCATGAAGCTGGGTGGCTGGCTGGGAGGGGTCCCAGGACCCACTGGAGGAGCCCTGGCTAGAGAGCCACGCCACCTAGGCCAAGGAGCAGGGAGAGAGCGCAAGGGGAGAGAGGGAAAGGGAGGAAGGGGCGGTGAGAGGAGGAGGAGGAAAGAGTGGGTTGGGGTGAGGGTGCTTGAGGGGCACCGAGGGGAGCGTGCGCGAGAGGGGGCCCAAGCAAGGGGCCCCCCGGTTTGACCCGACAACGCCACCCGACGCCATGGCACGCCACGCAACACGACTAGGAACACGTGCTCAGGGGCCCAGTCCAGGAGCCAGGCCCCAGGACTACAACTTAAAGCTCCATGGTTAGGGAGGTCTGGCTTGGGTTAGGGGCAGCAGGCAAGGCAAGAGGGCAGGGGAGGGAAGGGAGGGGATCGCGCAGGCCAAGGTCAGCGCAGCGCCCACATCCACTGCCAGGTGTCAGGCTGTGGGCAGCCAAGGGGGCCCAGGCGAGGGGCAGGCCTGTGTTTCCCATAGGCAACCTTCAGTGTCTGAGGCCAGCCTATTGCCCTCCTCTGCAATCCAGGGAAGTAGAACCTAAAGATTGGGATGGGACCTGGACCACAGAAGGGCAAAAGGAGGGCCCTTCGTGTGGAAAGGCTGCCCGCGCTAGCATGAAGCTTGGTGTCTGGGTGGGAGGGAACCCGGGACCCATGGAGGAGCCCAGGCTTGGGAGAATCAGGTTGACCGGATGGTCCAGGTAGTGCAGGGATCCCACAGCACCAGGGCAACAGAGGGGAGGCTCAAGAGGAGGTGCCAGCAAGGGGCCTGAGATCCAGAGATGGGGACAGGGCCAGGGTACTGGAGATGAGTGATCTGGTACTACAGCAAGGAGCCAGGCCCAGGTCTGGAAAGCCAATTACCAGGGCCCCCATCAGGCCCAGGGGATGAGAGAAAGGGAGTGGAGACAGTGGAGCAGGTGGCACAGGGGGGAGGAAGGCTCAAGGCCCAGGTCCACCCAGGCACTGTCCCAGGACTATGTATCTAAGGAAAGGGTTTTTAAACCTAGACAAGTTTGGGAATCTATGGCCATAGAAGTTGTACACAATGACATCGTAATTTTGTGAGGCCAAGTTTTTAAGACCAGCCAGTAAACATGTGGGAATGGGATAATGGCACAGTACTGGTGCAGGGAATATTAAAAAGGAATTTAAACGGGTTTAAAGCAAGAAATCTAGGCAACTAGTGTAAGGAGCCAGTAACACCAAAAGGAAGAGAAGCTGGGCATGGGGGGGGGGGACTTATGGAATATCTATCTGCAGCTTCCCCCAAAAAACGTCACAACTCTTGCATTGCCCAGTCACATCGCCATATCCGGTGCCCACACTGACACTGTTAAGCTGGATCTTATTTCCTGCACACATACCTACTGTGCATCTATGTCCTTTCCTCATAACCCTATTTCTCACACTTGCATGGTAGAGCTGAGAGGCCTGATTGCCTGTGATGTTTCCAGCTCTGCTGCCGTGTCCAGTGTTCAGCCCCAGGTGTGACAGGAGCCCAGAAGTCCCATGACAATCCAATCTCAGGAAACCAAAAGTTCTAGGCAACCCCCTACCCCCACCCCACCCCACCACTATATGAAGGAAGGAGACTTACCATCTGAAGCAGGGACTTCCGGCTTGGCCACCAGTATAGCCCCTCAAGATGGAAAGTGCTTCTTCTTCATCATTTCAGTCACATGATTCTCACACATCAGGTACTGGCTAGGAATGGGTCAAACTGGCCCTTCCTGGAAGTCTGACATAGGAGACTTTCAGGAGCAAGTCTTCTGCTCAAACCTCAGTTTGTTTGTGTGAAAATCATGCAAACCCATAAAAAATACTGAACTGTTGACAAAAGGTTTACCTCTGTGGTCCCAGTTACAGTCACATATGAAATAACATTTCAGTCAATGAAGATTAGTTTATAAGTTTGTCCCATCAGACTAGATCGCCTAGTGATGTAGCCATCTTACTTTATGTGGGTACATACTCTGATGTTTGCATATGGACAAAATTACCTCAGGATGCATTTGTCAGAAAACATTTCATCATAGAGCAATACCTTAAGTGTGTGCCTGTGAACAAGCATCATTTTGTTCCTTTATATAAATTACTTTTACTATTATGCCTTACAATTAAAATTGTCCATTGTGCTCCAAAGAGAGGCTAAGGTAGAAAAGGTTCCTAAAATTATACAGCCTGCTGCCTAAAGCTAGGAGTGTCAATCAGTGATTGCTTCCCTAGCTTGTACCAGGCCTTGGTTTTTAATCACAAGAACAAAATAAGTCCTAGAGCCTTAGTCTTCTAATTCCACCAACAATATGGGGCCACCAAACAAGAACAAATTGAAGTGAATTTGTTCTTTCTCATCTCAGATGTGTATTTCTCTATGATAAACATGTCAATCCTGTGTTGAATTTATAGGATCAATTCCCCTGTTATAACCCTGCCCCTAATAACCGACCTCCCTCATGTCTGCTCTTTATTGAGTCTGGATTTCTTCTGATATTCTACACACTTGGACAATACAAAGTCATGCAACAAATTGCATCATGAAACTCAGTTATAACAACTACATTATGCTAAAATAGAACCAATAATAAAATCTGTTACTGTTCTTAATATGGAAAGCCCATGGTTAAGGCAACGCCACCATGTTCCAGAGGTGAATGTTCATGAGGGATCTGATGTTACCAGTGGGTTAATCAATTAGTTGGCTTAATAATTTGAAGGGACCACAGGGAGGTGGTGAAAAGTATAGGCATATGGGGCATGAATGGAGGAAGTAAGTCATTATGGGTTTGGCCTTGAGAACAGTATTTGTCCTTGGCCCCTTCCTCTTCTACCCTGCTTCCCCACTGCCAAGAGCTGAGCAGCTTTCTCTACCATACCCTCTGCCATGATATTCTGCCTCATTTGGGTGCCAGATCAATGGTGCTAATTGACCATGACTGAGTCCACTGAAACCATGAACCAAAATAAACTGTTCTTTCTCCAAGTTGTTCTTGTTTAGGTTATTTTGATCACAGCCATGAAAAACTGACATAGCATCTTTATATCTTTTTTAGAAATTTTTTTACTTGGCAATGGACGTTTATTTTAATTGTTGATATGTGGTGCTGTGAATCAAACCCAGTGCCTCACATATGCTAGGCAAGCACTCTGCCGCTGAGCCACAACCTCAGCCCTGAAGTTATTTTTAAAAATATTTATCAAATATATAAAACCTCAATCATATAACCACAAATATTGACTTAAGAAAATTATTAGTTAAAACACCAGAAATGTACCACTTGCCTGGGACTCTGTTCCTCACCATTAATATCCTGGAGGCATCAACCTATAGGAACTTGATGACAAGTACCAATACAAAAGTATTTTATTTTTTAAATACATGACTGAAATCACCATTATTTTTAAAATAAAAGCATTCGGCTTACTTTTCTATGAAATCTTTATACTGAAAATATAAATGTTCCTCCTGGTAAGAAAATGTCCACCAAATGGCTAAAAACATGAACCCATAACAAATGTATTCCTTAAGTACATCTTATCTTCATTTTCCTTGGAAAACCTATATTCAACCATTTGAGTTAATACTCAGTGGAAACTAAAGTTGATCATTCTCTTCCATCTTATAGAAGATAACACTCAACTATTACTAACACTTAAGCATAAAAACCAAAGTTCCTAAGCACTATAACTATATGGAATACAACTATTTTACTTCATTTCGCAAATGTTGCTGGTACTTAACCATGTGCCAGACATTACAAATAACTTCTACTGAATTTCCATTACAGTCCTCACATGGGTCCATTATTTCTATCATTTTTGAAAACACACAAGTGACGAAAATTCTTATAACTCCCATATTAATATCATGTGGTCAATGCCCACAGGTCAAGTTCAAACTCCAAAGCAAGACAGATTACCAAGAGACCCACAAAGGGGTCGGATACAGGAAAGAGGGTCCACCTGGTTGTAGCTCGTTGGGCCAGGCACCCAACACCACTTCCCTTTCAATTCCCTCTTCCAGACCCTCTTTGCCCCCACCCACACAGCCCTGGGTGCATTTTCAGCAGCACTCACCCTAGGACTTTGTCCAGCAGGTTCTTCACCTCAGTACTCACAGTTTGTAGAGACCAGAAAGGGCACTGGCTGCAGCTGGGGAGATGCAGGAAGGAGGTGTGAAAAGTCCAGTTTCACTTGAAGGGTCAAAGCTGAAGGACAAATGCAAGAGCTCATGGATGCCAGGCCTGGGAAGAACCTCAGTGTCTAATGTACCATCCACTGCTTCCTCTCAAACATCCACCAAAACTTTGTAACTTACTGCATAATCTACTAATTTCTTTCCTATTGCCAATCTCTCCTCCACTAGAACATATACCCTGTTAAGGGCAGCATTTTTCCTGGTAAGGAAAATACTGAAGCAAGGTCCCTGCAGTCTAATTGAAAAGGATCATGTTATGATTTGGACATAAAGTGAAAACTGTTAATGCAGAACGATTCAAAGTTGAATGATTAGACTTAGAGCTGTGACCTAAATCAGTTCATCCTATTTTGAATAGAATAATTGGGTGGTAATCATACACAGGTGGGGTATGATTGAAGGAAGTGGGTCACTGGGTACCTATCTGGAATGGGTCCATATTCCCTATGGCCTCTTCCCCTTCCCCTCTTTCCATCTCCTGGCAACATCAATGGGGAAGCACTCCTCCATCATGCCTTTCCGCCATGACATTCTGCCTCATTTTGGGCCCAGAGCAATGGAGTACGTCCACCATGGATTGAACCTCTGAAACTAGATTTCTTATCATGTACTTTATTGTTAGTGACAAAAACCTGACTAACACAGGCCACAAGCCTTGTCTAGGGGAGGTGAAGGATACAGGAATGCACAGACTAGAAAATGCCTCCTTGGAGGGCCAACCAGTAAATAATTCTGCCTGTAGGTCATCCAGTGTGCTCCACTACTCAACTGTACTCCTGTGCCAAGAAAGCAGCCATGACTGTGTTCCAGTGAAACCTTACTTTGAAAAACATGTGGCAGGCCAAATTTGATGCACAAAAAAACCATTTCCTAAATGAAGTAAAGTTCAAGTACACAGAAAAATGCCATGATTGGGTTGGGTGGATCGGTCAAACAGAAACAACAATGGCAGAGGTTTTAACAAGTCTAACAGTGACACAAAAACCTGAAAATAATGCCCCAGGCTGGGAGTGGTAGCTCCTACCTGTAATTCCAGCAGCTCAGGAAGCTAAGACAGGGGGATTGTGAGTTCAATGCCAGCCTCAGCAACTTATCAAAGCCCTAAGCAATTTAATGAGACCCCTGTCTCTATGTAAAATACTAAAAAGTGTTGGGTAGGTGACTTGGTAGTTAAGCACCACTGGGTTTAATCCTCAGTACCTTAAAAAAAAATTAAAAGATACCACATTCTTAGCTAGAGACAGGACCACAAATGTAAACATTAAGAACCTGAATCTAACCTAAATCTAATATCGACCTCACAGCCTCAGGAACATATTTTGTAAGGTCAACACCCACTTGAATTTATAAGGTCAACACCCACTTAAGAGTTCAACACAGGTACAACTGAATTTTATAACCAGCCTCATGGCGGAGCTAAAGGACACAAGCTTTCAGGGACCAGACAGGAGTACTGAAGAACATTTCTACTACCTGATGATACCTGCACCAATTACACAAAGTAGAAAATAGGAAAGAAAGGAAGGAAGGAAGAAAGAAAGAAAGAAAGAAAGAAAGAAAGAAAGAAAGAAAGAAAGAAAGAAAGAAAGAAAGAAAGAAAGAAAGAAAGAAAATGAAAATCCATCATTTCTCATTCTCATGAAAATCATTAGAAAAATCACTGAATCAGCAATAACCTCATATAAAAGTCCCTTTCAGGGCTGGGATGCAGCTCAGTTGATAGAGTGCTTACCTTGCATGCACACCATGTTGGGTTCAATTCCCAGCACCACCACACAAAAAAAAAGTCTCCCTTTCACAACAGACATAAAATATTTAAATCCTCAGGAACAAACAACATAAAAAACATGCAGCTCGGGGCTGGGATTGTGGCTCAGTAGTAGCACGCTTGCCTAGCAGGAGCAGGACCCAGGTTCAATCCTCAGCACCACATAAAAAAATAAATAAATAAAAGCATTTTGTTGTATCCATCAACACCTAAAAAATAAATATTAAAAAAATATGCAGAGGGGCTGGGGATGTGGCTCAAGTGGTAGCGCGCTTGCCTGGCATGCGTGCAGCCCGGGTTGAATCCTCAGTACCACATACCAACAAAGATGTTGTGTCCGCCAAAAACTAACTAAATAAATAAATAAATTCTCCCTCTCTCTCTCTCTCTCTCTCTCTCTCTCTCTCTCTCTCTGTCTCTCTCTCTCTCTCTCTCTGTCTCTCTCTCTCTCTCTCTCTCTTTAAAAAAAAATATGCAGAGCCAAACTTCAGTAAGGGGCACATGTGGTGACTGCAGGGAACACATGCCCTGCATGGGTCAAAAAAACATTAATTTTGGAAACAAGATGTCATAATGAATGTTAATTTTAATCAATATCACAAACTTTGGGAGTAAGATAAAGTTGTTGGAAAATATATCTGAAGAGGTATGGGGAAGGGGGCCAACCTTGTAAAGACTAGCTGTGATATGTGGGAAGCAAGAGTGAATGCTTTGTCTATTTCTGAACTGCACAGTCCTGCAGGCAGGAGCAACCACACTTTTTTTGGTTGGAGGGGGGTGGTGAGGGCAGTGCTGGGGATGGAACCCAGGGTCACTCCATCATGGAGCAACACTTGTGGCCATTTTGATTTTGAAACAGCATTTTGTAAGTTGCTGAGGCTGGCTTCCAACTTGCAAACCTGCTGCTTAAGCCTTCCCAGTCACTAGAATTATAGGCATGGGCCACCAAGCCAGTCAGGTTCTTCTTCTAAGAAATCATTTTCTCTACCCACTTACTACTTAAAGCTCCTGGGTAGCCTTTTCAGACTCCAGAATTACAAAGGCTTGGAATAATGGCATTTTCTGTCCATCTGGTCATGGGTTGAGCCTGGAACCAGGGCAGAGGGTGGCTTGGTTTTGGTGCTAGGCCATACGTTATGTAACTATGAAATATTTCTAAATACTTCTAAAAGTTTGACATTTTAGAGAGTTTTCCCTCCTTGCTAGAGCATGATGTGTTGCCAGACCTTATATGTCCCATCAGACTCCCCATGTATCAGCCACTGATCTAAACTACTGAGCTTCAGAAAAATCTCAACTCCATAGTTTTGCCAGACACCCTGAGAGCTTAGGTTAAGGTAGGGCCACCTCTGTCATGTGAAAGACCATGACACTTCTCTGAAAGCCTGGAGCCAAGCAGTGACAAGGCCTCATCAGCTGTGAATTAATCTCAGAAGCCTCATCCACCAATACCACCTGCTATCAACTAGTAATTAGAGACCTTACCTCTTACCCTGACTGTCCACCAAGGTGGTCAAGCTGGCTTCTTCAAGAACTGCTCCTTTACAGGAAAATCTCAGCTTCAAGGACACTTTACTTTTCACAAAGCCTGTTTCCATATTAATTAAACAGTGGGCTTTAATAATTTTGGAAACCATTAATATGTGGTTAAAGTACTTCATCTACCAGCAGTATTCTATGAAGATTTTTCACATTATTCTCTCCCCTCTGAGCATGTATACCTACACAACAATTCTCACTGTATTTAAATAAACTCTGATTCAGCAAATTATCTCCTCATTTCTGTCATATACAACTGGCTGCCAGCATGATTTCATAATCCATAGAGGTAAATGATTGAACAAGGTTAAATTTTTAATTATAATTTTAATGAAAACAGCCCGGGTTAGATCCTCAGTACCACATACAAAGATGTTGTGTCCGCCGAGAAGTAAAAAATAAATATTACAAAATTCTCTCTCTCTCTCTCTCTCTCTCTCTCTCTCTCTCTCTCTCTCTCTCTCTCTCTCAAATATATATAATAAAACACTTAGGAATAAACTCTCACGCAAGCTCTACAATTATAAAACTGCGAAACTTTCCTGAATTGATGAAAACTTCACCCAACTGGAGTCAAACCTCTATTTGCATAAAAATCATAAAGAAAATAAAAAACAAACGCCTAAACCTGGACCCAGAAAGTACCAGCCTGTAGTCTCAGCTACTCAGAAAGCTGAGGCAAGAGGACAACTTGAATCCTGAACTTTAGGACAACATAGGAAGACCCTCTTTCAGAAAAAGAAAACAAACAACAACAACAAATATAAAATAACTCTACTTTTGGAGGTGAGGGAATAGGATGAAAAGTTCCAAGCTAGCCTTCCTCTGTTGGGGTGCAGCGGAGCGGCGAAGGGGAGAAACCACACAAGAGACTCACTTCATGCAATCGCAAGGGGGAAGTTTATTGAGGATCCTGTTCCAGTGCGCTGGGACTCTGTGCCCACTCAAGAAGGGAGAGCGGCTCAGAGCCCAGAGCAGAGTTCAAGTGGAGTTTAAGTACACTTTTCGGAGAGGGTGGGGGGCTTTGCATACATCAGAACAAATCATCATGAGGCACGGGAAAATTGAACAACAATTCTGAAACATGATTAGTACATATATTGGCGGGAACAATCAGGGCAGGAATGATTGGTGTTCCTAGGTGGGGTACACATTCAAACTGATTTGTTTGGACCCTGAATATCTACGTGACAAACTGCACAGGGTCTTGAATGCTTACGTGAGGAGTTGCACAGGACCCCAGTCCATAAATCACTAAATGGTCAGTAGGGCCTTGTCCTAACTGCCTCAGGAATTTAACCCATGCTTTGCAGTTTTAGAAGCAGGTTTACAAGCCTGGTCCTTTACACTTTAACTCAGGCTCTGCGGCTTAGAATCAGCTTGGAAATTTTACCTTTACACCTCTAAAAAATTTAAAAAGGCTAGGGATAAAGCTCAGTGGTAGAACACCTCTGGGTCTAATTCCTAGTACCGGCAAAAAAAAAAAAAAAAGAACCAAAATCAATTATAAGAAAAGACTGGCTGGGCAAGGTGGCACACACTCCATAATCTCAGCAGAGCTCAGGATGTTGAGGCAGGAGTACAAATTCAAAGCCAGTCTCAGCAATTTAGCAAGGCCCTAAGCAACTTAGCCAAATCCTGTCTCTAAATAAAATATAAAAAACCACCTGGGAAAGTGGTTCAGTAATTAATCTCCCTGGGGTTCAAACCCCGGGACCCCCCAAACTGTAAAAAGACAAAAATGTTCTACCACACAGGTGCTGAACAAAATGCAAAGGAAGTCTACCTACCGAACCCACAGAAATGCAAAGACTCACAACCCTGTTGCTGGACCTTGGGTACTGACCCAGCGATTTCACTTCCACAAACTCATTTTGAAGAGTTAGGGCCAATTCAACAAATATATTCCACAAACTCACTTAAATAATGGCAAATAATGTGGGCGAACTAGTGCCTGAGTAGATCCCAAGTATTCCGGAGCACAAGCCTAGAGGATACCAATTTTAGGCCAATCTCAAGCAAGTCAGTGAGACCCTATTGACTCAAAATAAAAAGTAAAATAAATAACAAAAATGGACTGAGGGGGCTGAGATTGTGGCTCAGTGGTAGAGCGCTTGCCTACTATGTGTGAGATGTGGAGTTCAATTCTTAGCACCACATATAAAAAAGTAAAATAAGATTCATGACAACTAAAAATATATTTTGGAGATGTAGCTAAGAGATAAAGTAGTCCTAGGCTCAATCCCCATTAGCAAAACTAGTTTAAACAAACAACGGCAGACTACTATGAGGAAATATCAGAGCTTTGGCTCATTCAGGCTTCTAAAACAAGACTCCATGGCATCTCTACCTTGCAAACAATTTATTTTTACCGTTTTGCAGAAGTAGAAGTTGGAGATTGAAGACTGCTTCCAAATTGCTTAAGACACTTTTCTGCAGGCTCCTCACAAAAGGGAGAATCACTTTGGAACTTTCTTTACATAGCCACAGCTATATCCTGGGGTGTGGACTCCACCCCCAGGGTCAAAAGGTGGAAGGGTCCTCCCCCTAGGAGATAAGTTTCAGCACACTAATGGCACACTTCTGGCATCACCACTCCCTCAATAGGGTGGAGTAAATTAGTGTGCATCCAAACAAAATATCACTCAGCCTTTGGGAAACTATTAGACAATGAGGCAAACAAACTTTTCATGTTGTAAGACAACTAAGGAAATCCAAACACCACCAGTGTGACAATAGTAATGAATTAATGCTGATAGTCTTAACTATTTGTGAAAATTTAGCATTGAGAGATACACAATAGAACATTCAATGCAAAGGTTTTGCTGGCCATGCATGGAGAACTATTGAAGAGGTGAAAAGTGGCAAAAGCACAATCTCTCAACTTTTGTGAATATTGAAAATGCTCCAGGGTTTCCTTCTCAGTGAAGGAGCGCACTGGCTCCTGCTCCTGCTCCCGTCAAGATATGAGCCACTGGGTTCCATCCTCAGCACCACATAGAAATGAATAAATAAAATAAAGGTACTATGTCCATTAAAACTAAACATAAATTAAATAAATAAATACAAAAGAAAGAAAATGCTTCGTAATTTTTTAAAAGTTATTCATGTTTCCATTTACTGATATGAAAAACCTTAAGACAAACTGTCACATAAGGCAGCAGGAAAAAAGCCAGGTGCAATGGCAGAGGCAAAGGCATGTAAGCCCAATGGCTCTGGAGTCTGAGGCTGCAGGAGTGTAAATTCAAAGCTAGCCTCAGCAACATAGTGAGGCCCTAAGCAACTTTGCAAGACCCTGTCTCTAAATATAAATTTTAAAATGGGCTGGGGATGTGGCTCAGTAGTTAATTGCCCCTGGGTTCAATTCCAATTTATTTATTGATGCCAATAAATAAGAATCAAAATTTTAAAATACCAGGGAACAAAATGTGAGTTCATTCAGGTAAATTTATGTGTTATATGTGCATAGTAAACAGAAATCCAGGGTGATAACCTCAAATTAACTATGAAAATATTAGTACTGAAGTCACATTAGACTATGATTTCCATGACTACTTCCTAATGAGACATTTCTAGATCACTTGAATTTTAAAATAAACTCTGTTTTCACAATTTAGTAAAATAAAATTATTTAATTTTCTAAATGATACAGAGGCACAAACATTAAGAAGCTCTACTAAGGTCCTAGGGGCATAGCTCAGTGGTAGGGTGCTTGCCTAGGATTATGAGTCATATTTGATCCCCAATACCAAAAAGCAAAAAAGAACTATAAGGGGCCAACCAGGAGGAGATTAAAGCTGCAGACCTTAGGTCAGTTGAGGGTCACCCACAGAAAAATCCAAACAGCAAGGGGCAATAGAAGCAGATATCTTAACAGACAGTGGGCAAAGAAGGACAGTTCAGAGAACAACAGATCAATCAGAGTCAGGAGAGGTAGGGAGGGGTTGAGTGGGAAACCAAAGAATTCTGATTCTCCTTCACAAGACAAAAAAGACAAAGGAAAGAAAGAGCAGACTGCTAAATTTAGCAACAAGATGTTGAGGACCTAAAGGGAGTGTTCAGCATAGTATTCTATGCAAATAATGTAAATGTCCAGAGGCACCCCCCCCTTCAGTTCAAGAGGAGTTGAAGCACAGATCACAATCTAGGGAGAGAGGGAATGTTCCCAGAACAGCCAGAACACCCACAGGTTTTCTAATAAGACCACAGCTCAGACCCTGAAGCCTTGAAGTGGCACTCCCTCTCTCAGGAAGGTCTTAACTGGGCTTCCCCAGAAATCTCTACCATGGCTGATTTTATTACTGTCAGCAAATGAGTCTCTGCAAAAGAGTGCAATGTAAATAAACTTCCTACATTCTTGTTGCCCTGTTTTACTTGGCCACTGGCAGAGAAGATAGCAGCACTCCAGGTTCTGGACACCCATTACTAGTTTTTCACAAACATATTCAATATAGTACTTTGAAGAAATGTGCAAACAAGGCCTCTGGCTATGAGCTGGCCTTCACAGAGATGTCTATATTTTTAAGATAAGTTACAATTGGGTTCCCTGGTAACAACTGGCAGGGAGAGTGTTACCGCTGTTGACCGGTGACGAGTTCTTGCTCCCTGATGTTGAAGAATAACACCAAAGAAGCATGCCGAGGCAAGGCAAGAGTAGAGATTAGAAATTTATTAAAGGACAGAAGAAAAGACTTCTTCCAGAGGAAGAAGGGGACCCAGAAGGTGGAATCAAGTTAGCAGGCAATGTGTTCCCCTTTTATAGGTTTGGTGATGGAATGTAGGTGGGAAGGGTTGGGACACAGGTGAACCAAAGAAGTAATCTGGGCATTTCCGAGTCAAGTTTGCTGTTCATTAACATTTCTTTGGGATGGGCTATCTCCAAAACTGTTGGGAGCTGCATCCTGGGCTTCATTAACATTTCTTTGGGATGGGCTGTCTTCAAATCTGTTTGGGGATGTTCATTAACACTTCTTCCAGGTGGACTTTGGCCTAGGGCCTTTTCGGAACTTCATTAACATTCCATGAGTTGTCCTGTTTTCCCTGAGTCATTCCCAGCATGGCCTTTATTTTAGATTTCACTCGATATTAGACCCGATTTACCTAACTACACTGACTACCTAACTTTAAATCTGGCTTCAAGAGGAAAAAAGGAAAAAAGAAGCTCTCCCCTTCTCAGGTGTTGTCCTTGAAGAGTTGACTTGCCCAAAACAGTGAAAGAAAAAGCTGCTTTTATGTGAACTTCTGAAGACTGTGAACTTCTGAGACCCTCCTCTTACATGCTGGGTATAAAACTCTGAAACTCCCTGAACTCGGGATTCAGGGAATTGATTGATTACAGCAAAGGCTGTACCCTCTGAACCTGGCTACAGCCAAATAAAACAGTTTCCTGCCATCTTCGGTGCCTTGCCTTGTTTGACCCTACAAGAGATCAACCTCTGTTGGGTCCGGAGTACTGTCCAAAGTAGTTGAAACTGAAATGAACCCGGGGAGACACCAGAGTAGTCTCCATTCAGGGACAGCGAGCAGAGGGGAAACCATGACTCCCTTTTTGTTTGGTTTGGAATTATTGAAATTTTGGCGGTATAGAAATTCTGTCCTGGCCATGTCTGTGGGAAAGTGTGTTAAACTTTGTGAATGAGACAGACAAAGGGAAGGGTTCAGACTCAACCCAAGGGCCAAAGCAAGTGCAGAGTCCTGATCCTCGGTTCCGTGGCACCTCATACAGTCTATGGTGGAATTTCACCAAACAACATCCAGTTGAAAGCTCCAGGTCAGCGGTTGATACTGACTTGCAAGGCTAAGAGGGCCCTAAGTCCCCATGAGAGGAGTGGCAGGAGATGGACAAAGCAACGTTTCTCCTAAGTGTGTTTTGTTCTAAGTGTGCTCCACCGATGCTGGGTGGAACATGAAGGCACACTAAGGAAACTGAGCCTTCTGAAATGTGTTAGAAACCTTTAGAAGGTTTTCCTGGTAACTGTGGAGTGAAACTCACTCCACAAATATTGTGTACTCTGTGAATTAGAATGGCCCACCCAAGATGTGGGCTGGCCACCAGATGAATCTTTAGAAGAGAGAGTCATTTCTGAGGTCCTATTTATTGTTGTTGGAACCCCTGAACCAATTTGCTTATATTGATTGTTTGCAAGAGATAGTTCAGCCCCCTTGGTTGAGAGCCTGTCTAGATGGACAGTCCAAGCTGATGTTCACCAGGAGCATCTCTAATACCCAGCAGAAAGGAGCTAAACAGAAAATCTGAGTAGGAAAGGGGAAGGCAAACAGTTTTTCTTGTGAGCCAGAAGATGACCCAATCCTTTATGTGCCACTCTACGCAACTTTGCCAAGACCGCTGGGACAACAGACTCTCCTTTCAGGGCCCTTGTCCTCAGAGGTAACACATGATGGCCCCCAATACTGGCTATTCCTTCCTCTGTGATGTCCTCACAGCTATAGGCTTCCTAGGACCAAAGACTCTTTCACCTCCAAAGATGAAGGTAGAAGATCTGTCCTAAGACCATAGCCACAACTCAGATGAGAACTCTCCAGATGCCCCTGCAAGGGACTAAAGTGTAAAGGTAAAATTTCTAAGCTGACTCTAAGCTGCAAGAGTCTGAGTTAAAGTGTAAAAGACTGGGGATTGTAAGGTTTCTAAATTGAAAGGCTTGGGCTAAAAATAATAATATAATAGGCCAGGTATTTTAAAATTCCTCTGC
Source organism: Ictidomys tridecemlineatus (assembly GCF_052094955.1). Taxonomy (NCBI): domain Eukaryota; kingdom Metazoa; phylum Chordata; class Mammalia; order Rodentia; family Sciuridae; genus Ictidomys; species Ictidomys tridecemlineatus. The sequence goes on along the minus strand of NW_027522565.1, from coordinate 62,329 downwards.
TACCCGTGGAACCTGTAATCTCTGTAGCTGTTAGAACAATACCTGAACTGCCCAGTAAATATTTCCATTGATTCCCTGGTTGTTTTTTAGCTAAGGGCTCCAAATAGCTCAGACGTAAGCATCCAGGCCACAAAACCAATCAGTTTAAATGTGTACCCCACTCAGGGGTGACCAATCACCTCTGCCCAGACTGTTCCCGCCAATAGATGTACTAATCATGGCTCAGGGTTGTTGTTCAATTTTCCCGTGCCTCAAGATGATTTGTTCTGATGTATGCAAAGCCCCCCACCCTCTCCAAAAAGTGTACTTAAGCTCTGCTTGACCTCTGCTCTGGGCTCTGGGCTGCTCTCCCTTCCTGAGTGAGCCTTGAGCCCCAGCATGCTGGTTCAATAAAACTTCCCCCTGCAATTGCATGAAGCTGGTCTCTTGTGTGGTCTCTCCCTCCGACGGTCCGCCAGACCCTTACAAAAGGACATACCCATGTTGACAACAGGAAAATGTCTGAGTAAGACAAGGCAGTTTTATGTGCCAGCCTTTCACCACCACTGAGCTCATAAGCTGGAAAAATCATACTCCCTTCTACATGGAGAAAGCTTGGACCATGACTGATCTGATGCAGCCCATTATCCAGACCTAGGACGGGGCCTCAACAAAAAAGAAGGTCTCAAAATTAAGAGATGTCAAAAAGCCCTCATAGAAACTCTAAAATAAAAGTAAAAAGAGAACAAAACACACTGTCTGGGCCCTGAGCCCCAGCCTAAGCCCAGCACATCTTCAGACAATCAGAGCTGAGATAAGCCTCCTGCTGCACCAGCATCTCCCTGTCGCACCCTCCATAGCCCTGAACATTTCTCTGGCAGGAATAATCAAAAGAGATGTGCCCAATTGACTCAGAGCTAAATGTCCAGGCCACCTCCACTGTCAACCCTCTTTCTGCCCAGAAGTGTCCGGGTAAGGAGGTGCACATACAAGTGTAACAGCCACAATGCAAGTTTGTCAGTAAAGAAATGCACAGGTGCAAGCAACAGGTGATCAATGCAGCCTTAGTGGGACAGGCTCAGAGAGCCATTTGCCAAAAATTACCTTTCTAGAGGGCTTTACTGAGAAGTGTGCCAGTGAGTTGATTAAGGTGGCAACCACAGTTTTCATCAATCGAGATCCAGAGACTCAAAGACAGGCAGACCAAAAAGATGAAGAGGAGGATGGAACTTTTTACAGTGGCCCTCACCACAAACCCAGAGGTCACTCAAAGGGGGGGGGTCTCACTATAACAAAGCCAATGGTCCACATGTTTATAAGGAAAAAAAGCATGGCCAGAAAAATGGGAAGCCTCCAGTGGCCCCAGCAGGCAAGCACCCACTGCCATGCTCAAATGCTAAGCCTTGAACAGAGAAGGAGTGAATATTTTCCTCCAGCCTTTGGCCCCAGCCCCTCCTTTCAGTTTCTTCCCATTTGCTTGGAATTTAATGATTGACAAATATGGCAGGGGTCCCATAGACACACAACTGCATTTGATGCTTGGGACCCAGCACCTCAGGAGGGCTCAGCTGCTGCAAGCCTCCAAATGAACCATGAATATGTTCATGTTAACAGCCGATAGTGGGCCATAGGGTGCTCACTGCAAAAGGACATGCCACCCTGGCTCCAACCCACATGCTGGGAGCCACCAGCAGGAAGGGCCACAGAGACTCATGCACCCAGGCATACTGAACAAAAACACAAGTGGGGCAGCTACTATGGACAATTAGAGAAGGCTTCCACCTGGCAGGAGGAGAAAGCCACACAGTCAAGGAGCAACACCTAGGTGGGCACAATGTGGCTGCCACACTGGGACCTGCACGGGACCACACTACTGCCCTTTATCCTTGGCAGACAGCCCATGATGAGATTGACATAAGTGGCTTTTACACAAATGATGTGCCAGATCATCAGTCTCTGTTAAGATTTACATTAGATTTAAGAGTTTGAGAATTTTAGCAGCCAAGATCCTGCACTGTGAAATAACAACAACAACAAAAAAATCCTGCATCTTAAAGCACCAGAGGCTCTATATATGCCTCCCTTCCCTAAATGACAGTTCCTCCCAGGTGCTTGAGTAGACCATCTTTGTGACAGCACTGGACTCTAACGTAAAAGTCCACATCTATCAAGAAAAAGTGAAATACCTTAGTCACCATCTGACTCAGCAACAGAAAAGAACAACCACTGGGCCTCAAAAGAAACAGGAGATCTGCTCAATTCCAGTCCCTTCAACCTGCCATCAGACTAGAGAATCCTTGGGGGCTACTGAGTTCAGCCATATATGGATCCCTATCTTTCAGTTAAGACAAAACCCCTCTATGAAGCCACAAAGAGTGGAGAATGGGATCCTCTAATATGGGGGCCAACTAAGCAAAAGGCCTTTGAAGATATTAAACAAGCACTCACAGGTGCACCTGGATTAGGGCTCCCTGACCTCACAAAGCCTTTCTTTCTGTATGTCCATGATAGGTCTGGAGTGGCTATGGGAGTTTTGACTTAGATGCTGGGGACATGGAACCGTCCAGTGGCCTATTTGTCTAAATAGCTGGACTTTGTAGCAGAGGACTGGCCACCTGGTTTACGGGCCCTTGTAGCCACAGCTCTTCTGGTACTGGAAGCTGATAAACTGGCCATGGGACAAGAGCTGGTTGTCAGAGTTCCTCATTCAATTTTGACATTGTTAGAATATAAAGGACACTATTGGTTGGCTAATGAAAAAATGGTCAAATATCAGGGCATTATATGTGAAAATCCACGTATCCACGTCAAGGTCCTCAGAACTCTAAACCCAGAGAGTTGACAGAGAGGCCAGGTTACCTATCTGCAAGAAACGGGAAGAAAATCCAGTCCCAGGTTTAAATGCTGCCCTTCTGTCTGGCTGACTAGCTAAGAGAATAGGAGCCAACATACTCCCAACATGAAAGTAAGTGATTTAAGACTGAAAAAAAAACTTTTCTCCTAGGTGAATGGTGGAGATTTTCTGATGGCTGGAAGAGCCATCCCGGAGATTCTAGCCCCAGCCTTTATCAGACAGTTTCGCAGGAAAACATGTTGGACCTATGTTACTACTGATGAGTCCTTGCTTCTGCAATGCTGAAGTATAACACCTGAGAAGCACACCCAGGCAAATTTAGAGTGGAAAGTAGAAACTTTATTAAGGACAGCAGAAAAGACTTCTACCTGGAGGAAGAAGGGTACCCAAGAGGTGGAATCTTCGAAGGGATTATAGCTAAGGTCTTCTTCCATCTTTCCCACATTTCTGTCCTTTGTTCTGTTTTCTTGAAGTGATAGAATGTAGGTGAGCAGACTAAAGGTGAGGGGTAGATAGGCCAGAGGAGTAATCTGAGCAGGAAGGGCCTGGGGCTGCCTTTGATTAGCACTTCCCAGTTGGCTGGGAGCTGCTTCTTTAACATTTCTTTTGAGTGGGCTCTGGGCCTTGGGAATGTTAACATTTCAATTTCTCCAAGTGCTGCTCTGCTTCCCTGGGCTCCATTCTCAACATTGCCTTCATTTTTTATTTTACTGGATATTAGACCCAATTTACTAACTACATATATACTTATCTTTAAACGTGGCTTCACATACAGCACTTGAGACAGTTCTGAGTCGACAATTCTATGTCCCCTGGCTCACAAGCAACACCTGGATGATCTGCAAACAATGTGAGGTTTGTGCTCACAACAATCCTTGTCAGGGGCCAGAGCTCCCAACAGAAATCCAAACTATAGGAGGAGCATCTTTTGAAGACTTGGAAGTAAACTTCACTGAACTACATGCTCAGGGGGCTATAAATACTTTTGGTTTTTGTGTGTTCATACTCTGACTGGGTGGAAGCCTTTCCCACCTGCACTGAAAAGGCTAGGGAGATACTAGGATGCTTCTCTGGAAAATTATTCCCACATTTGATGTCCCAATAATTGTTGGCTCAGACAATGGGCCAGCTTTTTGACAGAGGTGATATGATTACTGACCAAAAGTGTAAACATCAGATGGAAGTTACATACTGTGTATAGACTTCGGAGTTCTGGATGAAAAGGACTTTAAGGTTCAATTGGATAAGCGGTTTCAGGAGACTCACTTACATTGTGATGAACTTCTCCCTATTACTGTTAGACAGGACGCAAGAAAAGACCACTGACTTCAATTAAAATCAAATTAAAGCAAGCTTATTATTTCGACCGGCCGGATTGCCTTTTTTTCCCCAAACGGTGGGAACAAGACAGCAGCCCCACCTTTCCTACAGCCCAGCTTTATACCCCAGAAGGTTACACAAAGGGGGGGTTACAGATAACAGAACTCTGACAAGCATCACACTAATGGTAGTTTACATTTTTTGCTGGCCCCAACATCAGAATTTATGAAGACCATTAGAGCCTCAGAGAGGGTCGTTGTCTGACCATGGAAGGCCAATATTTATGAGGTGTCACTAAAGTTTCAGAGAGAGCTGCTGTTTGGTCAGAGAGCCAGGCATGGGTGAGTTCAAGGCATGGGCAGGCATTCCAAGCAGCTTCAGAGGCTGCAGTAATTTATAGTAAAGCCAAAATTAGCTTTTCATGGCTTTGTGGCAAGATGGCTCCCAATTTAATAAAAGATCAGGTTGGGTCTATCATTCCCCCCTTTTCTTATGTGTCCCTTTCAAATCTTTGATAGGGTAGGAGAAGAGCACTGAGGGAATTTTAATCCCTCAGGTTAACAGTCTCTAAATTTTTAGAACTCACCCCAAACTGGTCTCCCTGATTTTACCTGACTTAATTAATTACTTATATTGATAATCTATTTATTTTTGGCTCCATTGTTGTAAGAAGACAGGCGTCACTCATTTTGGCTTCTTCTGAGCTGAGAGAGGGTGACATGAGGGGGCAAGGCATGAGGGACATGAGTTGCCTTTTAGAAGTCAGTTGAGGGACATGAGTTGCCTTTTAGAAGTCAGTTCGGTTTGAAGTCTGGTTGGGGAAGAACAGTTTGTAAAGTCATCTGGGAATGGGTGCTTCTATGAGAGAAACAAAAACCATGAGTACTGAGTAAATGTTGCAGCAGCTGGAACGTGTCACTGTATAGAAGTTCCCTCACCAGGCTTTAACATTTCCAGTTATCAGGCCTGTAAATTTAACATTTAACTTTTAGTGTTACAGATGTCCTTCCCCATAAGATACAGTTTAATAATTTAATCTCATCTGATTTTGCAAAATTTTTTTACTAGTATGAGCTCTGTGTCTAATAGAGAAACCTTTAATTCTGTTACTCAGGACTGGATAATCATACTAGCAAACACGAAGCCTACCTGTGTACGTTAGGAATATCTGTAGGCCTTAAACTAAAAACTTTTGTCTCTGGCAGCTCCTCTTGATAGTCTCTTTTTATAGTTATCAGACATTTCTGTCTGAGAATCCTTCTTTGTAGCCTCCAGTCTTACTTATTTTGGGAGGCTAACATGAAGTGTATACTTTAAATAATAATAATTATTATTATTATCATCATTATTATTATTTAAAATGCCCAGGAATGGTTGTATTTTGGTTTTAACTGTCTTTGCTAAGTGTTTAAGATGAAGTAGTCAAACTGACTTTTATTTCTATCTATTGTTAACAGTAAGCTGAGCTTTTATGGGAGTCATTCCTGGGGAAACTTCTCAGTTCTGCTAGTTCCATTTGTGCTAGGATGGGTCTAGGTCTTGCTTGACCATGTGGCTTCCCTCAGAAGCACCAGGGATGTCTCCCTTCTCTGATGACTCTTCTCTTCATAGCAAATGCACTGATTGCCTTTCTGTTCTCCAGTGGTCTCATTATTCTTTCTGATAGGGAGGTTATGTGGTCCAGAGTTGCAAAACTCTTTAGAAAAGTCCCCTGTTCCCTGGATTCAGACTGACTCAGAGGGCAAGAGGCAAATTTTTCTGGCCCTTTTAATTTAACTTTAATTTTAAAACTTAATCTTAAACATCCAGCAAATAAATTTTAACAGCCTTATATTAAGAGTACTGGGCTATAATGTCTATAACTTTATAATAATTCATCTTTTTATTAATTGGGATTTGTATTATCCTATCTGTCTTGTAGGTGATGGCTTATTATCTCAAACTAACCCATGTTGTGTTCTTAAAGCAACACTTCTGTAAAACACTAACAGGGAATCTTTAGATCACTTATAAGGAAATTACAGAATAAAATTAACAAGAGTAAATACACTTAGTTCCTGTAACAGCTACCCTGAATTTTTGGCTGAGTTATACGTTATATCCCCTGTTTGAGATTCTAGTAATCTTGTCAGAAAAAAAAACAAACTTTTGAACATAACTTTAAATGAACTAAAATCTGGCCTACTGCTTTCATAGTCATTCTCACATGTAATAAGATGGGACACAGAGCCTCATCTCAGGTAAGGCAGGGCTCTTTATAAATCTTAAGTGTCTTAGTTCTAAAGGTGATCTTTGTATTTTTAAATATCATTTTACAAAGTTTACATAAATTGTTCGAGGTCACATGAACATTAGCTAACACCATATGATATCACATTTAAAACGTGAATAAAAGAAAGGCTGAAAGTTTTTCACCTTTACATAGATTAGGCTCTCATTAACTTAAAAACACATTTAAATTGTTCCCCAATGTAAGAAGTAACAAAACTTTACATATCTTATTGATAACAGGTAAATAAATCCCCAATATATTTTTTACCATACAACTTCTGAACACCAGCTTGATATAATGCTCTTTCAAAGTTTCTACCTTACAGACTTGTACACCTGGAAGATATGAGCACATTAATAGCATCACAATTACATTGATGTTTCTACATTAATCAAGTTTAGCTTTTAAAGAAATGGCAGTACAGTGTTTTAAAATAACAGTTCTTATTTAACCAGTTGTTTAAATTTTATTGTTGCTTGCTCTAGAAAAAGTAAAACTTAATAAACACAATGTTATGGGTAAACTTATGTTTTAAGAAATTTTTGTCTCTTTAACACATGACTGATTTTTACAATCTTATATAGACTTTAGTACAAACTTATACAGACCTTAGTAAATCAATCAGATATCCAACAAAAGTACTCATGAGTAATCCCATATCACATTTACTTTACTTATTTATCAAAATATTAGACAAATGTATTGAACAGTGTAAACCATTTTTTGTTGAAGGAAAAGTCCTAGAACCAAGGCATATTAGACATTTTATAGACATTAATATTTTATGAGGTTTTTGAACACCTAGAAAAACTTGTAAGCTTAAATTTTAAAGACATTTATTTTTATGTGTTTATCCAATTTAAATTGAACCATTTAAATCACATGAATTAAAGATCTTTGGATCCATTTTTTTTAAATTTGTTTTTATGAGCGCTCCTTATATATGTTAATTTGTATATCATATATATGATATACGGACATATGTATATATAGACATACAACACATAAAAAAGTGTGCACACATAACAATAGTAAAGGCCTTAGTAGCTTTTTGAAGGTGAAATCTCCATTGCAATGTTTCAAAAGCTCCACAGTTGGTCAAAAATAGGACTGATCAGAAAAACATTAACCTAGGTCTGTAGGGTCAAAATCATGAGCTCAAAAAAAATACAGAATCTAAGAAAAAAAAAAAAACAAGAGTCCTAGTAAAAATGACTGGCCAGTAATTAGTAAATACCATACAATTTACTTCTTTTTTTTTTTTTCCTTAGGTCTCAAATCAGTCTCCTACTGCGCTTGCAGGCTTCTTTCATTTGCATTTCAACATAAGTCCTGGCTGAGGTCTGGAAGGAGCAGGGACAAACTCTATTCTGAGCAGACACCTCAGGCCTAAGGCATTTTAACCATAAGTCATAATTTTCAGGTTCCAATGTTGAAAATTATGATACAAGTTTAAGATACAATTCACAAAATTTTATATCTGTACATCTTGTTTTGTCAATAGATACCATACTATGATTTACTATCCTTGTCCAAATTAATGCACTGGTACACACAGTAACATTTTCCCAGGCTACCCAATTCAAAATTGGTGAAAAAAAAAAAGACTGAATGATTGGGAAGTTACTTGCCAACTTGGAAGTAGAGTTCTTTAGTTTTCCATCCTAAGTATTGTAAAGGTAAAATTTCCAAGCTGATTCTAAGCCGCAGAGCCTGAGTTAAAGTGTAAAAGACCAGACATCCTAAAGTTTCCAAAGTGCAGGGATTGGGTTAAAAAGTAAAAGACTAGTATTGTTAGAGTCCCTCTGCTACCCCCAAAACCTGTAATCCCTGTAGCTGTTAGGACAATACTGGAACTACCCAGTAAATATTTCCACTGACTTTCTGGTTGTTTAATAGCTAAGGGTTCCGAGTTGCTTGGCACGTAGGCATTGCAGGACCTAAACCAATCAGTTTGAATGTGTACCCCACCTAGGAGCACCAATCACTCCTGCCTTAATTGTTCCCGCCAATGTATGCACTAATACTGACTCAGGGTTGTTGTTCAATTTTCCCGTGCCTCATGATGATTTGTTCTGATGTATGCAAAGCCCCCCACCCTCTCCAAAAAGTGTACTTAAGCTCCACCTGACCTACGCTCTGGGCTCTGAGCCGCTCTCCCTTCTTGAGTGGGCACAGAGTCCCAGCGCGCTGGAACAGGATCCTCAATAAACTTCCCCCCTGGGATTGCATGAAGTGAGTCTCTTGTGTGGTTTCTCCCCTCCGACGCTCCGCTGCACCCCAACATATAGCCCAGAAGGTTACACAAAGGGGGGGTTACAGATAACAGAACTCTGACAAGCATCACACTAATGGTAGTTTACATTTTTTGCTGGCCCCAACATCAGAATTTATGAAGACCATTAGAGCCTCAGAGAGGGTCATTGTCTGGCCAGGGAAGGCCAATATTTATGAGGTGTCACTAAAGTTTCAGAGAGGGCTGCTATTTTGTCAGAGAGCCAGGCATGGGTGAGTTCAAGGCACGGGCAGGCATTCCAAGCAGCTTCAGAGTTTGCAGTAATTTATAGTAAAGCCAAAATTAGTTTTTCATGGCTTTGTGGCAAGATGGCTCCCAATTTAATAAAAGATCAGGTTGGGTCTATCATTACACTGTTGAGGATTAGATCTACTCCCACTAAGAGGAATGAAAGTATCCAGGGAATTGGCTTCTTTCTCATTTCATTATGATTGCAGAGACCTGCCTTGTGGCCTTTCCTATGCCTTCTAGGAATGGAGAAAACTTCTTCAAACTTGATTCTCTAGGATAGCAACACTTTTTCATGAACATTCTTAGATCAGTGTTTAGACAAGAAATTCATTGCTATGATGGATCCTCTTGTAGCCTGGCTGGAATGGATCTCATTTGTTTGGTACAGATTCTGGAACAGCCTCCTCTGCTTTATACAGCTGGAACATGATGCCAGATTCACAGTCCAGAGTCCCAGGCTACATTCCAAGGCTTTTTCCTTACAGTATAAACAGTGTCTCTCACATACTCTTTGTTGAAATCTTGACAGGCCAGCAAGGCTCACTAATAGAAAAAAAAAGTGGCTCTTCAGAAGAGAAACCTCTGCATGAAGCTGTTGCTGGTGTTCTTAAAGGGAAGTCTCTATCTAGCAGTGCTTTCTGAACTTGACTGTGACTCTGAAACATCTGTGGATGCTGCTAAGGTCAGATTCTGATGCTGTGGTGGGGTCTGAGATTCTGAGATTCTGAGATTCTAGCAAGTTCCCCAGTGCTGCTGCTGCTGCTGCTGCTAAGGGAACAAGCACTGAAAGGATGTACACACTTGTGCAGAGGCAGGAAATTGCCACATTAGCACAAGAAAGGTCCAGAGGGAGAACCCAAGGCCAGCCTGTTGCCATGACACCAGATTAATGACACTGAGCAGAAAGAGGGATGATCCCTGGAGTAGCCATCAAGTGATACCATCTTAATTACTCATTGAAAAGAGTGCTACTTCCACCAGAGCATTATTTCCTGATCAATAGCCCTGTCTTTTCAAATATGCTTTCTGGCCATTTATAACCAAACCTTTGTTGTACTTGTCCTGAGAAAGAGAATCAGCTTCTCAGCCATCTCTACTTATCAGCAGCCCACATCCTTCAGGACCCACAGAAGTTTCTGTGTTGAGCTATTCTGAATGGTTGGAAACTCCTCATCACTTGCTGTGTGTCAGGGACTTTGGGCTATGGATTACAGAAGCTGGCATCTCCCCTTGTAGCCCTTGTGTTATGCCCCTGAGGCAGGCCTCTGTTTGAGGGAAGGGAGTGTTTTTTTAATTTTTAATTTTTTTTTATTGGTTTTTCACAACATTACAAAGCTCTTGACATATCATATTTTATACATTAGATTGAAGTGGGTTATGAACTCCCAATTTTACCCCAAATGCAGATTGCAGAAGGGAGGGGGGTTTTTGTGAGCCTTCTTTGAGGCATTTTGACCTGGGCTTCCTGTTGTTGCCTGAGGGCTTGTGGCTGGCCATCCCTTAATGTGCTGAAAGATGGTCTGGGAAGGCAGAGTGGCCCTGCCTTCCCTCCATGATACCACCTCATTGATTAAAAAGGTATTGATGAATACAGAGGATTGAATAGTGTCCTCCCCAAATTTCTCTGTATTCCCTTTTTCTGTTTGGCTCTGATTAGAGTTAGCAGTTCTTTTCTTTTCTTTTTTAAAAGATTGGGTTTTTTTTTTTGGACCTTTATTTTGTTTATTTATATGTGGTGTCCAGAATTGAAACTAGTGCCTCACACATGCTAGACAAGTGTTCTACCCTGAGCCACAACACCAGCCTGAGGCCTTTTCTTTCTTTGGATCTTTTGTCTCTTCACTGAGGAGGCCTGGAGACTTGGCAGTGTTAGTAGAGCAGTCCTTGTCACAATGCAGTGATGCCAGCTGACACCATCCTGCTAAAGACCTCTGGACAGAGAAGATGGTCCTGATGCTTGGCAGTGATCTATAGAAGACCCTCTGCATAGAAGGGAAGTGAACCAGGAACCCAGAACAGCTGGCTTGAGCCTGAGCACTCCTGTTGGCTGATGCCTTCTTGGGGTTCTCAAAAACTAAAGTGATGGGAATGTGTAGGATCTAGGGTGCCAGGTCCTGCTGCTCTTGATGAAGCCCTAGTTCTTTCAATTGACTCTAATTCCTACCTGTTGATATACCTAGCCTAGTTATCTCATTAGATCAGAAGCCAGCTTGTCACAAGTTATGAAGGATTCATTTCTGTTTTCTGTAAAAATATCAGGATGTCTGTATGGCCTGGCCACTAGTTTATGTTGTAAAGCTGATTGGAATGCCTGCCCGTGCCCTGAACTCACCTAGGTCCAGTTTTCCCTGACCATATAACAACCCTTTCCTAAACCTTAGTGATGCCTCATAAATTCTGGCCTTCCCTGGCTGGATAAGGACCCTCTCTGAGTCTCTAAGATCTCCATAAATTCTGATGCCGGGGCCAGGAAAAATGTAAACTTGTGTTATGCTCTTCAGAGTGTTGTTATCTGTAACTCCCCTTTGTGTAAATTTTTGGGCTATAAAACTGGTCTACAAAGAAGCCTCGGGGCTGTCCTTGGCTCCCACGATTTTGAGGGGCAAGGCAGCCCGGTGGGTCAAAATAATAAGCTTGCTTTAATATGATTTTAATTGGAGTAAGTGGTCTTTTCTTGCGTCGTGGTCTAACACCTGTGAGGGTATTGTCTGCACTCAATCATTTCTTCTGCCTAGTTTATTAACTGTGGTGTGTTGATGAGTCCACCTGTCGGGTTCCCAGCCTCAGCCCTGGTCAGGTGTACTACTAGAGATCAGCAGGAGAGGGGTTATCTCTGTTGGAAGAAGGCTGCTGGCTTTTCCCACTGGCCTGTGTGGAGCAGCATGGAGCACACAGACAAAGAGCACACTGATGGGCCTGGTACTGATACTATCAGCACTGTTACAGTAAGCAGCTATTGCCACCTGGCAGGGCCACTTTCCAGGGCTTAGCACCATGACAGGAAATGTTAAACTGATTGGGGACTTTGACATCCTTCCAAAGCGTGTCTGGGGAAGCCACCGCCAGAGGTTGATGAGCCAGACATATATGTGCAGCACTGAGAGGTTGGTCTGTCCAGAAAGCTCAGCTTCTGAATTGAAGGGCAGGGCTTGTAGCAGTGCAAGTACAGCCAGTCCCAGAGTATCTTCAAAGACCACTTGGGCATGTTCTCCCTGCACTTCCTCTTGCCAGCCAGGGAGAAAAGGCCTTGGTCCCCACCCAGATAATGTCCGACATGGTGCCTTGGAGCTACACAGGACACTGGATGAGCTTTTCTTGATGGCTTTCAGACCCACTTGGCCTAATCTGGGCATTCTTGGTGGGACAGGGGAACTGGTGTTGCACACAGCATATGGACCAGGCCTGACAGCTCACAGTCTAACCTCCTTAACTTTTTTTTAATATTTATTTTTTAGTTGTAGTTGGACACAATACCTTTTTATTTTATTTATTTATTTATTTTTTGTGGTGCTGAGGATTGAACCCACGGCCTTGGAAATGCTAGGTGAGCGCTCTACTGTTGAGTGACAACCCCAGCCTTAACCTCCTGAGCTTTAAGAGAATACATTCATGCTTTTTTAAGCCATTAAGTGAGTGTGGTAAATTGTCTCCACTCAATTATTCATTCTGCCTTGTTTATCAACTGCTTAAAGTCTGAATGTCCAGCTTTCTATAATTAGATTTTGGGCTGTTGAAGGGAAAAAATATTATTATTTACATTTTTTTTTGTTTTGAATATTTCTTTTATTTCTGTGCCCCCAACCCAGTATTGGGAATTGAACCCAGGGGTGCTTTACCACTAAGCTTCATTCTTAGCCCCTTCTTAAAAATGTTTTGTTTTGAAACAGGGTCTTATCAAGGTGCTAAGGCTGGCCTCAAACTTATAATCCTCTTGCCTCAGTCTCTCAACTTGCTGAGATTACAGGCAGATGCCATGGTGCCCAGCTTTTTTTTAATGTACTTCTTAGTACATAAAAAAATTGTACCAGAAAATTGTATACACATATATAATCACCTCTAAATAAGTATGCAACTTAATGCAATAGCATTTTACTTTTTAATTTTTTCTTCTCTTTTTAAAACATCTTCTTTTAGGTATACATGATAGTAGATGTATTTTGACGTATTTTACTAACATGGAGTACATCTTATACTAATCAGAATCCCATTTTTGTGGGTTATACATAATATGGAGTTTCACTGGTCATGTATTCATTTATGTACCTAGGAAAGTCATGTCCAATTCATTCTATTGTCTTTTCTATCCTTATCCTCCCTTCCTTTCATTCTCCTTTGTATAATCCACTGAACTTTCATAGCTGCTCCCATTGTTACATCTGCAGATTAGAGAGAACATTTGACTTTGGGTTTTTTACAACTGGCTTTATTTTACTTAGCATGATAGTCTACAGAGCCATCCATTTACCATAATTTCATTCTTCTGAGAATATTCCATTGTGTATGTATACTACATTTTTTTTATCCATTCATCTGTTGAATGATAGGTTGGTTCCATAGCCTAACTGTTATAAACTGAGCTGCTATAAACATTAATGTGGCTGTGTCATTGTACAATGCTGATTTTTAGTCCTTTGGGTATATAGCATGGAGTGGGATAGCAGGGCCAAATGCTAGTTCCCATTCCAAATTTTCTGAGGAATGCAAGAGCATTTTAAAAGTCAAAAATTTTAAAAATAGGGCTGTGAGTATAGCTCAGTGATACAGTGCTTGCCTAGCAAGCAAGCGCAAGGCCCTAGGTTAAATTCTCAGCATTGCAAATAAATAAATAGATAGATAAAATTTAAAAATAAAAATCCCCAATTGTGGTCATTTCAAAAATAATCATTGAACTCATTGATGAAATTATAATGTAATTCATAAAGGAAACAATTCAATTGTCTAAGAGCCTTCCAAGGAAGCAACACTTGTAAAGAATGGTATGTCTGTGTCTATGTTAGTGGCAAGTTAAGCTGCAATAGAAACGAGTGAGCTAACTTTGTTGCAAATGAGTTACCTACAGATGAAATATACCTCTTTCTTACTAGCTTGGGGAAGAGATCAGCCTGCTTGCTAAGGAGAATAAATTGTTAGTGCTTGAGAAGTGGGGAAAACTCTGAAGGGTCCTGAATTCCCAATGCTTATCTGGTGCTTTGTGTATGTTTTGTTAAATTTAACTTTGTACTTTAAAACAGAAAACTTCCCCTTTAATAACTTGATACAGTTGACATTCTACTTAGTATTACACATATAATAAAATGATCTCAGGGGCTGGGGCTGGGGATCACTGGTAGTCAACTTCTCTGGCATGTGTGAGGTACTGAGTTCAGTTTTCAGTAGCACATATAAATAAATAAAACAAAGGTCTATAAACAACTAAAAATAAATTAAAAAAAGGAAGAAAGTGATTTTAGTCCTGACATTCTGCCACAGAATGCAAACACAATTGAAAAAATGATAAGAGAGTTCTTGAGCCTATTAAGGAAAATAGAATGAGCAATAATGCAAGCATGAAATGAGACAAAAGGAGATTCTCTTTTCTTTTAACACAGTTGATTTCTTGATATACTGATTTGCTAATCCCTGCTGCTGCTTCTATGTAAGAGAACATTAGTCATCTTGACCCATTGGCTTTAATGATTTTGGTAATTGTCAATTCCATTTGCATTTTCCTTTTGGAGGGGGGACCAGAGACTGAACTCAGGGGCACGTGGCCTATTTCCAGCCCTAGTGTATTTTATTTAGAAACAATGTCTCACTGAATTGCTTAGCACCTCACTTTTGCTGAGGCTGGCTTTGAACTTGCAATCCTGCTGCCTCAGACCCCTGAGCTGCTGCGATTACACCACACCCAGCTGCATCTTCCTTCTGAACATGCAATTGCGCTCCAAGGATAGAGGAATTTTGCTGCAGTGTCTGAAATTGAGCAGAAAAAAAGATTTATCTCATTGAAAACACTTGGGTAAACAGGGGAGAGAACAAAGAGTGTGCTAGTAACACTGGTCCCTGCTGCATGTCTGCATGTACTCTGGATGAGATTCATGGCTTATCAACAGCCATAGCTACTGTCTGTCATTGTTGCTGCTTCTTTCTCTTGGTCCCCTGGGTACCAAAACAACTTAACTGAGATGGAGTCCCTAGAAAGAAAACGTTTATTTTTCTGTTTTCCCCAAATTGTTGGCCAGGCTGTATTGCTCCAATGCTAGTCTTCCATACATCACAACTGTCTGTTTGTCCTTGGACAGCTCCTTAAAGTACAGTGGACATACTATTAGGCATATTGACTGAAATGATGAGAAATAAAATGCATCCATTAAATTACAATACATAAAATATTTCCTTATAAACTCACGATACCTGAAATTAGCAAGTGTATGGCTTATCTCAATTAATTTACCCCTAAAACTCTTCAAGAGCTTGAGGATGAAGGTGGCAGGTGATTTAAGTTGAAGACAGAACTTAGCTCTTAGCTGAGGTGCTCTGAGCTCCTCCCCTTGGTTTGAGTGTGGTGCTGAAATCCCAGTGCCAAGAGTGAATGGGTTGTCGTCTCATTATGGTCCTCTTATTTTGTGATTGTGTCTTGTCAACTGTCATTTTCTTCTTCCTGTGTCTCCCATTGCATCTGTTTTGTGCTTTTCCTGTGTCATTTTGCCTTTAGGGTAATTTTGGTTGTTTATCTTGGCTCTCAGCTACTATTAAGATTAAGTTCCTTGACAGTCAATAATTTATTACTCAGGCTGGGGCTGGAGCTCAGTGGCAGAAAACTTGCCTAGCCTGTGTGAAACACTGGGTTTGATCCTCAGCACAACATAAAAATAAATGTATGCTATCCATCTATAACTTTAAAAATTTTTAAATTATCACTCATATTTGTCTCTCTTACAACATATCAAAGCTCTGTGCACATACACATTTACTGAGTATTTATTGACTCAATAATGGCAACTGATTGAATTATTAACTTACAGATTCTTACAGGGCCTGGTCTGCAATGGTCTGGAAGAGTTACCTGGTAGATGCTTACCAAGGATGTTTATTGTATCCTTTTAAAAATTGTGTAGAATATAATTTTGTAAGCAAATTCCTTTTTAAAAAAAACTTAATGTATTTTTTTAGTTGGTGATGTGTTGGGGTTTAAGTGTTCAGAGTTTAGCTCCCTCAGCCTGACACTTTGCAAGAAGCTGTAACTGTGATTTAGGCCAGCTGAGGCACACCTCGCTAGGAGGAGGAAAAGTTCTCTTCCCCTTATCGCAAGACACAAGCTTCTGCATGGTTTGGCCTAGAGGAAGAAGCTTCCTGCATACTGGACCTGGGAACAGTACATTCGGGGATTTGATAATGTCTACAAAGAACTTTGGGAGGGTACTTATCAAATGAACAGGAACAATCTGAATTTAGCTCTGTGTACCTGCTGAGACATGATATTTGGGCAAATGTAGATGAAATGTTACTGAAGAATTGCTTGCTTTGTTAGAAAAAGAATATAAAAGAAACTTGCAAATAAACCTCAGCATGCAGTTGCAATTGCTGCCTTGGCTCTGCATCCCCTGTGTCCCGGTGATTTCGCGACCCTTACCCAGGGACCCAAATGCACTAGACGTTCACAGTGATGAAACTTTATTTTATCTTATATGTGGTGCTAAGAATCAAACCCAGTTCCTCACACCTTCTAAGAAAGTGCTGTATATCTGATACACAACCCCAGCCCAGCCCTGCCTTTTGTTTTAATTGATGATGTTTACATTCATAGCAAGTTTTACTTTTTTTTTTCTTTTGGTGGTGCTAGGGATTGAACGCAGGGCCTTGTGCAAGTGAAGCAGGCAGTCTACCAACTGACCTATATACTCAGGCCCATAGAATGATTTTTAAAAAGCTGTATTTATCCATCAAATCTACCTTATTTTATTTGTTGCCATACTGAGGATTGAATTATGGTCTGGCACATGCTAGGAAACACTCTTCCACTGAGTTGCATCTTCAACCCTACTTCATTCTTTGGACAAAGAACTTGTATATAAGGATATTTTAGAATTTTTAAAATGACCAAGCACATCCCAAGATACTTATTATCTGAATAGAATTTATTGTCTGTAGAAGACTTGGAACTTCAAGTTTCATTGAAAAGAAATACTGATGAAGTCTAAATCAATCACAGTAAGACAAAAATGAAGGTAAGTTTGTCACATGGAGTCATTAGGATGGTTTTAAACTAGCCCTTTTTTCCTTTTTTCTCTTTTTGAAAATGATGTTCAGTTAACCTATATAGCCTTTTACATAGATAAACTAAAAGCACATTGTAAAAGCTATACCTTTAGTCATTAACTACTGAAATCAAACTCTGATAGCTTTTAAAAATATATTTTTAGTTATACATGGACACAGTATATTTATTGTATTTATATATTTCCTGTGTGGTGCTGAGGATTGAACCCTGTGTTCCACATGTGCGAGGGAAGCCCTCTGCCACTGAGCATAACACCAGCCCTCAAACTCTGCTAGTTTTTATTGTTCCTATCTGTAAGCCCTTACTCGACTGGGTCACCATATCCCTCTGTTGGAAAAAAAAAAAGGTGTTAGGAAGAGGAAAGAAAGAAGGAATGTGACAGCTCATGCTGAGAAGGACCCCTTCTGTCCATTCACCTGTCCATTTAGAGCACAGGTAACTCTAAAATATGTCCTAGACCACCTGGATTATTTTTACCTATGATACCCAATTATAAAGAGACCCATCCAACCGTGTCAGGCTAAAATCAAATAAAATAAACCAAATGAGAACATTTGGAAAATTACACAAAAAAAGTTAATAAAACGGTAGAGATCATCCAGTCATATTTGAATTAAATTCTATAGTCATATAATATATTAAATAAGAAGTATTGGGTCTCTGATTACCATGTGTTTCTGACATTATCTAGATCTTGGGGCCAGATATGAGTGCTCAAATGATCTGGCGCTGTGCACTGCTGTATGTGAAATGCAAATATTTCTAACAAATATATCACGGAATGTATCCAATTCAGCTACTTACAGTGGAATTTGAATTATGGAATTATCAAAGAAATAATCAATTTCTTTGTTATTAAAAAGGACTGAGTTGTACAAAATAAGTGTATTGTCTATTATTTATGACTCAAGTCTAAGATATTTTTGGAAAATGAATAAAATCTTTATGTAACTATTAATCTGACATCTGGTGTTTTACAATACCAAATAAGAAAGTGTTGACATTTTATAATTTGTTGCTGACACAAACCCATAAAATGAAATGTCATCCTCTAATTATTTATTGATACCAACCTATCACAATTCCTACACTAACTTGGAAATGTGCTGTATTTAATTTTCCGGTACCATCAATCTCCCCGCAGCATAACTCAGGTGACTCAGCATAATCTTCAGATTAAACAGTGCCTCCTGTCACTCTATAAACACTCTATGTTCCAATAAGGTTGAAAAATGTGTGAATAAGTTCAGTTGCAATCACTAAGACAGGCTTCTGATTAAGGGCTGTTAGAGTAACCACCATCCTTTGAAATGAGGAAAATTTTTATTCTATAAGTTTACATTTGGAATAACTAAATGGTGAAGAAAACTCACTCTTCATTAAAGTTGGCAAACATGAGAAATGGCTGATATAACCACTTCCTAATTTATTCATTTGTTTAATTCTTTTTTTGGTACCAGGAATTGAACCCAGGGGTGCTTAACAATTGAATCACCTCCCTAGCCTTTTCTCACTGAGTTACTTAGAGCCCTGCTAAATTGCTGAGGCTGGCTTTGAACTCACATTCCTCCTGCCTCAGCCTTCTGAGCCATTGGGATTACATACATGTGCCATGGCATCTGGATATTCATGGCATCTTGTTTATTCTTCACAAAATATTGATACTACTGTGTGCCACCCACTTGCCAACTGCAGATACCAAAGTACAAAGTAGAAATGGTCTCTGCTTCAAGGAATTTGCATTGGAATTAAGTCAGTCATGTGTTGCCACATGCACTTTTTAAAATTTTTTTGATCTTTTTATTTTTTATTTGTTCTTTTTAGTTATACATGAGAGTAGAATGTATTTTGACATATTATACATATGTGAAGTATAACAACTCATTCTATGATTGTACATAATGTAGAGTTACACTGGTCATGTGTTCATATAAGAACATATGAAAGGTATGTCTAATTAATTCTACTATCTTTCCCATTCCCATCCCTCCTCTCTTTCCCCCATTCTTCCCTGTCCAGTGCAATAAACTTCCAGCCCTTCCCTCATTCTCCCACTTATTGTGAGTCAGCACCCACATATCAGAGACAACATTTGGCATTTGGTTTTTGGAATTGGTTTATTTCCGTTAGCATTCTACAGAGCCATCCATTTACTGTCAAATGCCATAATTTCATTCTTTGTGGCTGAGTAATATTACATTGTGTATATATACCACATTTTCTTTATTCATTTATCCGTTTTTACTTTCTTTGTTCTAATTAGCTATACTTGACAGTAGAACACATTTTGACACATCATACATTAAGGGAGAACTCCTCCCTCTTCTCGTTGTACACAATATAGAATCACACTGGTAATGTAATTGTATATGCACACAAGGCAATAATGTCAATTCATTCTACTACCATTTCTACTCCCATATTCCCTCTTCTCCCTTCACTATCCTCTGTCTAACCTCAATTACATCTGTTCTTCCCTAGCCCCCACCCCCTTATTGTGAATTAGCATCCACATATCAGAGAAAACATTTGGCTTTTTTTTTTTTTAAACTGGCTTATTTCCCTTAGCATGATAGTCTACAGAGCCACCCATTTACTGGCAAATGCCATAATTTTATTCTTCTTTAAGTCTCAGTAATATTCTACTGTGTATATATACCAAATTTTCTTTATCCATTCATCTCTTGAAGGACATCTAGGTTGGTTCCTCAGTTTGGCTATTGTGAATTGAGCTGTTATAAACATTGATGTGGCTGTATTATTGTAGCATACTGATTTTAAGTATTTTGGATATATAATGAGGAGTAGAATAGATGGGTTAAATGGTGGTTTCATTTTAAGTTTTCTGAGAAATCTCCATACTGCCTTGCATTATGGTTCCACCAATTTGCATTCCCACCAGCAATGTATGAGTGTACCTTTTCCCCTACATCCTCACCATTATTTATTATTGCTTTTATTCTTAATAATTGTCATTCTGACTGGAGTGAGATGAAATCTTAGTTTTGATTTGCATTTCTCTAACTGCTACTGATAGTGAACTCTTTTTCTTATATTTTTTGATCGATTGTTTTTTTTCTTCTGTGAATCATCTGGTTCCATTTCTTAGCCCATTTGTTGATTAGGTTTTTTGTGTGTGTGGGTTTTTTTTTTTTTTTGATGTTAAGCTTTTTGAATTCTTTATATATCCTGGTGATTTATGTTCTATCTGAGGTGCATGTGGTAAAGATTTTCTTTAATTCTGTGGGCTTTCTATTCATGTTATTGATTGTTTCCTTTGCCAAGAGGAAGCTTTTTTAGTTTGAATCCATCACATTTATTAATTCTTGATTTTACTTCTTAACACTTTAGAAGTCTTGTTAAGGAAGTCAGTTTCTAAGTCAACAAGGTGAAGAGTTCTGCCTACTTTTTCTTCTAGTAGGTTCAGGGTCTAATAGAAATAGAAAATAAAATAAAAATTTAAAGACATCAACAAATTTCTGGAGACATATGACCTATTCAAATTTAATCAGGAGGACATATCCAATTTAAACAGATCAGTTTCAAGCAGTGAAATAGAATATGCCATCAAAAGCCTACCAACCAAGAAAATCCCAGGACCAGATGGATTCTCAACTGAGTTCTACAAGATCTTCAAAAAAGAATTAATACCAATACTCCTCAAGTTATTCCATGAAACAGAAAAAGAAAAACCCCTCCAAACTCATTTTAGATGAGGCTAATATCACCCTATACCAAAACCAGACAAAGGCACATGGAGGAAAGAAAACTTCTGTCCAATATCCCTGATGGATATAGATGCAAAAATTCTCAGTAAAATTCTGGCAAATTGCATACAAAAACATTAAAGAGATAGTGCATCACAATCAAGTGGGGTTTACCTCAGGGATTCAAGGTTGGTTCAACATACAGATATCAATAAATGAGACGTTGTGTTTGCCGAGAACTAAAAAATTAATATTAAAAATTCTCTCTCTCTCTCACTCCCTCTCCTCTTTCACTCTCTCTTTAAAAAAAAACAGATATCAATAAATTTTATTCATCACATCAACAGACTTAAAGACAAGAATCATATGATCATTTCAATGGATTCAGACAAAGCATTTGACAAAATACAGTACGTCTTCATTTTCAAAACACTAGAAAAACTAGGGACAGTAGGAACATACTTCAACTTTGTAAAAGCTATATATGCTAAACCCAAGACCTGCATCATTCTAAATGGAAAAAAATTGAAAACATTTTCTCTAAAAAACCAGAACAAGGGGCTGGGATTGTGGCTAAGTGGTAGAGCACTCGTCTTGCACATGTTAGGCACTGGGTTCAATCCTCAACACCATATAAAAATAAATAAATAAAAAAAGATATTGTGTCCAACTACAACTTTAAAAAATGTTTAAAAATAAAACTAGAACAATACAAGAATGCCTTTTTTTTATCACTTCTCTTCAACATAGTCCAGGAAACTAGCCAGAGCAATTAGATGAAAGAAATTAAAGAGATATGAATAGGAAAAGAAGAACTCACTATCCCTATTTACCAATGACATGATTCTATATTTAGAAGACACAAAAAATTCCACCAGAAAATCTGTAGAACTCATAAATGAATTCAGCAATGTAAGAGGATAAAAAATTAACACCCATAATATATTAGTGATGAATCCACTCAAGGAGAAATTAGGAAAACTACCCCATTTGCAATAGACTCACAAAAAAATATTTGGGAATCAATCCAACTAAATAGGTGAAAGACCTCTTCAGTGAAAACTATATAACTCTAAAGAAAGAAATTGAAGAAGACCTTAGAAGAAGGAAAGATCTCCCATTTTTGAATAGGCAGAACTAGTATAGTCAAAATGACTATATTACCAAAAGTGTTATACAGATTTAATGCAATTCCTATTAAAATCCCAATGAAATTCTTCATAGAAGTAGAAAAAGCAATCATGAAATTTATTTGGAAATATAAGGGACCCAGAAGAGCCAAAGCAATTCTTAGCAAGAAGAGTGAAGCAGGAGGCATCACAATATTAGACCTTAAACTATACTACAAATCCATAGTAACAAAAACAGCATGGTATTGGCACCATAACAGACATGTAGGCCAATGGTACAGAATAGAAGACACAGAAACAAACCCACATGAGCACAGTTATTTCATACTAGACACATTCACCAAAAACATTTGTGGAGAAAAGATAGTCTCTTCAACAAATGGTTCTGGGAAAACTGGAAATTCATATGTAACAAAATGAAATTAAATCATTATACTCTATTTTTGGATAGCTTTAAGAACCTGGATGCCATTTAGGGTTTATAGTTAATTTAGGGTTTGGGTGTCTCTTCATCTACAGTTTGATTAATATGAGTAATTCAATTTAATATTTGATGAACCCATCTCAAATGCAAGGCAGTTTATGTACAAAGCTCAACTCATTCTTCTGTGGAAGGGCATCTAGGTTGGTTTCATGTCTTAGCTATCGTGAATTGAGCTTCTATGAATATTGAGCCTCATGCACTCTTGGAAAGAACCATTGTCCAAGGGTTTTCTTGTATTCAACCACACTTCAGCTTGAATCCATTTATTTATTGATTCTTGATTAATTTCATGTTCTTTAGGAGTCTTGTCAACAGAGTGTAGTTTTTAAGAATGGGTTTTATGAATAAGTTTGTCCAATGAGCTAGGAATGGAATACAAGACAAATGAGTTCTAGGGGGCAGTGGAAAAAAAATAGAAAAAGTCTTAATTTATTACATAAGAAAAAAAAGTTTAATAATACATTTGGAGAGGTAGCATAGTGGAGAGATAATGAGTTTGGAGCCAGACAGCCTGAGTTCAAATCCCAACACTGCTACTCCTGAGCTGGGAGACCTTGTCGAAGTTACTTAATGTTCTACCCCTCAGTTTTCTCAACTTTCTTCATCTCCAAGTGGTGGGAAATAGTGAGGCTTGCTATTTATAAAGAACTCAATATAGCACCTGTTTCCTAAGAAGTTCTCAATTTACGAAAGCCATTGCTTTTCTTCCCCAGGTCTATTTAGGTAAAGTTTTCTTACATGGGTCTCTCATTCAGGTCTGTGGTACACAACATACTAAACTTATCCAAACTTGCTGTCCTTCTACTTTGACCAATGGTGCAGGAATGGGGAAGTCTCCTGGAGAAAGTCCCCTAGGATGTCATGTATGGTGCTCACCCTAAGGGCAGATTTTGTGGAAGTTAAATTTACCTTTTGATAATACACTCATGTTACTCTATTTTTGGATAGCTTTAAGAACCTGGATGCCATTTAGGGTTTATAGTTAATTTAGGGTTTGGGTGTCTCTTCATCTACAGTTTGATTAATATGAGTAATTCAATTAAATATTTGATGAACCCATCTCAAATGCAAGGCAGTTTATGTACAAAGTTCTGTAAAAATGACTAAAAAACAGTTCTCAGTCTTGGGTTCGACAAGGTAGTCTATTTAACAGATTGCTAACTACATCTATTGACATTCTTACGTGAAATAGGGGAGGAAAGAATCATTTATACAAGATGATCACATTGTCGTGAATTTCTTCCAAGTGTCTCTTATCAACTGCTTCTAGCGTCATAACATAATTCTAAACATTCATCTCTGAGGTTTACTTCACTACATGTATCCCTGGTAAACTGAGAAATTGATTAAATATGATCAAAGATAATTCTGATTGTCAACAAAAGAAAGGAAGGTTGTTTTTAATGCAAAAATAAAAAGACAGTTTCATAAAATAGAATGTGCTGTTTTTCCCCAACTCACAAGGATATAGAGCCATAAAAGGAAGAAAATTTTAAAAACAGTGGGTTTGATCCTCAGCACCACATAAAAATAAATAAACAAAATAAAGATACTGTGCCCATGTAAAACTAAAAGGTATTAATTTAAAAAAGGGGGGCTGGGTATGTGGCTCAAGCAGTATCATGCTCACCTGACATGCACAGGGCACTGGGTTCGATCCTCAGCACCACATAAAAAATAAAATAAAGATATTGTGTCCATTGAACACTGAAAAATAAATATTTAAAAAATTCTCTCTCTCTCTTTCTCTCTCTCTCTCTCTCTTTAAAAAAAAGAAAAGAAAAAAGAGCTGACATTACAATGGGGAGTTTCAGCAGGTGGTGTTGAAAGTAGAAGTGGATGGAGAGATTAAGGTAAGCAAATGAACTTCCTGTCATCTCTCAGTGAGAAGCTGGTCAGAAGCAGCCCTGGGCACTGGGGATGTGGCTCAGTGGTAGAGGGATCCTAGCATCCACGAGGCCCTGGATTTGAACACCAGTACGGCAAAAAAAAAAAAAAAAAAGAAAGAAGAAAGAAAGGAAGGAAGGAAGAATAGCAGCCCTGGAAGGACAAGTTGCACATGCAGTGCTTTGCAAAACTGTCCAGGACAAATTTTTGCCCCTAGAAATTCTACTGCAATCAACAGATGGAGTATACGGCAGGTTTTTTCAACCCTAATTGTATATTGGCCTCTTCAGACCAATTTTTGGTGGGTCAGGGCCAAGATACCATCAATTCTTTTGAATGTTTCTAGTGTCCAGCCAGGATGAGAATTCTGGTCTTGTAAATGTGGATTTTCCACAACAATTCTTACAGTGGGAGTTTGTATTGTCTTTGATGGCAAGTTGCTAAATTATAACTGAATAGAGTTTATTTTTCTAAACTTTTGTGGTTTTGTCTTCAGTTATCATTATTTTGTTTTTGCTTTTGAGATGGAATCTCACTTCATATTGGTCCTGAATTTGTGATTCTTCTGTCTCAACCTCCCAGTTCCTGGGAGGTTGAGACAGAGGCCTTGCTGGTGTTCAGATGAAGTGGATTTGGCTTTTGCAACTGAAATAAGAAAAAACAACATAAAAAGAAAAAAATAAATTTAATTGTAGTTTGACCCAAACTGAGAAGGCAGCTAGTCTTCCTTCTCTCATCCTACACTAGTGTTGCAATTTATAGGAACAAAAGGCAGGAATATACATATGCAGATTTAGCCAGGCTGCACTACTCCAAGATATGTTACAATTCCAGTTTCCAGCCCATTATCCAGACCTAGGATGGGGCCCCAACAAAGAAGAAGGTCTAAAGATAAAGAGATGTCAAGAGACCTTCAGAGAAAGTTTAAAAAAAAAATAGAAAAAAGAGAACAAAACACACTGTCTGTGCCCAAGAGTTAGAAGGAATCAGAGCCAGCTTTGAGCCCTAGCCAAAGCCCAGCACATCTGCAGACAAACAGAGCTGAAATAAGCCTCCCACTACTCTAGCATCTCCCTCTCACACCCTCCATAGCCCTGAACATTTCTCTCGGCCCCACATCTGCCTACAGCCTCTCTGCCCTATGAAACTGGCAGCAATAATCAAAAAAAGATGTGCCCTACTGACTCAGAGCTAAATGTCCAGGCCACCTCCACTGCTGCCCATCTCCCTGCCCAGAGGTGCCTGGGGAAGGAGGGGCACATAAAAGTGTAACTGTTTGTCTATTGTCATCCATTTGGATGTAGCAATCTGAGCTGTTGAACTCTCCATATATTTATTTTTCCTCAGACAGTTTCCAAACTCCCAGGACCCAATTTGCAAAGTGCACCTCAAACTCTAATGCAAAAAGGAATCACTAGCCCATACTTTAAAAAGAGATTCTGATTCAGTAGGTGGAAGTGCAGTTTTAACCAGCCCTCCCACAGAAAGGAACCACACCACACAGTGCTAATAGGTTAAAAACCACAGCCAACATGACCTGGGCCTACAGGGCAAAGCCTTTTCTATTTTCTTTTCACAAATCAGATCCTGGTGTTTGCAGCTGCAGCACACCACCCGCCATTATAAAAAAGGGAAGAGAAGATCTTTGCTTCATGAGGTATGAAGAGCTGTGATTTCTATGTGCCATTAGGCAGGGAAGTATAAACAAAACTCTGAGCTCTCGCTTTCTGTTTTGGATCAGTTAGAAACAATTGTCATTGGTACCCTGGTGTTCCAACATCTTCCCTTTCAATATTTTGAATATACTTGGGGGTTTTGATGGCATTGGAAAATAAAGTTTTATTTTAGGCAATGAAAACTTATGTCTGCGCAACATCATTTTAATATCAGTTGCCTTTAGTGATTAAAAGATGCCCTTTATGATTTATCACTATCTCCTACTTTATCTTTGGCTTTAGATATCTTTCTCTATTTTTTAAAACACCTTATAATAAACCTAGAACAGTAAATAGGAATGGGAGATCAAGAGTCTTTTCACATCTAATGGCAGGAAAAGAGTAGAGTCTATTTATCCAAATGCATTCAATTGTAAAATCAAAATTAAGTCCCTTTATTCATTGATAAAAAGGGAAAAGAAAGTTTATTGCTTTGCTAGCAAAGGAGAAACACAGGGGTCTCCTTTCCCAAAGGCTGTGGTTCTGCCCATTAGCAGGATCAGAGAGCTTTTATAGAGGTGATTCAGAGAAAATGAGATTAGGGAGAAAAGATCAGGAAGGTGAAGATCAGGGAAAAAAAGGATAGGAAAAAGACTAGGAATAAGATCAGGGAGAAAAAGGTTGGAGAAAAAAAAATGTAAGTTTCAAAGCCCCAAGGGATATAGTGAAAGCATCAAATGATCCCCTGTTACATTTTCCCATTGTCAATTTATAGCCTCCATTTCTATGGAAAGTGGGCAATGACATCTCCAAGCTATTTTCTGCCTAAAGGGGCAAAGTCCTTGTTCTCTATTTGGTGGGGCATGGACAGTTAAGGGCATTCAGCGTCAGAACAGTCCAGAGCTCCACAGTGGCAAATGGAAGGTGACTGGACAGGGCATACATAGAGCAGGGATGCAGTCACCTTGGATCCTCAGCATGGAAGTAAGTTTTTTCATTCTTGAAAGGGTCTCTTTTGTCATGTTCCAACCTCTGCCTTTCATAATGGCCTTCTAGTTTTTCACTCTAAAAAATAAAACAAGATGAATGAGGAAATCTCAATTTTCCATAACAAATTATGTATTTTCAATGATAGGTGTGGTGTGAACTCATTTAAGGGATTCTGAAAGATAGGGATAGGATTGTAGCCAGGGCCCAAGGAAAAAGCTAGTGCTGGTAACAGGGAATAGGAAGGCAAAAGTCAGGTCAGAACCTAGAGGCAAATGGACAAAAAAGGATCTTCTGTTTCCCCATTCACTGAGGGTTTTGCTCCCCTACTTAACAATTAACTGAATAAATTCATGAAATGATGACTTATTTTTTTCTCTATTTGAAGAGGAGATAGAATGTCATTGAGAAATATTCCCTCATAATCCATAAAACTAATTAAGACAAATATTATATATATATATATATATATATATATATATATAATTATTATTATTATAGAACAAATAATGTTTGTTGAATTTGCAAAACTTCTTAAATGTCTAGAAAGAAAAGGCACAGAAAGGAAACTGTCCCTGTGCCAAGGCATATTCCAGGCTCAAGATCTGGTCACCACTCCACCCTGTGCCTTTCCAACCCAACCCAGGATTGTGTGAATCTGCTTGGCTCCTGAGTGGGGACAGCAGCACAGAACAATGGATCAGAAACAGAAATGTGTTTCAGAGACCAAGAAAGCAAGAGCAGGCTGTGGGAAAGCCTCTGGGGACACATATGGCATCCATTAGGTTCTTCTTCCCTTCTGTTCTTTTGTATCTCCTAATCTACTGGGACAAGAACCTCATCTGCAGCAGCTTGGGGCTGCCAAGACCAGATAGGTGCTTAGACAGAAGTCTTTAATCCTATCCATGTGAAAGTCATTTCTGTGCTTTTAAGAATTCTGCTCATCAGCCCCAGTAAACTAGATTGGGATCTGGTCTCCTGAAGGCTTTTCAAGCTGGGGAATTATTCCCTAACCCTGTTCTCTTTCTAGGTGGTGCTCTAGGGTTGTAGAATTCTGTGCCTGCTCCTAAAGGAGAGAGAATAATGGATTTTATTCATCTTTGCTTATGTAATGCCTTTAAAATTGATTTACTTATTGGCACATATTAAAAAGTACATATTGGGGAGGGATTAATGTAATAATTCCATATATACATATGGAGTGTAATGTCACATCCATCCACTCTTATTCTACTTCTCTTGACGCCTTCCCAGTCCCTAATAATTCCTATTCTACATTAAAGTAATGCTTTTTTATAAAAAAAAATTCCACATTTGAGAAGGAATATGACATACTTATAGCTATTTTCATAACACCTGGCAAAAGGTAAGCACTCTGTATATGCTTAAGTTAATACTAATGCAGAGTTTTTGACATTGAAAGTAAAAGGATAATTAATCCCTGTAGACTGTAGTCCTATAAGATGGTAAATATATGTACTTCTGACAATTTTAAAGTGAATCCGATAGCAAGGCAACAGTGTGCCATGCATGTAATCCCATCCACTCAGGAGACTGAGATGGAAGAATTTCAAGTTTTAGGACAACCTGAGAAATTTAGTAAGAGCCTTTCTCAAATAAATAAATAAATAAATAAATAAATAAATATAAAGTGGATCTGGTACAAGAACGTGAAAAATTCTCTTACATTTGAGAGATGTTTAAAGGGCCACAGTCATGCATTTGTCCTTCATTGGGGTTATGTTTTTAGCATAATAGTACCAATCACGTAAGAATAAATATAATTTTAAAAGAGTTATTAGTCGTATTATGTCTCAGGAACTGTCACTTTGTTTACATTTTCATTTATCTTTTTCAGTACTGGGAATTGAAGCTGAATCACTTTAGAACAGAGATACATCCCCAGCCTTTGTTATCATTCTGAGACAGGATCTCCTTCAGTTACTCAGCCAGGCCTCAAACTTTCACTCTTTTCGTGTTAGCTTCTCTAGTAGCTAAGATTACAGGTGTATGAGACAACTGTGCCTGACTGACCTCTATGATTTCTTAATATCTACAATCTGCTTTTTGAAATTAACAATTTGGTTCTCACTCTGAGGTTAATCAATCACCACCACCTGTGGCTTGGAAAATTTAAATGACACTTAAATCTGTTATAAGTTGAGACAAGAATTCGAATCTGAAATGAATTTAGTTATTTGATATTTAAGCTATAGCTTTCCTTCCCTCCCTTTCCTTCCCTCCCACCACCTCTCTCTTCTGCTTAGTCCTTTTGATATAGAAATTCATCTGTACAGAAACACAACAGGCAGCTGAGAATTCCAGTGAAGACTGGAGAATTGATCTCCATCTTCTTTCAAACATTCCTCCCCAAGAGGTCCTAAATTTCATTCTCAGCTACAGCATAGCCTGTGGTTTGATTTGAAATAATGAATTAAGCCTTTGTAGAAGAAAAAGGTTCATGCCCTGAAGAAATGCTATGTGACATAGAATATCACATATGTAAAGAAAACAGAGAGACTGACATTTCATAATAAGTAAGCCTTTGTAAAATATTTTAACCTTAATCTAATTAATAACTGATACCATTTTGATTTATTATAAGTGCATTCAAGATGATTTCTTTCCTTTTTTGTTTTGCTTTTTTCATTTGTTCTTCTTAGATATACAGGATAGTCGAGTGAAAATGATTGCTTTTCTACTGAAGTTCATCAGACCCAGCCTTCTGAAGCAACTTGCCTCCAAGAGTACCATCATCATCCAACATAATGAACTCTACGTTAAGACTGTGAAAGAGAGCCATATATAAGCATCTGAATGCTTAGCATCCACTCAAATCCTTTGCCACTTCTCTCAGCCCTAACACTGTTTCTCCTGCTCTAGAGGCCAAAATCATCATGGACCATTTACTCCTGTGTGAAGCAGGCTCTGGATCCTGCAGAGATGACACTGAGATCCCAGTTACTTTTGACACTGAGCTCAGAAGATTCTAGGCCATGGCTACTCCCCTTCTATCCTAAGCTAGGAAGAACCCTGGTGGCACAGCCTACATTTCTACTGGGAACTTATATCTAGGCCATGGGGGCCACTACATTGGGCCTGCCCTTGACGTAGTCAGTTGCCTGCAGCCCAGATACTAAGAAACATGCCTAGTTCCTCCTGCCTGCCTCCCTGGAACTGTATGCCCATGACACACAAGAACTCAAATTCAGCTTCAGGAGAGTGCCATGCTGCAAAGCAACCATGAAGTCGCCTACCCTGGCAGCTTCTCTTGGTCACATTCATGTAGTCCTGGAGACAGGCTGCCCAGAAACATGCTGATCTTACCCCTGGCCCATGATCACTGAGTCCCAGGAGTACTGAGTGTTCAAACTGAGAGATTCTATTTATTCTCTTCTCTCAGACAAATATAAGATTTCTCTCTTACCATGTCTCTTTTTTTTACTTTCTAATAGGCAGTTGATATTGTTTTTAAAGGTTCTCCTAAATATTTGGTTCACTTGCTCAACAGTAGGCAGAATGAAGAGAGAATAGAGGATGGAGGGGTGCTGTAAGGGGTGGGGGACAAAGCTCTGATTCTGAGCTGTGCTTTCGACTTGATATCAGAGCCTTAGTAAAGGGCTCCTCTTGCTTTGGTGGGCAGAGGTATGGAAGGTATTCAGGGGAGAAATGCAAAGGAGCCCCAGCTGTTGACCTCAAACAAATCTATCCAAGTATAGAAAAGAATGTGTGGCAGGAGTTTCTTAGATGGGAAGTGTGTCTCCTTGAATAGTATTTTTATTCTGCATCTACTTAAGGAAGGGCCTAGAAATGTCCAGTTTCTAATCCATTCACACAGCTACCCCTGCCCAGCACAGCCTCTCCCAGAAACTGATCCCTTTCAGACTAATGTCACTCAGATATGATTTAATACCCACCCAAAAGAGGAGGTCTTAGAAGGCAAAACTTCTGCCTCTGGTTTCTGGATCCCTGTACTAATGTAATTAATATATATATAGAAAATGTAAAAATGTCTGTTTAGAAAATTTATTTTTTGATTGAAAATCTTATATGAAAGGAAAACTGTAAAATATCAAAATAAAAATTTGAAAGGGATTTTCTTTACCCATATTTTTGCTCAAATCAAAATGTAAAACTAACCTGATAAGAACATCCTAAAAGCAGAAAGATTTTAATACTTTTTATGGAGAAAATGTATATTTTATGAATGAAACCTAAATCCATTCTTTTGCAGTTGTTAAAAATAAAAGAAATTGTAAAAGACTTAAAGATAGGCACAGTTGTGTTCCTTTTGCCTTTAGGAACAGAAACCGAAAACCCTCAGTTTAAGCATAAGGAATAAAGATAGCTCAAAATCTGTTCAAAAAGCAAAGACATATTTAAGACTGAACATCAGATAATATCTCTCAAAAACACACAGCAACAGACTCATAAAGAGTAAATTTAAGAAATTAGAAAAAAAGTGGACCAGGAGGCCATCAATCCCAAAGCCCCAGCAAATGTCAGAATACAGGGTCACTCCAAGTGTTTGTGGGGAATGTGTGCATGCAGTAATACACAACACTATTGTTGGAAAGTAAATGCAATGTTCACCCTAAAAAACAATCTGGCAGTGCTCAGCAAAATTCCGGTAATATTCTTTTGAGGGAACAGTTATGTTGATGGGCACCTGCCCTAGATAAATTTTCCCACAGGTGCATAGGGACAATTATGTGTAGTGACAGAGGATAGCAGCAATATGAATATCCACTGCAGGCGAGTGAAAAGGTAGGGTGTGCTGAGGCACATCAGAGGCTACTATGTTTGAGTTCAAAGCCACAGATGAAATGTACATAAAAAGATCTTAGTAACTCACAAAGAAGGGCTTTGATTGTAGATTAGTAGTAGAGTTCTTGCCTGGCCTGTATGAGGCCCTGGGTTCACTTCCCAATGCTACCGCAAAAATAAATTAATAAATACATTTTTAAAAATGTTGAAATTCCTTCTTAATGAAATTAGATATGTCCCCTGAAGCTTTTTACATCAAGTGAAAATATAATCACCTGAAAAATGAATCACTCCTCTTCCTATAACTTGTCCAAGGTGATCTGTGAAAAAGGTTACTATTGTCTTGATGCACATAACCCTACAAAATCTTACAAATCTAGAGGTTCAAATCTTTGTGCTAACTTTTAAAACACAAAGAAACTGCCAACAATCAAGGGTATACATATCCAAAGGGCCACCAAGTGTCTGAAAAAAATGTCACTTTAAAGAAACAATGTGGTTTGGCATAGTGGTTTATGCCTATAATCCCACCAGCTCTAGAGACTGAGACAGGAGATTCCCATGTTCAAGATCATCCTCAGCAACTTTGTGAGGCTTTATGCAACTTAGTGAGACCTTGTCTCAAAATTGAAACTTTAAGAGGACCTGGAGATTAACTCAGTATTAAATACCCCTGGGTTCATTCATCATCCAAAAAAACAAAAACAAACAAAAAATGTTTGCAATTCCACTGTTAAAATGGTAGAGTTGATTGGAGTGTCTAGACCAAAGAGTCGGGCTGAATTAGGGTCTATAGATTTAAAAAAAAAAAAAAGTGCTCAATACTGGCAGACATTCTTAAATATGGAGAGAGTAATGTTGAACTTGAGGATTTAGATGTAGGGTTTTTTGGTCATTTAATGTATCCAAATGAGTAAAGAACCAAGATATACTGCCACACTTACAGAGCTCATGGCCAGATTAACCTGTACATGAACTCCCTTATCCCACTGAGATGATCCTTACTGAAAAAAATTGTTTTCCTAAACCAGAAGAAGAAAATGCACACACATGAACACAAACACATGCACAAAAAAAGAAAAACAAAACAACAACAAACAAACAATCAAACAAAAAAAGAAAGATGTCTCTAAATTGCTGAGACTGGTCTTAAACTTTAAATATTCCTTCTTTGTGTAATTAATTTGATAAAAAACTCTTCTTTTAGATGGACTGAGAATTCTCATAGTTTCTAATCTGATTGAATTTTTTATGATGATTAAAGCCATTCTTTTATTCACTATTTGTCTATTGATTTTAAGAAGGTGAGTCGGGGTGAGAAGATGTATAGGTGGATCTGGGGCAAGAAGGAGACAATTACCCAGCTCAGAGCTATGGGCTGAACCCAAGGGCATCTCTGGAGATATGAGGGTAGTGTGCTAGCAAAATGTGTAGTTGGCTGGCCGATTGCTGGTGTTTCTTCATAACTGAATGTGAGCTTCTTGAGCTCTGGAGAGAACCAGCATCAATAAGTGTCTTTTGAAAGGTCTCCAGTTACATTAACTAGGAAAGGAGACCAAATAAAATCTCTAGTTTTGGGCCTTCTGAGTTGACCACCAGGGAATCCAAGACATAAGCTTTAGGTCAGACATGTCCAGGCAGTTACAGATTCCTGCCCTGGTGGGCTCTGTCCAGTTGTGGGTATAAGTATGGCCTTAGGCCTTAGCCTAAGCAACTCCATTTTAACCCTCCAATTTGAAACCTGCAGTCTCACCAGGCATGCCTACATACAGAGCCCTCTAGTATGGCCCTCAAACCAAACTAGTCACTTCTCCCTACTCTGACAAGCTCAGAGTCGAGTCTCTTTCATGTTACCCTCATCCTGATCAGAGCAAAAAGCAAGAAAATCAGGGTGGCAATAACCAGACCAGATGTTTAACCCCAGAGCAAATGATGTCACTGAAAAACCCGGTGGCGGTTGATAGGGATTGAAAGGATGGTAAGAAGCCCCAAAACTTAGTATAAATGATAGGTCAAATAAACAGATATTCTGCCAGCTGAAACTGATGCACACAAGCCTGAGAGCTTGATGAGGACCTAGACTGACATCCCAACTCTTCTCTTCTGCCTGATCCTCACAGCATTGTTCTCACAGCTCTTGACTCTACAGCAGCTTCTTAACTCTAGTGAGAAAAACTTTTTCCTATGACTGCCTCCTCAGCCAGACATCAGTTCCACCCTGGGAGAAGCTTGCCTTGGTTCCTGATCTGACCTCCACAGTCAGAGTAAGTGTGCATCTGCTGGACTTAGAGCCCAAGGCTTGAGATGTTTGATTTGACACTTCAGCTTAGCATGCACAGGGAGTGTCTTTCATGTGCCTGTCATGATTAAGTGTGTTTTCAGTTCTTAGAATTAATCTAAAATTGTTTACTGTGAATTGATTATGTTTATTGCAGTGCCTAACATTAAGGATTCTCAGTTCCTTGATTAAGAACCTATAGAGTAAAATTGTATTGAGTGATATGAGTGAATAAAGCATTCAAAATGGTGGAAGCATATGGACATTATTTATTTCTCCCCCAGGACTGCAAAAATTCCACCTTTTACGCATCAAGACAGTGCGGTCACATGGCAAATGTCAGTTTGCTCAGGTTGCTTTAGCCAACTGTCATCAGCAGTGTGCTATGATGTGTACCAGTAGACCAAGCTACACAGGAGGCTCAGACTCAGAAGCCTTGCTTCAGCCCAGGACTTTTGAAGCCACCCTGAACAACACAGCAATATCCTGTAGCAAGAAAATGAAAATAAATTAGTATACACTGGGCTGAGCTTCAAGGGAAGTAAATGTATTCATTAGGATTGACATAAACTTTTAAGTTTTCCTGTTCCCTGAAACCCAGTAGGCTTTAGATTAAGGGGATTTGGATTTAGAGGGCTTAGGTGCTAGGTCTTCCTGAACAGTAGGATTAGACCTGTTTGTCTTGTGTTTCTCACCAGTTTAATTGTCCAAGGCATGGAATAGGAGTAGAGGATCAAAGAGGAGTGTTTTTGTGGTACAGATATAGAGAGAACATTCCATGTAATCACCCTCACTTCTAAAGACTTAAAGTCTAAATCAGCTTTTCATCCTCTCCCTCTTCTTGTTGATTTTTTTGAAACTTGAGAATAACTGGAGGATTAGGCTCCACAATAAAGAAAGGCAGGAAGCTAGGTGTAGTGGCCCAGTCCTGTAGTCCCAAGGACATAGAGTCTGAGGGAGGAGGGAAACAAGTTCAAAATAAGCCAGAGTAAATGAGCAAGTCCCTGTCTCAAAAAAAAAAAAAACAAAATTCTATGGAGGTAAGGGGTATAGGCCTTGTTGACCATGTGTGAAGCCCTTGTTTCAATCACCATCAACACCAAGGGGAAGAAAAAAAAAATGAGACATGGCTACATATACCATTGCACAAAATTTCCAGTCCTTAGGAGATTTTATATTTTATAAAAGTAGTTGTACAAAAGGCATCTTTTCATTTTTGAGGAAGTTTCATTTTTTTTTACACACACATACACACAAACACACACACACACACACACACACAAACACACACTGCCTAGCCAAATAATTAGAATTGTCATAATGTACTTTCCTTTGGTTAAATTTGCATAAAATAAAATTCAAACTCTCTAAAATTCTTTATACAACTTATGCTTTCAAAATTGATAATCATAGGAAGAAATAAATAGCATAGCACATGATAAAAAATAATGCTAGCAGAATAAATTAATAAAAAAGAAAAACTGACATTAAACTATTTTTTTTTTGGTACTTGGGAATGAACTTGGGACACCTTAACACTGGGTAACATCCTCCGCTGTTTTTTTTCTTTTAAGAGAGAGTCTCACTAAGTTTCTTATGGGCTGAGCTTTAAGGGAAGTAATGCCTTCATTAGGATGGACATGAACTTTTAAATTTTCCTGTTCCCTGAAATTCAGTAGGCTTTAGATTAAGGAAATTTGGATTTAGAGGGGTTTAGGTGCTAGGTCTTCCTGAACAGTAGGATTAGGCCTGTTTTTATTGTTTCTCCTCAGTTTAATTGTCCATGATATGAAATAGGAGTAGAGGATAAAAGAGGAGTTAGAGTGTTTTTGTGGTTCAGATATAGAGAAACATGCCATGTGATCACCCTCACTTTAAAGACTTAAAATCTAAATCAGCTTTTCATCCTCTCCCTCACCTTGTTGATTTGTTTGAAACTTGAGAACAACTGGAGTATTAGGCTCCATGATAAAGAAAGGCAGGAAGCTAGGTGTAGTGGCTCAATTTTGTAGTCCCAAGGACTAGAGTCTGAGGGAGGGGGGAAACAAGTTCAAGGTCAGCCACAGCAAATAAGCAAGTTCCTGTCTCAAAAAAAATTGAGATGGAGGTGAGGGTTAGAGGCCTTGTTGACCATGTGTGAATCCCTTGTTTCAATCACCCACACCATCAAGGGGAAAAAAAAAAAAAAAAAAAAAAAAAAAAACAATGAGGCATGACTACATATGCCACTGCCCAAAGTTTCT
The DNA here is from genome assembly GCF_052094955.1 of Ictidomys tridecemlineatus. Lineage (NCBI taxonomy): Eukaryota > Metazoa > Chordata > Mammalia > Rodentia > Sciuridae > Ictidomys > Ictidomys tridecemlineatus. The sequence continues at coordinate 25,979 of NW_027522565.1, read as the reverse complement.
AGACCTTGGGAGATTTTATATGTTAAAAAGTAGATGTACAGGGCTGGGGATGTGGCTCAAGCGGTGACACGCTCACCTAGCATGCGTGTGGCCCGAGTTCGATCCTCAGCACCACATACAAACGAAGATGTTGTGTCCGCCGAAAACTAAGAAAAAATAAATAAATGTTAAAATTCTCTCTCTCTGTCCCCCTCTCTCTCTCACTCTCTCTTAAAAAAAATAAATAAAAGTAGATGTACAAAAAAGGAAATCTTTTCATTTTTGAGGAAGTTTCATTGTTTTTACACACACACACACACACACACACACACACACACACAGAGCCTAGCAAAACAATTAGCTGTAATTTCCTTTGGTTAAATTTGCATAAAACAAAATTAGAACTCTCTAAAAGTCTTTATACAACTTTTGCTATCAATATTGATAATCATGGGAAGAAATACATAGCATAGCACATGATAAAAAATAATGCTAGCAGAATAAATTAATAGAAAAGAAAAATTGACATTAAATAGTTTTTTTTCTTCTTCTTGGTACTTGGGAATGAATCTGAAATACCTTTACTCTGGGTTTCATCCTCTGCTGTTTTTATCTTTTAAGAGAGAGTCACACTAAGTTGCTTGTGGCCTCATTAAATTACTGAGTCTATACTGGAACTTGTGATCCTCTTGCCTCAACCTTCTGAGTAGTATAAATGATGAAGTAGTAGAATTACAGACATATTAGGAATTGATAATGGTCAATTGCATAGAGGTAGTACACAAAGCTGGCTGATTTTCACAATCACTAACTCTATTTCAAAATCTTACATTGAAAGAAATTATGCTTTAAAAAAATATTTATTTTTTAGTTATAGTTGGACCTAATAACTTTATTTTTATTTATTTATTTATTTTTATGTGCTGCTGAGGATCTAACCCAGGGCTCGCATATGCTAGGGCAGTGCTCTATCACTGAGTCACAACCCAGCTCTTTTTTTAAAAATTTAAGACTCTCCTAAGAGATTGTTTTTATTTTCTATAAGGTATTGATTTCCTGAAATACAATCAAGAGTCTCATGACTTTGAATTGAAAATGATTCATGAAGAAATCTCTGTTTGAGAGAAAGAAGCCACAGTGTAGGTTTTATTCTAACAAATTTTTTCACAAAGATCCAGGGAGGAGTAGTTTTTATCATTAGGAGTCAATGAACACACACAAAAGCATAGACTTTTTCACAAAGTTTCATCTTAAACATGCAGGACCAAGTGAATTCTGCTTTGAAGTGGGTTTATAATTTGGCCACTCTAGATACAGAGCCCAACTGTTGCTAACACAAATCCCTAGGATACAAGGCAGGTCTTACCTACCCCCAAGAAAAAGTATCTAAGGCTTTATAATAATTTAGGGGCCTACAAAATTGTTTTCATTTTTTGTAAAACTGAAAGAAAACAATTAACTCTCATACCTAATATAACATCTGATACATAATATTAACATATTGTCTTAAAACCGTAGTGAAGGAATATGATTTTTAATTTACTGTATTGATTGGGTTTTCAGTGCAGGAATGAGTCTCTGAAGCTACAAGTGTGCCTGGGGCCAAGAGTCAGGGTGGGTTCCTGCAACAGGCAGAGGACCACAGGTTCTGTTTCAATTCCACAGCCTGAGGAAGGCTTAGCCTTTGACAAGTAGCACAGGGCGAGGCCAAGTCCTTTGGTCTGAGTTAGAAAATGTACCAGGAAGAGAAGGTATCTCCTGACTAGACCCCCACTTAATTGTACTATGACACCTTTATGTAACTAATCTTTAACTAACCTTAATTAATCTTTGTATGACTGAAAATTTTGTCTTTTAATAATCTTTAGTATCTTTTGTATCCATTTCAAAATTTAATAAGCTTCATTTGCATCCATTTTGCAGACTAAAATCTCAGTATATTTTTGTGGTTTTTGTGACTTTACAAATATTTGCTAAAAAAGTCATTACTTAAATTTTATTTCTTTAGAATAATTTTCAGGAAGACACAGAAAGAAATGAAAGTGAAAGATTGAAGGTCCTACATGAAATCTGTAAAATTGTGTAGCATCGTTATGTTGGTTTAGAGATTTAAAATATTCATGATTCCATGTCAATTGGAAGCCATGATTTCATCACATAAACATGTACATAGATTCAAAATCCTTAGTATTCTCTCCGTCTTGGACTTATAAAGACATTTAGTATGTCCTAGAACCTCTATACAATCTATTCCTTTTTGATTTCTAAGTGTTGCCTTCTTTCTAACTAAATGGATCATTTTTATCTTGTACTATGAAAAAAAACCACTTGTATTTCATAGAGTTTCTTGTTTCAGGAATGAATCTGTGGAATAAATTTTTAAAAATGGAATTCCTGTGTCAAAAAGTGTTTAAAATTGTTAGTACACATGGCTATGTTGCATATTCATGTATCCTACCAAACAACCAGTTTTGAAGAACGTATTTTTGCTAACTTTTTAACAACATGGTTATAATGAAAACTTTTTCTTTTGTTTTATAAAATAGGAATCAAATCCAGGGACTTATCCATGCTAGGCAAGTGCTCCAACACTGACCTACATCCCTAGACTACACGTTAAGAATAAAAATTCTTAGCACTTTTTTTCAAAAAGAGATAAAGTGAGAGAGAGAGAGAGAGAGACAGAGAGAGAGAGAGAGAGAGAGGAGAGAATTGTTTTTCTAATATATATATATATATATATATATATATATATATATATATTTAGTTTTCGGTGGACACAACAACTTTTATTTTATGTGGTGCTAAGGATCAAACCCAGTGCCCCGCACATGCCAGGCAAGCGTGCTACTGCTTGAGCCACATTTTCAGCCCCTTAGCACTTTTTAATATCTTATGTAAATGTGTGTTTCTTTTACTTTTCTTATGTCTAACATTAGTGAGGCTAGCCTTATCTTTCCTACTGAAGAAGCTTGTAGTATTATATATTTGTCTGAGGGAATATGAAAAGAGTTCTGTAATTTTGAGCATTATTGTAATTAATTTTGGGTGAATGTCATTGTTTATATCTAATTATCAATAATTAGTAGGTTGAAAAGCATTAAGTGTCCAGTTTTCATGTACTTTGTTTCCTCTTCACCTCATTCGTATCCATTTTTTCTTCCCTATTATTCATTCCAATTTGTTGTCTTGCTGAATCTTCAATTATGATTTCAAATCTTTGACCTCATAACATCTCTTTATTGTACCACTTAGCACCATAACAGTAAGGAACTCTGGATACCCAGTGTAATCTAAACTCTCCTTTCCAGATTTCAGGTTTATACCACCTCCAAGCCTTATTACTTTTCTGCTCTAGGAAAATCACTGATGTAATTTTAAAGCAAGAACATATCAGCAGTCAGAATTAGGTGAAATCTTGGTGGGGGGAGGACATCACTGAATAGAGCTCCAGATTGCTAGAAGATAATGTAGCAGAGGGCAAGATTCAGGAAGAAGAAACTACATAGAGGTCCAGGAATAAGCCAGTGTCTGGAGCTGCGTTGGCCATGGAAGTCACAGTAGTCATCCTGGAGCTTAGGATCCATCAAAATTGTGCACAGTATCTGAAAAAGAACGAAAGAAAGGTGGAAGGGAAGAAGGAAAGGAGAAAGATAGGGAGAGGAAGCCCTTATAGATGAAATAAGGGCGCCAAACTATGACTATATGGAAAGATATCTGGGTGAAATTTTATCCCAGGAGACCAATTCCAAGTGCAAATACAAACATAAATTTCAATCCAAGGGATTAGACTTCTATATCTGGACCTAAAAACCAATGAAATATCATCTCATGTGTTGATTCAAACCCAAGCTACTCCATTGTCTTATACACTACAGAGTGTAATGCTTCTGATGCAAATTGAAGGTATCCCTTGCTTTGAGAATTATTAAATAGATGCTATAATCATACAACTTATTGAATCCACTTTTTTCCCAGAGTTATATACTAAAGACATTAGCACATTTAGCAGAGCACAATCACTTGCCATATATTAATTAGAATCACTTTACATAATTGTCCTTTTTCAGTTATTTCACTGGAGCAAAAATTTAGCTCCCTTTTGATATTTTGTAAAATATCACTGAGAAACAGTACTCCAGTTCCCTGAATATTAAATTAATTGTAAAGATAAATTTTGCAATATGTGTCAGGGTAGTACAGGAGAAACTCTCAGTTACCTAGGAAGCTGAGGCACAAGAATTACAAATTCAAGAGAAGCTTCTGCAACTGCACTAGATCATGTGTCAAAATAAGAACAAAAAACTACTAAGGATGTATTTGTTATCTAAAAGTATTGTGGATGTATCTGATAAGGTTGTAAAAAGCAGAGTATGATTTCAAGTTGAAACTTTTAAAACCCAAGAAGGCCAGCTTTAGTAGAGTACCTTGGAAGTCCCCTGGAAGCAAAAGATTCTGTGTGAAGTCTTCTGGAAGATCTATGCCAATGGGTGAATACCTAGGCCCAGAGTTTGGAGGTCTAGCTACTGGGGTCTGTTGAGAGGCCTCAAAGTGAGTGCAGTCAAGGGTGTAGTGGCAGCTGAGATCCAGACTGGGAGTGGCCTGCCCTCCCCTGACTGGACTTGATCTTCTACTCTAGCTTCTTTACTCCTTTGAATCCTAACTGCCTGGGAAGACTCTGAGTCCCAAAAAGAAGGTTTTAGGTGGGTTTGAAAGAAAGACAGGCAGAGGTGGCAAGGTATCAGTGCACTCCTGAAATAGCCTTGGGAGAAACAGATGATAGGGTGGCACATAAGATCATTCTTACGTGGGTTCTCAAGGCTGCTCTGTTTCTGCTTGGAGATGTAGTGCTTGTAGAACACCCAATTCACAAGTGTCCTGTCTACCCAACCTATAGCCAAAAGATGCCACCAACCCACCATGCCAATAAGCAATGCAACAGTAATGAGGATGGACCCTCTTAGATCTGGACATGGTGTCTCACCACCCAGTTTTCTGAGCCTCCTCTTTGCCCAATCCCAAGAAGGAGTACACTACACTCAAGAATTTCACATTTTAGCACAATTATATTGAGAAAAATAAAAAATAAAAGAAACATTTTTAATAGCTCTGAAGCCTCCGTGTGTAGAAGCAGACTCACAAGTATTACTGTTACAGGATCTGTTCCAAAATGCTCCTCCAAACAAGGGAAATCTCAGCGCTGCTGGACCCCAAAGGTTGCAGACTCAAGCATCTTCAGAGAATCTTGGGCAGAAGGGCCCGGATTCATTCCCAGCAGCCTTGGCTGGTCCCATGGTGGCTTGCAGGGGCAGGAGGAAGAGGTCTCTTACAAGGATAACCACCAGCAGAGGTCTTGGGCTCCAGATATTTCTCACAGGTGCACTGGGAACACAAAAAGGGAGCCCCAGGTGGTGGTTGATGGTGGGGCACTCGGGGCTTGGTCTGGGTTGTGGATGCCCTTTCCAGGACAGGAGGCTCTGTGTACTGGAACAAGGTACCTTGTTCTCTGGGAAAGTCACTTTGTTCAGATTGTTTGCAGCAAAGACCTCCTTGCAGTGTGGAAACCAGATTGCAGTCAAAGTCTTGGCTTTCAGAGGAGCTATCCTCTTGGTGGTTATAGAAGGGAAGTGGCCAGGGCCCAGGGGTCTGGTCTGCAGAATTCCAAGCTGGTGGCACATAGATTAGAAAGTGCTGCTCCTTGGCATTGTGGGCCTCACACCAGGTACCACCAAGTATGTGGGACTTAGCAGGGAGCACCTTTTGAATTTGTATACTCCACTGGCCTCTTGGGAGTTCCAAACCACAGACTGGGAACCTCACTTTAATCCTAAAAGAAAATCCCATCACAAAGCTCAATTAATGAGATTAACAATAACAGTAAAAACCTATCATCTGTTAGTTTCTGTAATTGGAAGGCCATTTTGCTGCATGTAAGTCACATTTTTCTTCTGGCTTTCTTGGGGTTGTCAGCACAATACCCAGATTCTCTCAACATGGTTTGGTTTAACCCTTTTTCTGCCTGAACTCTTCCTGAGTCATAGAATACTTGTGACTAAGTATACTTCCAAAAAGCAATTTAAAAATGGAAAAATGAGTTTTGAGTTTCATATCTCGTGCTAAAATCTCATTGATCTATGACCTCATACCTGACTCCATCCAATTAATCTCTTAAAAAACATATCTCTAATATAATAAAAAGATTTGGAGCTCTTTGGAGCACATTATGTCAAGTTTCTTATGAAAGATATTCTTGACCCATATTGGAGATTTTTAAAAAATATTTTAAAGATAGTTGTCAGTGTCTTTGTAACAACCAATAGGAGGAAGCTAGACATCAATAATAAAAAAGGGATGTGAAAATTCACAAATTTGTAGAAAGCAAAAAACTATTCAAACAATTTTCTGATCAAAAAGAAAAGCACAACGGAGAGTAGAAAATACATTAATATAAATAACAATGACAAACACTGTACAGGAATTTATGGAATGAAGCAAGAACCATGACCAGGAAGGTGTATTTGGGTTCTCAAGAGGAACAGAATCAACAGGAAGTATGATTATAAAAAGAGGATTTGTTAGATTGGCTTACTTGATCAGAAGCTGGGTAGTCCACAATGGCCGTCTGCAGGCTGTAGAGCTGGAGAAAGCTGTAGCTGCACAGGTTAAATAGGTCAAAAAAAAGATGACTTTTTCAGAGAACACAGTGGCTGAAGGCCCAGGAAACAAGATAAATCAATAGTGCCCTCAGGTACTGAAACAGAAGGCTTCCAGCAACTCCCTGGACAATCAAAGGCAGAGCCTACTTTGGAGGAATAAAGAAGCAAGAGTCGGATATCCTCAAGTGATGGCAGCAGCAATCAAGAACAAGTTCTGGAAGAATTGCAATTGTATCTGCTGCAGCTACCTTGTTCTTCTCCCTTTTATTCCATCGAAGCCACCATCCTATTGGATGGTGCTGGCCATATTAGGGAGGAACTCTACTTCAGTTGGCTATCCCTCATGCCAATGATTTCTAGGCATACCCTCATTGACATACCCAGAAGCATCTTAATCATTGGCAACTCTTAAGCCTATCAAGTTGGATGAATGCTAAAATTAACAATGCCTACCAAGGCTGAAACAAGAAGAAAACTAGAACAAATCTAAAACTATGACTGAGATTAAATCCTACAATATGGCAGGAGCACCCCTGAGCTAGACTTAGAGGAAACAGAGGACTGGGTGGCACAGGAAGATCTTTTCTCAAGCTGGGTGCTCAAGGCTGCTGTGTATCTGCTTGGAGACGAAGCATGTGAAACCCCTGGTACACTAGTTATCCGTCTAACCTACCTATATCTAGCAAAAGCCACTAACCCACCCTACGAATAAGCAAAGCAAAAACAATGAGGTAGGGCCCTCTTAGATACAGACTTGACCCTCTTAAATCTGGACATGGTCTCTTACCACCCAACATTTGAGCCTCCACTTTCCCCAACATTCCCAACAGGAGGACTATACAACAAAGAATTTCACATTTTGGCACAATTATATTGAGAAAACATGATCCCTTCCAAAACGCTTTTCTAAACAAGAGTTGCACGGGAATTCTCAATGCTCCTGGGTTTCAAAGGTGGCAGACTCAAGAAGCCTCAGGGAGTCCTGCGCAGAAGGCCTGGAATCCACTCCCAACAGTCTTGGCTAGTTTCCTGGCTGCTGGCAGGGGCAGTAGGAAAGCCTTCTTACAAGGGTGACCACAACCAGATTTCTTGGGCTCCAGACATCCCTCACATGTGTACCTGGAACATGACAAAGGAGTCTCAGCAGACAACCAATGGAGGGGTACCTGTGAGACCCCTGACTTTTATGGGGGTGCCTGGGGGTTCTTCTTGGTCAGAGATGCCTGGTCCAGGACAGGAGGCTCTGTGTCCTGGCACAAGGTGCTGTGTTCTCTGGGAAAGTCACCTTTTTTTTTTTTTACCTATGCTAGGAAAAAAGTCTTTGGGGTGTAGAATGCAGGTCACAGAGGAAGTCTTGGTGGTCATAGGAGATATCTGGTGGGTGGATGTAGAAGGACAGTGGCAAGGGCCGCCCAGGATATAGTGAGCTCAGGGTTGGAAGCCTCTGGAGCCCTGGCGCCTGCTCTGAAGAATTCCAAGCCTGTGGCACATGGCAGGGAATTCTGCTCCATGGCTTTGTGGGCCTCACACCAGGCACCACCAAGTATGTGGGACTTAGCAGACAGCAGTTTGGGTGTTTTTAAACCCCTCTGGCCTCCAGTGACTTTCTAACTACAGACTGGGAACCTGGGTGGTGTTGGCTTTGATCCTAAAAGGAAATCCCATCACAAAGTTCAGTTAACGAGATTAACAATAACAAAAATCTGTTAGTTTGTATAGTTGGGAGGCAGTCTTGCTCCATACAAGTCACTGAAAAATAGATATTTTTCCTCTGGTTTTAGCTGGGTTGTCAGCACAATACCCAGATTCTCACAACATGGCCCATAATGGAGATTTTTAAAAACATTTTAAAGATAGCCATCAGTGTCTTGTATATACCCAATGGGATGAAGCTAGAAATCAATAATAAAGAAGGGGAAGTAAAAATTCACAAATTTGTAGAAAGCAAAAAGCATTTCAAACAATTTTCTGATCAAGGAAAAAAGCACAAGGTAAAGTAAAAAATATATAGATGTGAATAACAATGAAAATCACTGGGTACCAAAGTTTGGGAGATGAAGCAGGAACAGTGACCAGTAAGTTATATTAGTCAGGGGTCTCCATAGGAACAGAATCAACAGGAAGTATGATTATCAAAAGGGGATTGATTAGATTGGCTTACTTGACCAGAAACTGGGCAGTCAACAATGGCCATCTGCAGTCTGGAAATCTTTGTGCCTTCTGACTTGTTCTTCCAGGAGGCTGTGTTACAGTTGATGTGATTTTTCGCAAAAGTTCATGGTGAGAAAATGCAGTTTAGAGGAGCAATGATTGGGCTTAATTAGCCTTGATTTACTGGGTGACTGAATCTCTGATGAGAATGAGTGGTAACTGGAGGCAGGTGGGTGTGGCCTGAGGAAGGGATTCCCTGGGGGCGTGGCTATTGGGTATACACTGCTCTCTGGCGGGTGGAGTCTCCTAAAGAAAACCGAAAGGATTAAATGCCATAGGAAAATGTAGTCGAATAACAAACCGCAATAAATGGAGCTGAAGGGAAACTGAACCTATAAGGGGCGGCAATCACTGCCTGGCCCCTAGGTCTCCTGGCAATGAGACCTGCGCCTGGCGGGTTGGGAACCCAGACGCGGTGGCGTAGGAGATACTGGGCTCCTGGGAAGGGTGTTGCTGTTGTCCAAAGAACACCGCTTTGGGCTGCATTTAGTCATTTAGTTGGGCAGTCACAGGGAAGCAGCGAGCTTGGGGAGAGGGTGCGGCACCTCCATCCACAGGCCCAGCTGGGAGAAATGCCATGGCGCGGTAGGAAACCGGTGCCAGTAACAGGCCACTCTTGTGGTTCTAAGAGAGCCGGAGCCCGCACAGCGGCGGGTGCAAATGCCAGCAGGACACCACACAAATGGGCAGGAGGTGATTTGTGCAACCACCACAGTGATGCCGCCTGCAGAGCTGGCTCTGTATTTCTTAGGTTCAGTTCCCAGTTGGCTCCTCCAACTGGTGGAACCCGCACCTGCTTTCCTCAGGCTCCTGGTGGATTCCCCCTAGTTCTCAGCGCCCTGTGTGTGGGGGTGGGTTGGGGGGTGGGGGGGGTGCTGCCATCCTTCTCTGGCAGCAAGGCAGCCTTAGGTCAGAGAAGAGCCTCTGGAGTCTTACTCTGTGAAAAGATTCTGGGTTACAAAACGGCTTCACTAGGAAATCAAAACGCACTGAGATTTGCCTTTAGTTGTTCCTTGTCAATTTTTAAAAATTCTCGTTCTCCTGACGATTCTCTGTAGCGTTTCAGGTCGCCTATTACTTGCCGTTTTCTTCTGTTTCAAACATTTGTATTTGTCCTATTACATATTCCCTTCCATAACTTTAGAATTTTATCCTTTTCAACTTTTAGAAATGACATGTACGATTTTAGAATCACTCTCAGAATTTTGTAGCTTCAAAGAATGAATTGGTTTCTTGATTTTATTTCTTAATCTTTAATACTCATTAAGATTTGTTACTTAGTGCAATTTACAATATAAATATGCCGTGGCTTGCTCATTTCATATCCCTTTCGTTTTTACAACGTGGTTTTTAATTATTGATTGATTGATTGATTAAGACACTGTCCAGCTCAGTTGCTTCGGAGACTGGGCTCACTAAGTTGCTGAGGCTGGTTCCGAAGTTGTGATCCTCCTGCCCCAGCCTTCCGAGTTGCCAGGATTACAGTAGGCATGCGCCACCATGCTGGGCTCTAATGGGATTTTACAAACTGATTTGTTTTTAGTATTTATGTATTTTGTATATTTTTGTCATTTTTTTCCAGTCCCAGTTTGTTTTATTTCTATTCTCAGGTCTTCTTTTTTTTTTTTTTTTTTAAGGATGGCATTCCATTGGGTTTCATGCTCAGTAATTTTGATCCTGTCAAAAGTCCTGCGTGGGTGGGGGGGTTGTTTCTGTGGAAGGCACAGTTTAGCACTTAAGGCGAGTGCTACCATTATTTAAGTGTACCAGAACTCTATTTGTCCATATCTGAGATTTCTTTGTCCAGGCAAGTGCAGGTAGGCTGATGAGATCCGATTTAGCTCTCAGATTTAGCTCTCAGAATTTTCCACGTCTCCTGTAGCCTTAAATGTGAACCAATTAAGCGGAACACATTCCTGTTTATTCCTTGCCTGTGATTTCTTAGTTGTGCTTTGAAATTTTCTTTTTTCCGAGTAAGTTCTGGTGAAAGATTTTTTCTTTTCTTTTTTTTTCTTTTTCTTTCTTTCTTTTTGTTTTGTTTTGTTTTGTTTTGTTTTTTGGTAAGAGTAAGAAATCAAGTCCAGCTAGCTATGCTTGAGATTTGAACCGCCTCCCAAGTTTGCCTTGCGTTTTCAGGTTAGAACTTAGTGAGAGGAAACCAGTACTAGCCAAGCAGTGCCTTAGACTTCTTAGTTGCACAGAATACCTGATTGGTGGATTACTTAGGCATTACCACCTTTCTCTTACCCGCGCCAAGAATTTCTTGGTCGCATGACAGTTTACAACAGTCACAGTTGCACAAGTGTAAACAAATCTTTTTAATTTAGCCTATCCAGCAACTCTAGTTAGCAAGAACGCTGGCTTAGAATGATACGTGGATAATCAATATAGTAGCCCAGAATGCACTGGGTGTTGTTTTTGTTTTTGGTGCATGGGTATTAAATCCAGGGCTTGGAGTATGCTACACTGAGTTCCACCCACAGCCCTTGCCCCAAGTTTGTAGCTTCACTTTGTGAAAATGGTTGCCTGGATGTTTTGCTTTTTAAATTTTCGTTTGGATACTTTGGCCCTGGACGGATATGTTTGGTTTGTATTGTTTCCTAATTGCACTGCAGAAATGTTTTCTTTCTTTTTATTTAAACGACTTCTTCTTCTGCCGGTTGAGTGTCAGGCACATGGCTTCAAGTTTCCTTAGTAACATTTGTGCAACAACAGAGCCTGGAAGTAGATGTGGTAGTCTGAGTCCCATTTTTTTTTTTTTTTGTACCAGAGATTTACTCAGGGGCACTACACCACTGAGCCACATCCCCAGCCCTATTTTGTATTTTAGTTAGAGTCTCACTGAGTTGTCTAGTGCCTGGCTACTTTGCTAAGATTGGCTTTGAACTCTTGATTCTCCTGCCTCAGTCTCCTGAGCTATTTGGGGGCAGATGGTTCACTATTGCACCTGAGCATGAGCCACCACTGTGCCAGGCCCTGGTTTTGTTTTGTCAGCTTTTTCACTGTTGTGATAAAAAGATCTGAGAAGAATGATTAGAGAAGAAAACATTTATTTGGGGGCTATCAGTTTCAGAGATGTCAGTCTACAGGTGACCAACTCTTGTTCTGTTGCTCTGTGCCCAAGGTGGGGCAGAACACCATGTGTGGTGGAGAAAAGCAGCTCAGGTCACTGAACCAGAAAAAAGTGAGAGCAACAGTGGAGTGGTGGGAGGGAGAGCACAAAGTAGCTCCACTTAACAAGGACAAAACATATACCAAAGGCAGCTCCCAGGGACCCACCTCCTCCATCCACACACTAGCTGCCTATATTTACCCCCCAGTTAATACCTATCACAGGAATGATGCATTGATTAGGTTAATATCTGCATAACCCAGTAATTTCACCTCCAAACTTTCTTGCATTGTTTCACACATGAGCTTTGGGGAGGGGGGGGCAACTACTACCTAAACCGTAAAAAGCCTGAAAAGAAGGCAACCTGCCATCAGGTCATAAGAGTGCAGTTTCCCCCTTCTCCTCATGGTAGTGGGGACTGAAATCAGGGGTGCTGTGACACTGAGCTACTACCAGTCCCCAGCCCTTTTTATTTTTTTGAGACAGTATCTTGCTTGAAATTCCAACATCTGTTAATTGGCTTAAGTGCCAGAACATTTCAATAGGGTCAATAGGGAATGGAATTGAGAGCACCCACTGCATTCTGAGAAGCAAGCAGAACACTGACATAAAATAGATGATCAGCACAATATCAAATATTTCAGGAAGTGGAAATTCTAAGATGATGATCCTTCCTTTGTGCTGCTACAACATATCAGGGCATTAGAGAGACCCCAGTCTCCAGCACATCTTCTTTGTGTCACACTTCTTTGTGTTGCCTCTGTTGATGTGGATGCCATTATTGAAGAACCATACATGTCCCTGTTGTGAATTGCAAAGTATTACTTTTCTCCATGTGTTGCACTCCACTGAAGGATAACTCTGTGTTTTCAGTATTCCAGGGAATATTTTAGTGAGTTTTTCCAAAGAAGACCTAGGCTATAAAGTGAGGACACAGACATATATTGGGGACACTGAAATGCCATTATTTAAAGACTGTAATTTACTTTTTTGCACCTTATTTCTCAAAAGATACAGATAGGAAAGACTATCAGTAAGCAATGGAAAGGAATTATTTTCTCAAAATTATTTCTCACTTTCCTCCTCAACTATTTTTGGTATTGAAATCAATAAGACCTCTCACTGGAAGGTGAAGAATTTAGGTAATATTCTTTGCTTTCAGCAAGAGAATGACAGGCCCCCATAGGCAGTCTCTTTTTGTTTGGTACAGGGGATTGAACTCAGGGGCACTTAGCCACATCCCCAATGACCCCCCCTCCATCATTTTTTTATATTTTATTTAGAGACAGGGCCTCACTGAGTTGCTTATTGCCTGGCTAAGTTGCTGAGGCTGGCTTTAAATCTTTGATCCTCCTGCCTCAGCCTCCTGAGCCACTGGGATTACAGGCATGCACAATGGCACTCAGCTCCCATAGGCTCCTTTGCAAGAAAGAATTTGGAGTACAGTTCAATGAAAGTTCATTAGCAATACAATAATCCAAAAACATTTAAACCTAATGTTTGGAGTATACATTTGACTATGAAGCTCATTTGGTAGCCAAATATGTTGGGGATAAATTGAGGCTATTGTTTTTAAAATCCCAGCTTACATGTACATGAGTAGGAATGATTGGTTATAGGACACTGTCTTGTTTTATTCAGAAGAAGTACACATATACAAGTATAGAGTCTTCATGATTTGCATCTTATGGAGCTGCAGTGGATTGGCCACTTAAAGCTGGGCAAGTATCCATTATTGCTTCATCATTCTCAACACAGAAACTTTAAAGAAGTTTTGCTAGAGTTCTGGTGGGGAACCTTGTTAAGCTGGAAGTCTGCACATAAGAGTGGATGCTTAGTTGTGGTGAGGATTGTGTGGGATGGACCTTGAGCAGGTGTGCTTTATACTCTCTTAGCCTGGAGTCCCTGAGTCAGAAACTTGGGATACCACTGGTTTACTACTAATCCTTGTTGGCTTGATCCTCTCTGGTTTTTAGGGAAGCAAAAGAGACTCTCCAAAGAGGAGGAAGACACATACCAACACATGATTTGACCCTAGTTCACACAAGACCCAGGAGCCTGAGGTGACACCTCAGGTTCTTTGGTCCTCAGGGATGAATGGTGGGACTCCTGAGACTAGAATTGGCAGTTCCAAGCAATGCAGGAGGAGGGCTCAGCTACACCTAGCTGACTACCATAATCCAAGCTGCCTGGAAACACCCCTTCATCAGGAATCTGGAGGCCACTTGCTTCAAATTATTTATAATGAAGAATTGTTCACCCTGGAGGAGTTCCCTCTGCCACCCGTGAACACAGGTTTGAAGAATCATGATCCTAACTGAACATGCTCAGGAAAGTGCCAGCATGTGCCTGTGTTTTTACATGTGATTACAAGTCTTTAACCCTGAAAAAGTACAACTAATAAAATCTCCTAGGCCATTTTGTGCCCACCAAAAAGGTATAGAATTCTTAGGGAAATCAGTGTACCATAACAAAATTTCTTTAGTTTATATTCCAGCCCAACTAGAAGGATATTTTTCTATTGCCAATATACTTCCTATTGCATTAATATTAACACTTGTGAAATCCAAAAGCACCTTGAAAAAATTCATAACAGGCATCTAGGCTTTAACAAATATCCACAGAAGCACCTGGGAATAAATGACTGATTCACCAGATTATTCTCCTGGCTCCACTAGGGCATTACCTTTATTTCCTAGACTACTTAAATGAGGAATGTCCATTTACTAATCTGATTCGTGGTTTATGCCATAATGAAATGGACTTCAAACTGTTTCAATAAAACAGTTGCAAAAGGAGCTCAAGTTGTGGTGTTATAGCTTAGAGTCCATGATGATGCACAAACCTACATTGTTTCAGCACCCACACGGGTTCACTCAATTGCACACAGTTTCAGGCTAGGAAGGGTCCTAGCGCCTTACAGCCCAGATCTTTTAACTGACTTTTCTAAGTGTCTCAATTGAGCATGCGCAGGAAACTGCCCACCTGCTACTTGTCACAAGTCTTACCAGCAAGAATAGGCTCGAGGTCTTCCCAGTAGTGTTCCCCCTGCCTTTCTTGTTTGGGGGACACTGCTCACCAGTCTCAGTGCTCCCCTTGCTTACTACAAGTAGTAGACTTTTCCCAGGCCTTCCACCTGTGCTTAGTGGCTTTGCAGTCACTGAGGTGTGATCTCTTGGGGTTCAGTTATCTTTCTGCCTTGAAAACTCACAGGCGGTGAAAACCTGTGGCAGAAAAATCGAGGTCCAGCCCTCTCAGTGAACACCTCCTGAAAGAAAAGTAGCCCTGGGAAAATAGCGATGCTAGGAACAAGAAAGTGCCTGCACAGGGAACCACCAGGTCTCCTGAGGGAGACAAGGTTTGGGGGGTGCTTGGAGCAGAGCCTCAACCTGGAAATCCTCTAGGTGCTGCTTCCTCAAGGGCTGGTGAGAAACCCAGCTCCCTGTAGGGCTAAGAGAGTGCAGGCACCAGAACTTGGCTGTGCACCAGCCGCCCTGAGGCCAAGCTCTATTTCCTGACTACTTTGCTACTGTGATTAAAAGGAGTCAACCAGCACAATTATAGAGGAGGAAAAATTTATTTAAGGCCTCACAGTTTTCAGAGGTCTTGGTCCATGGAAGGCTAGCTTCATTCCTCTGGGCTTTGAGTGAGGCAGAACTTCCCAGTGGCACAAACTCTTGTTGTAGCCTGGTGGTGGTGGTGGTGACCCCACCCGCAAGATAGGGACTTATAGCCCCTATCCATGCCCCAAGGGAATGGCTTCCTCAGGCCACATCCCAATGGCTTCCAGTTACCACCCAGTCAATCCCTTCAGGGATCCATTCACCCATTAAATCCAGACTAATTAAGCTCATTTTTTTCTCCTCCAAACCTTGCATTTTCTCACACCTGAGCTTATGGGGCACACCACACCTAAACCATAACGCCACCTCCTGGAGGAACAAGTCTGGAGGCACAAAGCCCTGGGGCGACACTGAGGGAATCCCTAGGAAAAGTATAACATTTACTTAAGTACAAACAAGTAATAAATTTATTAAAAGCCAATACAAAAACACAACAAAACACACAGCAAAATTTACCAAAAGAAAAATTTCTTCAAAATTAACAAAACAGAGAGAGCCCTACAAGGAAACTGCAAACCATGGTTTGTTGCATGGTGTGATCTTGAACTGTGATGTCCCCGTGTGATGTAACTGAGACCTTTTCTGCCTAACCTATATTTCCTAATATTAAAAAGACACCAATATTGGCGACACCTACAAGTCCCAATAGCTGGTGTTCCCTGAGTTCTATGTGAATAAAAAAATCACAGGAGGCTGCATGCATAGTCAAAGCGGAACTCTCCATTGCAAAACCAAACTTGTTAAGAAAAAGAAACTGCCCATAGTGGTAAAGTGGCAATTGTTTAAGTGGCATTTCAGAAAAATGGCATTCTCCTGTACCCACGCTTGTACTCGACTTAACCATCACGCCCAAAGCTGGAATGGAGTTTGCTTTCAGGATTCCAAACTTGCTTCCACTTAAATGGCAGGTGCTGCTGCTAAACCCGAGTTCTTAGGACTAAACACTGGAGGCTGGAATAAACCCTTAAGAAATGGTCAGTCCCGGACTTGCTGGGATGAAGAGATCACCCTCTGGTATTAAGTCCTAACTGGCCATGGACAAAAGGGGACTCCAAGTACCAGAAACCCAGGGCGGGACCTCAGGACGCGATTAGGCTTCTAGCTTCGCCTCCAATCAGGACACTTCTGATACTTGGGCGGACAAGGAATGGAAATCACAGGAGCCTCTAAATTGATGCTTGCTAAGCCAATATACGCATGGCGCAGGGAGGCCAGAGATCCTGAGACAGAGGGGCAGCTGCCACCAAAACAAAACTCAGTTCTTTGCCAGTGAAGGATAGAAGGGTGCTTGGAACATAGCTGAAGGGATCAGTGGCAGAGGCGCCTCAACCCTGCCAGCCGGGCTGCCACTAAGGAACTCTGTTCTGGGAAACAGCAGAAACTGCACGTTAGAACCCATGAGACCTGTGTACTTGGGGGTGCCACCGAAAAATGCACACACAGCACAACTAGCTGAGTCCAGACCAGGAGAAAGTGGGCAGGAGAGAATGGTGGTCTGGGATTCTGCAAAGGACCTCAACTAGCCTTGCTGCCACTGACAAACTTCCACTTTGGCGCTAACCACGGTGCTGTTACCTAGAATCTGGTGATGCAAAGAAAGGAGCCTTACTGCCACCCAGGCTTCGTAAAAATATGTGCTATGACTGGAAAACTGTCGGGGTCAGGCATCGGGTCAGAAAGCGAATGGGAACTCCAGGAAAGGCCACTGGGAAAGGCTGCACTAACCCTCCTAGGATGGACTGAGAAAGGGACTGCCCAGGGTGGAGAGAAACATTCTCTCCTGAGTCATGCCACAACTAATGGCAGTGCTAAGGGGAAAAGCAGGCTCCTTTCCTTTTGGGTGCGGCACTAGTGAACCAGGATTCCAGTTGCTGGCATCACTGGACCCTGCAAAAGCCAAACCCAGCTTATGGCTTTGCCAAGGTCAAAGGCATCACATCTGGCTCCATCAGCGGTGCAGCAGGTAAATCTATGCCAGCTCTGAGAAGGTAGCAGCAATGTCGGTGAGTCAATGAAGCTAGTGAGATTTCCACTCCCACTGGCTGTACCCAAACTCACGCTTCATAACAAAACCTTTCTTTTTCCTGGCGAAGTCCGGGTCCCCAATTACCAAAGCCTCCAGCAACTGACCCAGAGGGCTGCACGCGGTGAGAGCAGGCTGAGTAGCGCCCAAGGCGGGCACCAATCAGCCTGGTCTAAGGGAAAAGTAAGGCCTCCGGAACACCAACAGCTCTGCTAGCAAAAAGCAGTGATGGGTCCTCCTCGCATGCCACCCCTCTGTCTTGGTCTAGGACCCCTCTCATTTTATAGATACCTCAGTGCTTTTAAGGCAAGTCAGAGAAACACATCCTTTTCTGATATAAAACTCTGCCCCCGAACCTTCAAACTAGGCCTCCCTAATTGCTTAGTTGGTGTTCTTCTGTCAAATTAACTATTTAAATGAGTCATTGAAGGCTTGCCTGTCTTGAGATGTTGCAATGGTGGCAAAGTTTCAAGCACTTGAACCCTCCCTTTCCACTCACTTTTCAAGTAAGACTGAAGCCTCTGAATTACTTTTTTTTTCTACAAAATATGGAGTTGCCACTGCACAGAAGGAAATTGCTCTGTCCCACGACTTTTTATGCTTCCCCCAAAGATCTGCACTACTGGAAGGGATGCCCCACAGAGACTGCAGACTCTACCGTGTGCATCTCCAGCAGCCCTTAAGATCTCCCATACTCCTCTGGCTCTCATCACATCAATTCCATCCTTTCTCCAGATGAACCTCGGCTATTTGCAGCAGGGGACAGGTGCCCCAGAGAGGTAAGGGGACCCCATTTGAACTCTTATCTCACCTACTCTCAAGCTGACTACTACAGTCTTCCCCCACTATCTTACCATTTCCTCCCCTAGCCAAAACCCTATCTAGTACTTGAAGCATTTCCAATTGCCTCCTTTGCTGTGGATCTGCAGAATAAAGGAAGAAGTGCCTTGTCCCCATAGGAAAAGTTATAGCCACCTTATCAGGATCAAGAGGCCATGGAAGAGAACTGTTTAAAGAAAAACTGAGGGCCCATCAGTCCTTTCTCCCACTCATCCACCCCTTCCTTCCTTCCTTCCTTCCTTCCTTCCTTCCTTCCTTCCTTCCTTCCTTCCTTCCTTCCCACTTTAAGTACTGCAGATTGAACCCAGGTACTTGAGGCATGCTGGGAAAGTGCTATACCACTGAGCTAAACCCTCAACTCTTTCCCTCCATCATAGCCTTGCATCTTAGAAGAAATGTTAGAATTAGCACCACTAGTGGTAAGGGTGACCAACTCAAGTTTAGGAATCTAAAGAGGAGTTTGGTAGGAGATACTCCCGTGAAGGAGTGTGCATCAGAGCTATTTCAGGCCTTCAAATTCAGTCTAATTCCAGTATGGTGTGCACCTGTGAGAATGGCCGGACACTAGTTATGGGAAGGGCATATTCCCCATTAGGAGACTCTAAGTCTTTTGCAGTTTTAAATCGGCTACATTCTAGGCAGGCTGGCAATGTCAGGCGTATCGAGAGCTAGGCCATGGTTTCAACATCCCAGGGCCAATTGTGGGGCACAGAAAAACATATGATTTGCAGCTTTTCACAGTGTCTATGCTTGTTTGTCATTGGAAAGAGAAAACAAAGTGTAAACAGAGAAAGATATGTCTGTAAAATGTTGTTAAAAAAAGCTTTAGGAAACTAAGAAACGCAGTACAATAACAAGACTTATTAAGATACTATTGACTGAAAGAAGGTGACACACAACAGACATTCTCTAACATTTGAAGCAAAAATGCAGAAAGGAAGTTTGGATCCATAGCAGTGTGCACATGTGAGCCTTGTGGGAGGTGTGGACATGGCTCAGAAGCTATGCAGTAATATCTTAGAGAGATAGTAATAATACATGCTTATGTTTTCTAGGAAAACAAAGAAAAGAATTTCCTCTGCCTTGGTAGATTCAATGGCCTTGGTTGGGACTGAAATAATTTGGAAACAGCTGAACAGGACCAAAGGCATAACCGATTTATGAATTTTAAGTTTTGTGTGTATGGATGCATCACAGAAAGAACTAAATCCTCCAAAGGAGTGGTAAAGTAGGAGAATTTACAATCCTCTTAATAGGGAATTAAGATAGTTTGTAGAGAATGTCTGTTTGAGTGTGGTGGCAAATTCTCTTATCAGAGGGAGATGTAATTGTTCCTGGGGTGAGTACTAATGATGATCAAGTTATTTGGGAAAGCCCTACTTTTAGGTATAAAGAGAGATTTCAGAAACTCAAATGACTTTAGTTCAAAATAATCCTTAGGCCAAAGTAGCATATATTGAGGGTGGCATATCCTGACTTTGTTTCATAATCCCATTCATTAGAAAAACTCCTAATTGTAACAATTGTATTAATTTGGTCCCTGTCAGTATAACAGAATCTCAGGACCAAGGCAATTTATTAAGAAAATAAACACATTTTCTATGGGTTCTGGAGTTAGTGAGGTAAAAAACATGGTGCAGGCAACTGACAAGGGCCTTTGTGCTACCTTATCCTATAATGGAAAGGCACAAGAACACGTATGCAAGGGCCCACTACTAAAAGCCCTTTTGTACAGGGCACTGAAGCTATTTATGGAGGCAGAGCTCTGCTGGCCTAATCACATTTTTCAGGCCCCATCTTCTGATACTGTTGCATGGGGGGATTCAGATTCCTGTGAATAAGCTTTCAGGGATACATTCAAACCATAACAAGGATCTCCATCTCCTTCTTTCAAATGTGAATTTGAGGCTCAATACTGAGGTAACAGTGATCACCCCTGGGCCTGGTATTTCAGGTGAAAAAAAGACCATGGTGACCAATGAGCAGCAAGTAAAAGAGAACATTCCCCAGGGTCAGTAACATTGAGATACAAAGTTCACATTTTTTTTTGGCTCTAGTCTCAACATAGAACTCCAATGTGCACCTTATTCACCAGCCAAAAAGAGACCATTTTCCATAGGGCTCCTGGATTGAAAATTCACCCTTTTCTCTGGTCATTTAGTGTCAGTTTTTCATCCTTATTGCAGCTCAAAGGACTTTGCTTTGAGATGCTCTCTAGAAGAGATGGATGGATTATAAGTACCCTGATTCTCTACTTCCTGCAGGGTGAAGAGGATCTTCCTATGTAGCACTCACAATACATTAATGAAAGATTTTTTTCCTAATCCTTCCACATAGTGTCTCCTTCCTGGTGCTACTTTTATTTTGGGTACAGTTGTTTCTAATAATCTAGGACTGTATTCAGTTACTGAATCCAGGAACACACCCAACTCTGGGATAGGACTGTGTGTCTCTCCTGTGAAAGGAAAGCAGCAGTGCATGGGGACAGCATGAACCTGGGCCTAGTTGAGTTCAGATTACACAAGGCAATCTGAGTCCATGAATGTTAGGCATGAATTGAACCACTAAGAACCTAGTGAGAATTTCTTCTTTTACCAAACTGTGGAGTGAGTCTTAGTGAACTTGCCTCAGAAACATGTACTGAGGACAGTGAATGCAGACATCATTCCCCCTACAAAGGGGGATGCGTACATAGAAGGTGAAACTAAACAAAACCCCTTTAAATTGAAGGTTCTCTGAAATCACTGTCCACATTGGGCCATGCTGGATGCTAGCCAGAAAAGGGGCAGGACCCAAGACAAGTTCCACAACTATCAACAACAAGGCTGGAGTGTGGCTGAAAATATGTATACCAAATCTAAGAGCCAAAAGTATTCTTATCATGAAAATGTGAGGAAGGAAAGCATAAATCATTTTACATTTAGCTTACATTGGCTATAGATAAGAGAGGCATTACAGTGCAGAATGGGAAAATTTGAAGACTAGTGAGACAGTTCACTTGTTGCTTCTGGATTGGACAATGTTAATAGTCCAGAAAATTCACACATAAGCTAGATGTGGTGGCTCTGCTTGGCTACCAGATGGGGTTATAAGTGAAAATTTCAGCATATATTCAGGAATGTGGGACATATCTATCAGTCTGACCCTAAACAGTAAACTCATTGAATATCTCTTCTCTCTCTCTCTCTCTCTCTCTCTCTCTCTCTCTCTCTCTCTCTCCCCATTCTATAGCCCTTGTCTTGAAATTTAGAATATCTCAGTTTTTTTTTAACCAGTGATAACTAATATGGCATGAAGGGTTCAGTCTCTAGATAGCATTAGAGTTAGTATTGTGGTGGAGGAGGTAGGGAATTTCAAAACGAGAATAGGAAAAAGGACGCCAATAAAAAAGAATGAGAGAGGGAGGGAGAGAACATTCATCCTAGATTTCTGAGTTACTGTTAACATTTCTGGGTATCATTATTCAAGACAGGGAATCCACAAAGAGGGTAGACTTAGTGTTGAGTTGTCTGAGTAAATCCAGTTCAGGTATTCAGTACAAAACAAGAAATCCACTTTTGGAGTATCAGAGCTTGAGTTGGGGAAATAGATTCATGTGGGAAATAGATTTACTCTCCTGCTTGGTATTTCAGGACAAAGGCCAGGCCAGGCCATTCAAAAGTGCATGTATGGCATGAGAAAGATGCAGATACAGGTCCCCAGTGAACTCAAATTGTTAAAAGCTGAATCTATTACTGGATCCAAGTCCATGTATTCACCCCTGGTGTGTAAGTACTTGGGAATCAAGAGTTCAAAAACAATCAGGTTTACTCAAAGGTTGGCACCCTGAGTAGCTGGGGTGCAGACATCATTCCCAGAAAGACCACCTCAGGGAACTCAGGTGCATGAATGTGCTTGTAAAGTGAGGAAAATGTTGTGTAGCAAGCAATGGGCAGGAAGAAGGTGTGATGGGGATGATCTTCATCCAGGGCATCTGCCTGCTTTATAGTTTTCCCTCCTTAGAACATTCCAACCAACCTGAACTTCCTAGCAATAGTTCCTACATTTCTTTAGCCAGACTGATTACTTTTCTGCAAGTTAAATCTCACAGCAATTTACATGATTTGAGTTAACTGATACACAGAAGTAAAGACTTAGGATGTGCATTTCACATTCTGATGTAATGTGAAGGTCATCAAATGATCTAAGTTCTGTCAATCTAAAGAAAGTCTACTTAGCAGTGAACATAGTGGTCAATTAGGTGCAAACTTTCTTTAGAATTTAGAATGCTTGGCAAAGGGAACAAAAGAAATCTTACCAAGGAAAAACTCACATGACAGACTACATTTATGAATATTGAGGAAAAACTGTGCTTGATTTACTCTCTCTATAACTAAGTAGGCCTTTCCTCAGACAGACTTTTATAGTTTGAAAGAGACAGCATGGTACACATGAAATCTATTTAAAAATATAAAATCAAGGGGTTGGGGATGTGGCCAAAGTGATACTGCACTCAATTAGCATTTGTGGGGCTCTGGGTTTGATCCTCAAAATCACACATTTAAAAATAATAAAGATATTTTTTAAAAGCAATGTTTTTTTTTTTTAAAAAGAAAATGGATGTTTAAAAAAATTAACCAAGAAAATATTTAGAATATATTATAGTTTGTTTTAATGATTTATCCTCATTTAGTATGGCAATCTACATGTTGTCATCATAAAGAGGATAGAGTGGGTTTAGTATTTACTTCTATGTCAAGGCTCACCTTGTGTTTGCTTACTGATTTAACGGCAATCAAGTTGAAGACTTGTTCTGGTGTTCTTGTTGATTCAGTCTCGGTAGCCCTCATTACTGTTAGCATTCATTCAACTTGATGGGATTTGGACATGCCAATGATTAAGAGCCTTCTGGGTGTGTCTAGGAATCATTGGCAAGTGGGATAGAAATTGAAGTGGAGACTCTCCCTAAAGTTGGGCAGCATCATCCAATAGGATGGTGGCTTGCTTGGAATAAATGTTGAAAGAACAAGGAAGCAGCAGTGAATGCCAGTGCTTCTCTTCTTGATTGCTGCTGCCATCACTTGAGGATATCTGATATTGCTTCTTCACTCTTGCAAAGTGGACTCTGCCAGGGATTGTCCAGGGAGTTTCCAGAAGCCTGGGATAGTAATCAATTCATTACTTTATTTATTTATTTATTCACTGTACCAGGGTGTAATGGTTCTTTCCAATGGCCAGCTTGATGAGATTAAGAGATGCAGAGGATCAAGAGGCTTATGGGTGTGTCAATGAAGGTGTGACTGGACATGATTGGCATATGTGATAGCCAATGGAAGCAAAGACACTCCCTAAGCATGGACAGCACCATCCAATAAGATGATGGCTTGGATAGAATAAAAGTTGGAAGGACAAGCAAAGCAGCAGCCGATGCAAGCTGATTCCTCTTGAACAGTTCCTGATTGCTGCTGTGATTGAATGTCAGACTCTTGCTCCTTCTCTCTTTCAAAGCAGGCTGTGCCAGCAATTCTACAGAAACCTTTGGTCTACTAGTAGGGGAGCGCCCTGATCTCTCTTGTTCTGGGGATTTATCTGCTTGTTCTTCCAGCTCTCCAGCCTACAGACTACCATTTTGGACTATCCAGCTTCTGGTGCATAAGCCAACCCAGTAAGTCTTCTTTTCATGACCAAGCTTCCTGTTGATTCTGTTCCTCTCAAGAAGCCTAATGCAGAGGAATTAAGCCCAAACTGCTTAACCACTGAGCTACATCCTCAGCATTTTTTTTCTTCTTTTCTTCAGGCAACATCTCCTCAAATGCTTTGGGTCTAGCTCAATTGCTGAGGCTGGCTTTGAACTTGCAATCCTCCAGCCTCAGCCTCCTCCAAGGCTAACTCATAGTCTCTCTCCATCTCTCCCTTTCTATTTCTCCCTCTTCTCTCACTTTTCCTCCTTGGAGACCAGGGTAGTTAGGTGTGGGTCATGGCCACCAGTGATGGAGATCCTGGGATTTTAGAAAGTTGTTTGAAACCTATCTATCAACAACATTGATTCAATCCAACATGGACATCCAAGATGATTGAATTTGCCCTTAAGCAGAAATGTATCCATGAGATCCTGTCTCCATAAGTTCCACACCTTGTGTTTCAGGTCAAGAGGAGACCAAGAGAGTAGAAATTATCTTGCAAGCAGTCTCTGAAGACTTTTCGCAGTCTGAGAGTCTGCAGCTCCTATGGAGAAGCATTTTCCCTGCTGTGTGAAATTGGTATTCTGGAGAATATGCTCCAGAGCCCCAGGCACTGCCAGCCCTCAAGGAAGCAGATGCTGGGCCCTGGCTTCTGCCTTTGTATCCCAGGATGGGCTTCCTTTCTGGGGATCACCAGAACTTCAACCGTGAAACACTTTTAAGACCCTGTGGGTTTCTCAGCTCTGACTGCCCCATCCACGGATCTGGATTGCACAGCACTTTGAGAAGAGGCTCAGAGCTGCCTGCCTGCCCGCCCTGGCCCAAAGCCTCAGACCCAGCAGGAGCCATGGGCTGCACCAGGAGAGTTGGATGCCTCTAAGAAACCAGGAAGACCGATGCCCAGGCTACCCCAATCTGAAGTTTCCACTGCCATGCAGAGGCTTCAGATTTTAAGGCTCTGGACTCCTGGCTGCCTTCCTTTGCCTTGAGAGCACTGGCATCTCCGTGAACATGCTGCATTGGATGATCCTCTGAGAAGAAATCATGTTAAAATAAACAATTCTCAGATTAGCAATCAAGGGAGAAGTTTATGGGTTCTTGGATTTTCATGAAATTTTCTATCCCTTGTATAATAAAATCATGAAAACAATCGTTTTTCACTAGTGTGCTTGATTTGGAGATTGGGAAATGAAAGGTTGGTTGGCTGGATGCCAGCATGGGCCCTGTGCAGGTGTCTTTTCTTTGCGGGAAAAGGGATGGATGCTGGGGTCCCCTTTGCACAGGGCCAGACAGGGTTCTCCATTGCCTGTTAATCCTGCCCAGTATCAATGTATGTTAAATGTTAATTACAAGAATTCTTCAGCTCATTTCACTTCTGTCATTATTCTGGGGCCAAACATTCACAGGACTTTATCCCAGAGTTGTCTGAACTTTTGGACCCCTTCCCTCCACTTCCTACAGTGAACTGCAAAAGTCTTACTTTTACAGCTTGACTCACCACAGGGAGATGTTTTACTTTCTCAGATTCAAAAGGAATATTTTCAGAAAAGGCAAAACATGCTAAGCAAAGTATGTTCCCCGAGAAACTGATGACCCAGATCAGTTGTTGACATGCACATATGCCTTCAAGAAAGTTCTTCAATTTTCAGCTTTGGGTTAAAAAAAAATATTAATTTTTTTATAAGAGTTGAAGAGTACAAATACAACCAGGAAGACCAGAAATGAAGGACAGTCCCAAATTTAATACTTTTTTTTTTCATGCACGACTTAATGGTATCAATTGCAAAGTACATTATTGAAATTTGGGTGAAATAAAAAATTTTGGTGCAATTGAAATATCCCTTGAATTCACACACTGGCAGTTCTCTATAACCC